>NW_016808848.1:124559-226932 GCF_001698545.2 Rhinopithecus bieti
TTTTTTTGAGACGGAGTCTTGCTCTGCCGCCCAGGCTGGAGTGCAGTGGCCGGCTCTCAGCTCACTGCAAGCTCCGCCTCCCGGGTTCACGCCATTCTCCTGTCTCAGCCTCCCGAGTAGCTGGGACTACAGGCGCCCGCCTCGTCGCCCGGCTAGTTTTTTGTATTTTTTAGTAGAGACGGGGTTTCACCGTATTAGCCAGGATGGTCTCGATCTCCTGACCTCGTGATCCACCCGTCTCGGCCTCCCAAAGTGCTGGGATTACAGGCTTGAGCCACCGCGCCCGGCCTAAAATCTTAAACATATGAAAAATACTCAACCTCATTCATAATGAGAAAATGACAAGTTAAGATTACGAAGAGATACCATTTTCCCTATCAAACTGGCAAAGATCAGAATACGCTGTGTTGGCAAGGGTTTAAGGCAGCAGGCCTCCTGCGTTGCTGGCAGGAACATAAATTGGTATAATGTGGTGGGAAGCAATTTGATAACATTTATCAAAATGGCAAATGTGCATGTACTTGTTGACCCAGTAGTCATACTTCTATGAATTTTTTAACAGATAAAGTTCATACGTGAAATATAAAGCACACACAAAAATATTCACTGCATTGTGGTTTAAATTTATCTAACATTCATCTTTGGGAATGATGAATATAATAAATTATGATAGGTTCACACAATGAAATCCAAGGCAGCATTTCAAAAGATGCGGTTCCTTAAGTGCTAACATGAAAAAATCAAGAAGATGTATTACGTAAAAACAGACAAAATAACAAGGTGCAGAACTGAATTGCTATCAGTTGGAAATATATGTACTAATACAAAGTAAATATATGAGATATTTAAATGTATATGGTATATTACAATATCTCTAGAAGAATACACAAGAAACTGGGGGCAGCGGTTGTCTCCAGGGAAGGAAGCTGGTGACTGGGGGCTGGGAGACTTGCTTTTCACTGGATATCCTTTTATACTTTTTCCTATTTTATGGCATATACATGGTATGAAAAGTAAAGACATTTACATATTTTTAAAGAGATTAACTCCTTGCATCCACTTTTAGAAATCCTAAAACCTATTCTTCTTGCTTTTCCTCACTCAGATTCAGCTTATCTTTGTACAGAAAGAAAGAAAAAAAGAAGGAAAAGAAACAAAGAGAACTAAACATCCCACTGAGATTTCTTTTCTCTCCTCCACGGTTTAAAGATAAAAACAAAACAACACCACAAACACCCTACTGATAGCTCTGCTTTCTTCTTCACTTGTCCAATCCAGTAAAAAGCTTTTCCTCTACTTCCTCTCTCTCTCCTGCTGGGAACAGGAGGGGGAAGCCTCTTTCTGCTGGGAAAATTCCTGGTGCCACAGAGAGTAAAAGCGCCAGGGCTTCACATCCTGTGGCTTGTTTCCAAGTGGTGTCTCTGAGGGATCCAGGGCCAGGTAGGGGTTCAGGGGACAGAGGGAGACAGGCCTGAGAGGCTCCCACTCAGAAAGCTCATTGCTTAAACCAGCCCAGTGCTTCCCATGGCCAGTAGATCCATGCTTGCGTGTGGCAATTCTGGGAATTCTTATGCCCAGGAGTCTGCGCAAAAACAAAAATTCATTAATCTATCCAACATCCTTGCTTTCTAGATAGGGAAATTGATGTTCAGGGAGACTTCCATGACCAGGAGGCACAGCCAGGAAGCGACAGATGGGGCAGCAAAGCAAGGGTGGCAGAGTCTTGGTACCATGAGTCCCAGAGCCCTCCCACAGCCCCCGACCACTCCAGGCCCTGGCCGGTGGTTGGTCAGCTGCAGAGGGGGCAAAGGAGGCAGCCTGCAGCGGAGAACACCCTCCTCTTTGGACACAGCTGTGATGAGATCCTGCCTTTGCTCTTTACCAAACACAAAGCCTTTGGACGATGAATTCCTGCTATCAGGGGAGGTCCCTGCCCACTTCCCATGTGGGGATTCAATGAGACAACAGATGGGAAATGCAAGGTATAAGCTTAACAAAAACCAAAGTCTGCAAAAAAAGATCCCTTCCTAACCCTCCCGCCCTCCATCCCCCTAGGCCTCAGCCCTTCAAGACAGGACACATGGATAGGCGCTGGCCCGCAGGCCTTGTTTCCACAGGGTCCGCCAAGAGGGAGCCCAGCCATGAATCTAGAGCAAGCCCAAGTCAGCCCCAGCAGCCCAGCCCCGCTCTCAGCAACCCCCACCACATCCCTCCACATCCACTGTCCCATGGCATGGCATGGTGGGGGACGACCCCTGGCCTGGAGTGACCCACGCTCACTCGTGGCTGCGCCTGGGCCTGCTGGCTCATTTCCCCTTGGCCTCCAGCAGGAGGGCCACCTGCTCAGGCAGCCACCAGGGAGCAGAGGAGAAGCCAGGGAGCCAAGACAAACAAGCCCAGCAACTGGGTCCATGGGCTTGACCTGGGATGGCTCGGAGCTGGGCAGGAAGGGAGGAGGGTGGAGATCACAGCTGGTGGGAAGACATCCCACCATTCTGGAGGGGATTGGGGACTGGCGCAGAGCATGCCGATGGGGGCTGATCACGGAACTCTGCAGCCTGAGGATTCTTGGAAGCAGCCCACATTTATCCCCAGATAATAATACCTCTCTTAGAGGACAATTGTGTGACTTAAATAAAATAATATACCTAAAATGTTTGGCACGCTGTTTAGCACACAGAGTGCTTAATAAATGGTAGCTGCCATTTCTTTCACGATTATTATTACCCTGCTATTTCCCCATGCAATTGTCATACTGGAAATCTCAAGGTATCCTGAATGGGTCCTACCTTTTACACCTCTGAGCCTTTGTGTATGCTGTTCCCTACACCTGAGGAACTGCTCCACACATCTCAGGGCCCAACTTCAATGTCATCACCTCCTCCATGAAGTCTCCTTGGATTCCCCCACCAGGTAGTCTGGGCATTCCTGCTCCTGTACTTGGCCCTGACTCTATGTAACATATATGGCATTATATCACAGAGGTGTCTGACCCTACCATCTTGGAACCTCCTTAAGTGTAGGAACTGGGGTCCACTTCTCCCTGTCCCCCCCACACCCAGGCTCTGTCCCTGAGCAGGTCCTCAGGAAGTGTTTGCTGGCTGAACTAAATCCTAGGCATTCCACATCCCATTACTGGGTATATACCCAAAGGATTATAAATCATGATGCTATAAAGACACATGCACACGTATGTTTATTGCAGCACTATTCACAATAGCAAAGACTTGGAACCAACCCAAATGTCCATCAATGATAGACTGGATTAAGAAAATGTGGCACATATACATCATGGGAATACTATGCAGCCATAAAAAAGGATGGGTCCATGTCCTGTGTAGGGACATGGATGAAGCTAGAAACCATTATTCTGAGCAAACTATCACAAGGACAGAAAACCAAACACCGCATGTTGTCACTCATAGGTGGGAACTGAGCAATGAGAACACTTGGACACAGGGTGGGGAACATCACACACCAGGGCCTGTCATGGGGTGGGGGGAGGGGGGAGGGATAGCATTAGAAGATACACCTAAGATAAATGACGAGCTAACGGGTGCAGCACACCAACATGGCGCATGTATACATATGTAACAAACCTGCACGTTGTGCACATGTACCCTAGAACTTAAAGTATATATATTTAAAAAAAATCCTAGGCATTCCAGAATTGAAGGTGCCAGGCTCACAGTCTGAGGCCCTGGTAAGAGTCACTGGGGTTGGGCTCCAGTCCAACATCCAACAATGACCTCACTGCATGCCCATCCATCACCTGAAAAGTCCAAGCTCCCTCCCACCTCCACGACGCTGGGTCCACTGGCCCAGGGAGCCCACCTAGGAGGCACGAATCCATGGGGCAATGAGAGACCCAGGGAGGGGAGGAAGGACTCAGGTTCAAGACTCTGTCTGTGACCTTGGGCCAGCTGCTCCCCGTCCCTGATCTCAGTTTCCCCATCAGAGAGTTAGACCAGATGGACTCTCAGAGCCACATCCACTGTGATTTATTCTATGTATTTTCACTGCCTTCAAACACCTCCTGGGGCTACATCTGACCAGTCTTATTCTCTCACTTCATAAATGCTTAGAGATAGCTTCATTTCCAATGGGGTTTTTTCAACTTACCTTTCCAATTCATGAATTTGATCATATTTCTAAAGCCCCCACATTGTGCCTTGCGTAGCGTTGGAAACATGGAGCTAAGCCTGGAACATGTGCGCTCAAGCAGCTCACTATCTAGGTGACCATTAGCAGTCATCTGCTCCTATTACAAGCTCCAAAGCCTTCAATGGCTCCCCAGTGCCATCAGCATAAAAGCAAAATTCCATTCAAGACATTTTCTGCTTCATCTCCTCATTCTCCCCCTCTGTCTTTGCCTTCACTCATGCTATTCCTTCTAGTGACATCACTCTTCCCCATCTTCTCACATCTAAATCTTTCCAGTCTGGCTCAGCAGCACCCCAACACACGCGGGCCCCAATCTTACTCTGCAAAAAGGGCCAAAGTCATCCCCCCGCCTCTAAACATCCACAGAGCCAAGGGGATGAAGGAGCGGACACAGGGAGAGACAGCCTGAGCCTTCCTCCCTCAAATCTAGCTCACACTCCAAAGTGCAGTTTTAGGGTGGCCCCTCCTCAGGGCGCAGAGAGGAGAAATCAGACGGCTTCAGAGGCAGAGGGAAATCTGAGCAGTCAGGGCAGGGTGCGACTTTCCTCCCAAGGGCCCAAAGCCAGTTTCCATGGAAACCAGGCGGAATCCCAGCCATGAAGAAACAAACAGAGCAGGGTTCAGGTTTTCCTTCCACACAGATGACAGTGATTTGGCCAGAGATGAAGAACAGGAACGAACCCTCACCTCTCCTCCTCCTCTCTGCCACAGGCTCGGGGACATCATCTGGCACCTCCCCTACCCCGCTGGGCCTTGGTTTCCCCTTCCGTGCGATGGGCTGGAATCAGTCCTTGCATCTGTGGGGTCCTGAAGCAGTGCCCGGGACTAGCCTGAGCTTTGGAGCCTTGCCTCCCTAGAGAACTGTAGCTGGCTTTGCAAAGCTCCCTCTCACAGATGATCATCCGGGACCTGAGCCCAGCGCTCGCGGTAGTTAGCATTTAAGGCCGGAGGAGGCTAAGGAGCGTTCCTTGCTCCAGGTGAAGGAACGCTAAGGAGATGTCCCGACGGAGGCCGCGAGGGAGGCTGAGCACGCCCCGGGACTGTGCGCGGCAGCGGCCCCTGGCGGTCTCTACGGGAACTGCGCTTCCACCAACTGCAAGGAGGGCTTTTCACCTGGGCTGTGAACCGGGATCCCAACAACAGACTCAAAGCGAGAGGTCTGTAAGGGACCCAAGAAAGCAGGTCTGAGGTCATGCAGTGAGTGTGGCCAAGCCAGGCCTAGAACCCATAACACCTCCCTTCCCTCCTCAGCTGTTTCCCTGCACCGAGTGCTGGGGAAGGCCGAAGGTGCCCCTCCTGCCTCTCTGCCATTCCCACACACGTCTCTAAAGACCAACCGCACACTTCAGTCTGCTTAAACGGGGCCATGGTCACTCCTGCAAGTGGGTCGGTGTATTCCCACTGAGGGGCCGGAGCTCAGAGGGTCCAGATGACCCTATACTGCCTGTGGCCTGGGGCTGGACCAGTAGGATAAGGGTATGTAGGGTAAGGTGGGGGGACTGCCCTTGGGACCCCAGAAGGGCTCCTCTCGCCTGAGTTTCCTGGCACTCAGCCCCTGGGGAGAAGAGGTGTTCAATGCCCCTCCTCTGCAGCATGGGGGCAGACCCTCGGAGAAGCCACGTGTCCCTCTTCCTTGCCCTTTGTCAGCTTGTCCTGCCAGCGAGTTGGGAGGGTAGGGTTCCTGCATCTTCTAGGACTGTTCTTTCCCTGCCCTTTGGACACCCCTACAGAGAGGTGGCCCCCAAGGACCCTGGGTATGTCTAAATCACACCTTCTGGCATGTGACTTCCCTTTCTCCCACCTCCCTGGAGGGACAGGAGTTCAGCAACCGCAGACTATGTGGGACAGTGCAGCTCACCATCTGGGGAGGAGCCTCCTACGATGCTCACCCATCCAAAGCCACCTGGCTTCCACGTGCTCATCTCCACTCACGGCCACCTGACCATTACTGCACAATTCGAAGTCTTCAGAAGTCCTTTCTCATGTTGTTGAACTGAGGCAACTCTCCCTGCAACTCCCACCCAGCTGGCTGGGCCTAGCTCTACCCCTCTGAGACCACACACAAGTCAGCCTCAACTTCTACATCCTGACTTCTCAGATGTTGCATGGGGTGGCAGAAAGGGCCTCAGCCTGCAAGGTGGACTCTGCCACCAACTTAGCATATGACTTTGAGCAGTCCCTTCCCTTCTCTGAGTCTCAGGTTCAATATCTGTCAAACTGGAGCCTTGGACTAAATATTTTCCAAAGGCCCTTGCCAGGTCTGACAACCTCATCGTCTGCCTCCTCCTTGTCTCCCGCCTGTGTTTCAGTTTTTCTAACCACCCCTAACTGCCGGTTCTTTCAGTCCACAGCCTTCAGGCCTGGAAGGAATGACTCCAACAGGGGCCGGGACAAACCCAGCCCTCCCCATAGACTTCCTTGTCTTTGGCCAGCAAGGCCTGGCCAGAGGCAAGGAGCACTGTGCTCAGGAAAATGTCACAGCTCTCTGCCTGTGTGGAAACTTAGCCCCACCCAGGCTGGAGTCTCCGGGGGCTCCTGGTTCCACCTGACTCCCTTTCTGAGGAAAATGAACACAACACAACTCACGGTGCCTGAGGGTCCATCTGCACCCAGCAAAGATGCGAGAGGTTCTTAGAAAAACCTATCACCCGATGCATTTCTTAGAAAAAGAACTGTTTCCCTGCCAGGGAAAAAATCCTGGATCAACTTAGAAAGGAGACCTGGCTCGGCCACAATCAAAGACTCTATTTTTCTGAATTACAGAAGAGCATTTTTCTACATGTAAACTTAGAACGCCTCCTTCTCTTTTCCGGTTTTCATATATAGCATAGGAATTTTCCTGCTCAATGAAGTTACTGTATATGCTCTCCTCCCTCTCTGTCTCTCCCTCTCTCTCTTTCTCTCTTGCTCTCTTTCTCTGTTGTTCTCTCGTTCTTGATTTCTTGAGCCTCTGACCTAAACTGAGAAGACGATTTGAGGAGGCCTGGAGCTGGGGTCCTGGCTGCAGCTTGCTTTTCCTGGCCAGCAGCTGAAAAGCACTTAGCCCAGCAGGAAGTAGTCCTCACCTGTCCAGTATCCTCTCCTGTTTCCAAAGCATCCTCTTACCTGTTCCTTCTGCCAGAAGGAAAGCAACGCAGGGATCATTCTCTCATTTTGCAAAGGAGGGAATCAAGCCCCAGAGACAGGAAGTCACTCACTCAGAATCCTCAGTGCAGCAGCCAGCACTGAAGATGTGAAGCTGGGCTCTGCCTGTTACAGCCCATTGCCTTCCAAGCTTTCCTTGTGGCTCTCCCAGGCACAGCTGCACACCTCTGTGTTCCCACAGTCCCCCTCCATCCTTCCTCCCAGACACCCTCATCTGTCTGCAGTCCAGTGGCCAGTTCCCCTTGCTCTCATATGCTTCGACATGGGCCCTGGGCATGGGCTATGCCAACTCATCTCTCGGTCCTCGGCAACCAGCACAGAGCCTGGCAAAGGGGACTCTCAACGAACAGAATGCCAAGAAACAACGGCATCAGCAGCTAAAATTTCCTGCAGGCTTGCTGCATACTAAGTGCTGTTCAAAGGGCTTTCCACAAATCAGTTCATCCTTACACTTGATTCTTTATGAGATGGAATGACGTTATTATCCCCATTTTACAGGTTAGAAAACTGAGGCTTAAATTACTGTTCCAAGTCCATGAGGTTAATAAGCAGTTGGAGTCAAGATTCAAATGGGACTAGGTAGGGTGGCACGGTGTGAAAGTTGCAGCCCTAGTCACATATCAGAGTCACCCTGGGAGCTTTTAAAAGTCAGAGGTCTGCCCCTCCTGCTTGGGCCTATGGAATCACAGTCTTTCAGGGTCTGGCCTGCATCGATCTGATGCCCACTCTCAAGTGACAGCCACAGGTAAGGGCTAACTGCCTGGGCTTTGGCATCAGACAGACCTAGGCTTAGTCCTGGGTCTGCCACTCATGGGCCTTCCACAGGTCACCTCGCCTCCCTGTAGCCTCCTAATCTGTAGAGTGGGGTAGCACTGGGACCTGGCTCACAGAGCCATCGCGAGAACAGACAACACAGTGAGAACCCTACTTAGCACAGGGCCTGGTGTGTATGAGCATTTGGTAAACACTGGGAGTTCTCGCTCGTTGGGTTGGGTGCTGACCAGGGCCGGGCACTCTCAAGCTGTCAGTGCACAGCATCTCCGTTCAGCCTCAAAACCACCTGCTAGCCACGAGAGAATCAGCAACAAAATTGATGAACAGGCCCAGCAGATAAGGAACTGAGGAGAGCAGCCCTGAAGGAGAGAGCGTGGGGTGGCTCCCCTATCCTGTGACCTAGCTCTGCTGAGAGCATGGGGTGCCTCCCCCATTTGGTGACCCGGCTCTGCTGAGAGCATGGGGCGACTCCCCTATCCTGTGACCCAGCTCTGCTCACCACTGCTCCCTTCACACATGAGCATGTGCATGCGCACACACGCAGACCCTTCAGTCGTGCAGCAGTTAGCCGCAGTACAAGAGCCACATCCAACCTCAGGAAGAAGCAGTGGTTCCTGCTGTCTTGCTGTGGTGGGGGTCTTTACATCCCTTCCTTACCCCCTTCCCTCAACCTCTGGTTCCTGGATCCTGGGCACAGAGCCACAGATCCTGGGCACAGGGACCATGTGGACCAGGTGGCACAGTGAAGGCTGGCAGGTGCAGGCAGGCATGAGCAGCCATGAGTATCTGGGAAGAGTTTCATAGTCAGCTCTTCTCAGCGTATGGACTTTCCTTTTCCATTTGGGGAACAAAGACTCTTTGAGTGCATTGAGGACCTTGAATCCTGAGGATGACATCAACTGAAATGAGTCATCACCCCCACCCAGCAGGCAGCTCTGGAGGGCTCAGCTCAGGGTTCTGGGAGGAAAACACATGGAAAATGGCACGGAGAAGAAGGGGCCTGTCGGAGGCACATGAGGGGCAGGGGATGGGAGCATGCAGTGACCTGCTGGACACGAACGCTCTACAGCCCATGGCTCCTGGAGGCCATCAGGTCCAGCATTCCAAGGGGACACAGGACTGCTGGCAGGGCCAGTGTAGACACATAGACCAGGGGGTTTCAAGCAGTATTTTCCAGGGCTGGGGATGAGAGAGGGAGGGGGATCGAGGAGACCTTAACAGGAGAAGTCCTGCCCCTTGGCCCCCTGACACACAGGCACACATGCACACACGGATACATCCACACATCCACAGAACAAATCTGTTATTTCTACCACTCTGTCATACACACGCATAGGTTCATATACTCATAACAGACACTCATACACACACTTTCAAAGGTTCATGCCACACACACAGATATACAAATACTTATACACACATTTATATACCCCAATATACACCGACTCATGCACCTCCACCCACACTCATCCCAAATTCATACAAGCACACACTGACACATGCACACACTTACCTACTCATACACTCACAATCTATTCATAGACCCTCTTTCACACACTAACCCACGTCCACATCCACACACACTCACCTACACTCATATACACACACCCAAGCAATTCAGACTTCATTTGTTTAATAATTTGGGTTCCATTAAGTCTCATTTGAATGAAGAGTTCTGCGGCTAAAAACAATCAAACCAATCATCGAAAGCCCTTCCACATCACCGCTGTGGAAACTGGGGTGTTGTAGGGGCAGGTATTTACAGAGGAGCCCACAGAAAGTCTGAAGCCCACACCGTCTTCTCCTGCTACCTCCTTAAGGGCCGGGAGATCTCAGACTGCTCTTTCCGCACACAGGGCTTGGTTTCTCTGATTTGGACACATTTTCTGCATTTCCCTCCTTTCCTCGCTGTCAGTAAAACCTTCTCCCCAGCATTACGGACTTGGGGTTCTGGCTTCACAAAGCACTGAACCCCATGATCCCTCTATTGGAAGCTATGCTAGAAATAGTACATAAATAAATTCAGACAGCTGCTGTGAACAGGTGATGCCTGGCATGTAATCCAGAGCCCGGCATCGGTAAGTGCTCAATGAATGTTTTGTGCATGAGTGAATTGGCAATAGCTCCTGTATACGGAGCCCTTACTATGTCCTGGGCACGAAGTGCTGTACTTGAATAGCAGTGGTTCTCAACCCTGGCTGCACAGTAGAATCACCTGGGCAGACTTTTTTTTTTTTTTTCACTACTAATACGTACGCCTCACTCCCAAAGATGTTGATTGAGTTGTTTCAGGTGTGGCTTGGGCATGGGGAGGGTGTACAAACTTCCCAGGTGATGCTAATTACAGCCCCTGAATTCTTCACAACAACCCCACTCTTATTGTTCCCAATTTACAGACGAAAGAATGAGGCACTGGGAAGTTAAATAACTTGCCCAAGGGCACCCAGCTGTCAAATCCCAGACTGGAGATTTTAAGCCCTCATCTGTCTGATGCGAGGAGTTGAGTCTCTCTCTGCTGCTCTCCAGGGATGTTACTTCAACCCAAGGCTGACCCACTCTAGAAAGCACACCTTGATTGTTGTCCCAGCCCTCAGTGACCTTGGGCCCATCTGCCTCTCTGTTCCCATTGCCCTGACTCCCTCCCCATGGCTGGGGACATCAACACTGGGCACCTCCCTACCAGCTACCAGGAACAGGGCTCTGCTGACAATAGGAGAAGGGGTCTCTCATGGGCTTTGTCTTCTGACCAGTTCTGGGAGGGCAGGAGGCTCTAGTCCTGCTGGCCACTGGGCAGCCACTATTCTCCTCTTGTCTGCCCTGACATTTTTTCAGAGTTGGGAAATGGATCTCTGAGCAACCTGGTATTAAGGAGAAAGACTCAACCTCGACTCTGCATTTAAAAGATGGGCAACTTTGGAGAAGATGCTTCACCTTTCAGAGCCACAGTTTCTAGATCTGCAGCAGAGGAATGCCACCTACTTCAGGAGAGAGTTTTGAGAATGACCTGAGATAATAGACATAAAACACTGAGCAGAGGGCCAAGCAAAGGCACACGATGAATGAAGCATAGCGGTGGGGGTAGTTAGTATTATCAGTGACATTAGTCTTCTTTTCTCTCCCATGAATTACTATGTTAGAATTACCATGAAAGGCAGCTTTGTGCAATTTTCCCCCTGGGCCTTAGTTTTCTCATCTGCAAAATAGGGTGATACAATCTCTCTCACGAGACTGCAGTGAGAATCCAGTAGGGATTTTTTTGGTGGTGGTGTTTTTTTGAGATAGAGTCTCGCTCTGTCACCCAGGCTGGAGTGCAGTGGCCGGATCTCAGCTCACTGCAAGCTCCACCTCCCGGGTTTACGCCATTCTCCTGCCTCAGCCTCCCGAGTAGCTGGGACTACAGGCGTCCGCCACCTCGCCCGGCTAGTTTTTTGTATTTTCAGTAGAGACGGGGTTTCACCGTGTTAGCCAGGATGGTCTCGATCTCCTGACCTCGTGATCCACCCATCTCGGCCTCCCAAAGTGCTGGGATTACAGGCTTGAGCCACTGCGCCCGGTCTCCAGAAGGGTTTTGAATGAGAAAATCCTTTGCCAAGTACAACTTGCCAGGGTATAAGGAACAATTAACAGGGACAAAGGGCTCCAGACAGGAGTCTAGGGGGCTGGGAGTGGCGTTTTTTCTCAGATCAATGAAGTCTGAACATGCTGAAATGCTATAACATAGCCAGTATAGCTTAATAGGCAGAATTCTCTGCCCCAGCCTGAAAATGGGTTGTCTTGAATAAAGTGGAGCTGACCAGAAGCTGGAACCTGTGAATCAGTTTATTCCTCCTCCCCGTCCCTGCCCCCTGCCCCCCGGGCAGGAAGCTATAGGCCAGGCCCAACTGCAGGAGTTGCAAGAAACAACTTAATAATGATAATAACCTGTGTTCCCTAAAGTGGGCTCAGTGGTGACCGCCAAAAAAGATACGTCCATGTCCTCATTCCTAAACATGTTCATTCCATTTAGAGTCTTTGAGATGTAATTAAGTTAAGGATCTTGAGATAAAGAGATCATCCTGGATTATCTGGGTGGGCACTAGATCCAATGATGGGTGTTCTTTTTTTTTTTTTTTTTTTTGAGACGGAGTCTCGCTCTGCCGCCCAGGCTGGAGTGCAGTGGCCGGCTCTCAGCTCACTACAAGCTCCGCCTCCCGGGTTCAAGCCATTCTCCTGTCTCAGCCTCCCGAGTAGCTGGGACTACAGGCGCCCACCTCGTCGCCCGGCTAGTTTTTTGTATTTTTTAGTAGAGACAGGGTTTCACCATATTAGCCAGGATGGTCTCGATCTCCTGACCTCGTGATCCGCCCGTCTCGGCCTCCCAAAGTGCTGGGATTACAGGCTTGAGCCACCGCGCCCGGCCGATGGGTGTTCTTATAAGACACACATGGAGGGGACTTGACAGACAGAAGAGGAAGAGGCAATGTGTCCACGGAGGCGAAGATTAAAGTGATGCAGACACAAGCCAAGGATCACTGGCAACCACCAGAAGCTGAAAGTGGCAAGGAATAGATTCCCTGCTAGAGCCCTGGGAGGAGTTCCACCCAGTCCACACGCCTCCACTTCACACTTCTGGCCTCCAGAACTGGACAAGGATAAGTTACTGCTGTTTTAAGTCACCCAGTTTGTGGTCGTTTGTTACTGCAGCCCTAGGAAACTCACACATTCACTGAATGCTCATTTACGGCGTGCTGTGTCCAAGCACGATTGCAAGTGAGTCACCTGGACTGGGATATCCAATACTCACAGTAACAATGAGGAGGGCGTTCTTATTACCTCTGTTTTATAGATGAGGAGATCAAGGTGCAGAGGGATTAGGTCACACAGCTAGTAAGTGGCTGGGCCAGGTTTTGGACCCAGACACCCTGGGTTCAAACTCCATAGCCCATCTGCTTATCCATGACACCAGTGGTTCTCAGAGTGTGGTTTCTGGACCAGCAGCAGCAGCAGCAGCAGCAGCAGCAGCAGCAGCAGCAGCAGTTATCTGGGGACTTTTAGAGATGCGGATTCTCGGGACCTACTCCACACCTACAAAATCAGAAACTCCGGGCTGAGGCCCAGCACCCTGTGTTTTAACCAGCCACCTAGATGTCTCTGATGCACACTCTAGTTTGAGACCTGCTGTGCTGTTGAGGCCAACATGGCATCCTACTACCTGAATGGAGGCCAGTCATGGGCAGTCATGGACCTGGAGACAAGAGCAGGCAGCCAGCAGCACAGATGTCTGGTGCAGGGGCCAGAGACCCAGGCACAGGGTTCAGGGGCAGGACTGTAGCTGCTTCCACCATGGACTGACCCAGGCAGGGCCCCATACTAGATGGTAGAGATGGTGCTTTTCTGTAATCACAGCACAGCATTCAAGCCACCTCCCAGCCAGGCTGATGGGATATTAAGTACCCTGAATCACTAGATCCCACTGATGGAAAACAGGAATGTCCTAGGGCCTGGGGTGAGGCAGCCAAGTGGCCCCGGCTGTGGGGGAAGAAGGCTGGCCAGCAGGAAGCCTGTCCAAGTCAGACCCTGGAGGTCAATGGATGTAGAGAGGCTTGGGCACTCCAGCCCCCGGGGCAGGGCCTGTCAGGAGAGGGTTCTGCAGGCAGGGGAAATGTGGTTCCGACAGAGCCGCGGCTCCCCAGGGAAAGTCCGTACAGAGCAGGGCGGCACGCCCCTTCCAGCAGGGGCCTGCGGTGGCTACTTCCTGCCTTCAGCCCCACTTCCCCTGGCCCCATGTGGCCCTCAGGGGTCTGAAAACATCCAGGGAAGGCCACTCTAGCTACACTGTTAAGCTGGGCCTGGTGGTTCCCCATTCTCCAGGAGACTCTCTCTAGATGTCTACAAGTGAGTCATACTATCTCCTAGGAACCCCCACTCCACCCCAGGACCAGTTTCACAGAAAGCTCCCAATTTCTCACTACTCTGTTATCTGTTCCCTCTCCTGTGTCCCTCAGCAGCCCGTGGAGGGACTTCAGGAGCCCCTCAGGAGGCAGGCAGCATGTTCTGTTTCATCTCCTTATCTCCCAGCGTCACCCTCAGCTCCCTAACATGAGACCTTGCCTAGAGTAGGCATAAATTGAGCATTTGATGAATGAATGAATGAACATATAATATACATGTGCATGAATGAATGAGCTTAATAGACTCTGGACAAGCACGATTTTATGCCTGTCTTAACTCATCACATTTATCATCAATCATAAAGAATTCTAATGAATGCCAATAGTTGTCACAGTAATCCCACTAGCACCGTTTAGCTTAATATGCACTTAATAGCTTAGCTCTCACCTGATCCCCACTGTTGAGGTGTAATATAATATTAATAACCACACAGTGTCTTGATTGTAGCTTTACTGGGGGTTGCAGTCTCCTCTCCCTAAGCAGGAGGCTTTGAACGAGCAGGCTTCTGCAAAATGGCTGTCCTCAGCTCTCCCCCACTGAGATGAGAGTGACTCTTTTAAACACCCTGGCTTCTCAGACTTCGGACTCAATTCCAGTTGCCTCCATCTTCCTCCCCCATACAACACGGTCTGGGTGGAGAATGTGAACAACAGTGCTTCCCCTTCTCTGTTATATGCTGTTAGGGTCCTGGAGGTTTGGCTAGAGACCTCGGGGAGGCTGCTTATGGCCTATCCGGGTGTCAGAGCATGAGTTGGGGCCATGGGGCAAGGTAGGACGGGACAGGCCAGTCCTGGAGATCTCAGGAGCAGAATGGTAAGATCCCTGGTCCTCCAGTGTGGAGAAGGCCCCCCCACCTCCTCTATGGGGGTGTAGCATTGGGTTGGGAGGAGCCTTGAATGATAGGAGGAGCTTGAAAGAGTATTTTAATTCTGAGCTTTCTAAGTCTCTCTCTAAGTGAAACACAAGGCCTGGGGTGTTTCTGGATTTCTTTGACATGATTGATACTATGTGGTCAGTGAAATCTCTTAAGAGTTGTTATCCACAGGCCTCAAGGCCCCCATAATTTACATCTCTCTAGGGGGGAATGGTCTGCTGTCTCCCCTCCCAGAAGGAGAGTCAGGAGGGGACCTTACTATCATTCACGCTCTCCTGGGCCCAGTCTGGCCTTGTCCACAACCAGCATCCACCTTCCAACCCTGTCTGGACTTGGCCCTGGTCTGGGCTCTGGGGGATCAAGAGGACAAGGAATTGGATCCCCTGGAAAAAAAGGACCAGACACCAACACAGGTCCCTGATACAGGTGACCTGAGCTTGGAGCCATGAGCAAAGGACAGGAAAGTCCTGCAGGAGCCTAAAGAGGGAGCTCTCCCTGCCCACCAGGGGACACTGGGAAGGGGACCTGAAGGAGGGGCCAATGGAGATAGGCCTGGGAGGCTTCGCACAGGTGAACACTGTGGAGTGAGCAGAGCGTGAGCAAACCCACACAATTAGGAAAACAAGGGCCAAATGAGTGATTCCAAGGAGGGGAGAAATGGGACCCCGAGATATCCTCTAGCACTGGAGCAAAAAGGGGAGCATTATGGATCCAGAGAGATTCAGACTTAGAAATGTTAATCTCACAACAGGCCAATCCTGAGGACAGTCTGATGGGGTGGGGACTCTGGCTATGCCATTTTTAGATGATAGGACTGAAGCTGAAGGAGCTTAAGACTGCAGGCCTTAACTGCAGTGTTGGGACTTCCCAGCTCTTGTGACTCTCAACTACTTTTCCCTTTAGGAGACTGCAGTCAGAGAGCCTCGAATGTCCAGCCAAGGAGACTAAAATTTATGCAACAGGCAACCGGGTGCCTTGGCAGATTCCTGAGGAAGGTTCCAGCTGACCATTTTAGGAGGAATCCTCATTTCACCCCAAGCTGCTGTGCTGGGCAGTTGGGTGCCCTTTCTTTTTCTTGCCAAGAGGAGGGTGGAATTGGGCGATTTGGAATGTGGCGCGAAGGCGATAGTTTGGCAACAGCAGGAGACATACTCCTGCAGCCTCTCAGCACTTGGCATGTTATGCCCTGGGCAAAATCAAGCTGCCCGGGGAACAGCCCGGGGCGTCCCAACAGATGAGATTGTGTGAATTCAGTCAGGGCAGACAAGCAGTGCAGTCAGAACGCGCTCATAGCTTCAGTGGGCACCGTGAAATCTCGCCTACATTGGCCAAGGCACCGATGAAGAATCAGGGTAAGCTTCAGAGCTGGGAAGGACCTCAGAAAATACCCAGTCCAATGTCCCCAACATGAGAAAACTGATGCCCAGACTGATGGTGTGACTGCCCGAGCAGCTTCGGCATGTTGTGTTCCCCCCACTGTAAGATCCAGGCCACTCTCTCCCATGGCCCTGAAGATGGTATGGGAAAGGGCCTCATCCAGAGCTCGGTACACACTAGGTCCCCAGTGCAGAAAGGAATGCATTTGAATCTGTGGTGGGGACCTGTGGTCCACATGCAATGACGTCGATGCTGCTGAGTAGGGGAAAAGAAGCAATTGGAGAAATTTGTCCGAGGGTTGTTATCAAACACACTGCGTCTTTCTACAGACTTTCCTGCTCAGTTGTGCAAAGAGACACACTCTCTGTGGGATGCTGGAGCCCCATTTGGCTCCGAAATGGGATTTGAGTTTAAGGGAACAGCCAGAACAGATGGTGACCCTGAAATCATATTTTGAAACAGGCTGACTCTTGTTTAATTTAGATGAAAGTACAGCTTGACAGTCTCCAAATGTTTGCTGGAGGAACAGCCTGTGGACCGCCAGAATAATGGAAGAGGGAATCAGACCTTCCAAGATGAAAACCCAGTGGACACCTCCTAACTAGAGACCAGAAATGGGGGGGTGGGAGGGGAGGTGAACTCGGGGGAACCCCAGGAGGACCAGCCTCCCCCAGAATGGTGCAGGCAGAGGACATGGAATTCGATGCCAGAGAAACTTGTATGAAAGTCCCTGCTCAGTCAGATACTAACCAGGTGATCTTGGGCATGTTCTTTAACTTCTCTGAGCCTTAGCTTCCTTTTCTGGAAATAGAAGTGGCAATACCTAGCTCTCAGGGTGGTGGTACTGGGTAAATGTCAGGTGCTAAGCATATTCTGTCCCTTTTGTTCATTCATTCATGTATTCATTCACAAATGGCTATCAAGCACACACCGTCACATGCCTGGCACTGCAAGTGCTGGAGATTTGGGGTGAACGGGACAGGCATGACCTTAACTTCATGGGATGGATGACCCAGCACTGGGTTCCCCATCCCTGGCCCTGAGCACTCCTGGGCATTACCTGCTGAGTAGCTCATGTAGCCCCAGGAGGTAAGACTCCTATGCCCACCACCCACCACCACCATCCAGATGAGGAAACCCATGCTCTTTCTGAGCAACGTGCCCAAGTCACATCGTAAAAAAAAAAGTGCTGAACTAGGATTTAAAGTTCATGTGATGTTTCCAAAGCTCAACTCTAACCACACACTACTGTCAGGCACATCCCTGATGATGGTACGGATATGATCAAGCAGCACTGGGGAATTTCAAAACGGAGCGATGCCACCCACCTGGATATCAGAAGACCTAGTTCCAGACCTGGTTCTAGAACAAGGAACCCACTGGGAGTCACATAGCTAAAATGTGTGTGACTCCCAGAAAGTTCCTTGTTCTCTTTGAACCTCCATCTTCCCATCTGCAATTTGGGGGAGCTGAAATAGTTGATCCCCAAAGTCCAGCATTTTCTGAGGCCTCAGGTTCCCAGTGGGTTCTGATGGGAGTAAGGTGTCTGGGGGGACTTGCAGGCCTTGTAAGAAGTGAGGCCCAGGGGGTCCTAGCTACCCAAGGTGCATAAATGGTGAACTGTGCCTTCTCCCACAAGGAGCCTACGCTATGCAGCATGGACCACGCTGGGTGGAAGGCTGCCTCTAAAGAATGATTCTTAGAAATCTTGAACTGGAGCAGGGCTGGCCAGCCTCCCACATGCATATGCATGACAGCATTCTTCACATTCCACCCAAGATCTCCATGCTAAAGCAGCCCCGCACACTATTCCTGGAAAGGTAAACGTGGATGGAGAAATGAAAGCTTCTCATGGCCATCAACACACACATTTTTATTCATTCCAGAAGCATTTATTGAGCACCCGCTGTATAGCAGGCACTATTCTAAGTGCCAGAGATCCAGCAGTGATGGACAAGTTCATTCCCTCTTAGAGTTGACAGTTCTAATCCAAAGCTTTGGAGGGCAGTGACCATCACCATCTTGTCAATATCAAAGCATTAATGGCCCCCTCCACACACGGGTGTTAGGTGTCTGTAGACAGAAAATGTCCAAGTATCCTTTGCAATAATTCTAAATATCCCCCACAAGTTGGGGACCTCAAGTCTAAATATAACATCATCTCTGCTAAAGCAGTCTGTCATCAGATATACCTGAGGGCCTGAGTCTAGCCAAAGAGCCCCCCAGGACCTTGAAAATTTAATTCTCCTGCTTTATCTTTAAAAGCACTTAAGTTTTGAATTCCACTCCAAACATGTGTGTGTGTTTGTTTTAATAATATAAAAATGTTCCAAATTATTCCCCAGTTGTTACTGTCTCCTCACCACAAATTACCAACCACTGAGTAAAATGCTCCAGGAAATAAACAATGTGGCTCTTCACATGCCACTGTCACACAGCCAAGGACTGTGAGCACACCCGTTTGAAAAGCAGGTCTCCAAAGGAATGGCTTAGACAGAAGGGGCTTAACGCATCCCCCATGTCTCACGAGTACAACCATGTCTCAAGGAATTGGTCCTCTGAGTGAAAGCATCTAAAAACCTCCCACCCGAGTTATTCCTCCCCAAACTGCATTTCTGTTCCCTGGTAAGAGAATTATTCCTATGTTCACAGATGCACATTCTCAATACAGAGATCCAGAGAGAGATGAAAAATAAAAAGACATCATGTCAGACCTGGATGACTTTAGCGCTGGTCTGACCTCTTTGTTGTATAGATGGGAGGAAGCTTTGCAAAGCCAGGACTGACTGGAGTCTAACCACAGACGGCAATTGTTAGAAACCTTTCTCACTTGCCTCCACCACCTCTTTGCCAGGCAGCTGCCATGGACTGGAAGGCCCTGAGAGGCCAAAGTGGACCAGGGGCTCTTTGTGCTGGCTCAGGGCTCTCTACTGACTCTGCTTTCCTGGCATTTTACTGCAAGTGTCTTAAATTCTGTTCTCTTACGCTATATAAAGGTAGAGACCCTTTGCCCCCACCCTGAAGCAATTCACTGTCTGATAAGCAGAGGCAGGAGCAAGGCAGGTAGTAGAATCCAGGACTTGACTGCACTCTACCTAGACAAAGGCCCTTACCCCGGGTGGCCCTGGGCGGTAGTTCTGCGGGACTGAGGGATGGTAGGAAGCCAAGATGCTCCCCCAGGGCCAGGCTAGGAAAAGCAGCTCCTGGGCGAAGGTCCTGCTTTCATCCCAGAAACTTCACCCTGCCTTCCTACCTCAACGTGTTACGTGTTCAAGTCACACTCAGGCTGTCTCTTCCATCCTCTCCTCATTGTGTTCCTCTGTATCTGGAACGTTCCACATGTCTTGCTGCCCATCAGCCCCACCTCCTTTCCTGGCTAAATCTGTTCACCCCTCAGATTCCATCTTAAATCTCATTCCTTGAGGAGACTCTCCTGACACCCTGGTACAGAAGAGAGTGTCCTGGCATGTGCTTTCATAGCTCCCATTGTGCCTTCTAACATTTTCTACCATTTATAAACATAGAGTCTTTTTGTACAATCCTTTATTTAGCATCAATGTCCCCCACTAGACTATAGGATCCTAGAGGGCAAGCAGCAAGCCTATCTTGCTTTTCATTTTCTGCCCAGGATATCATACATTGCTTGTACTCAGAGAACAGTCAATACATATTACATAAAAGTGGGGTGAACAAATGGATGAATGAGAAAGCTACCAGGTTACAACAGGCAGAATGACTATTTCTACCAAGGGCAGAAACTCTGGAATGAATTCGATCCCACCCACTTTGCAAAGTCCTTGTTGAGCTATGTTTCACTTTCCCCACATCAGATTGTGATTGTTTATCTCCCTCCACTGGATGGTCAATGATTCTAAACTCCAAACACGAATGACATGATCCTGGCCCTCCCCATCCTCAGCGAGATGGACTTGCAAATAAGTTCTCACCCCTGATGGAATAAACCCAACACAAGCAATGCTGAGAGAGAACGCAGGACAGCTTAGGCACAACATCAGCTAGCACTGAGATGGAACCTTGTTACTGGTCACTCCCCTTCATTAAGGGCTTTTCCATGTGCCAGGCACTATGCTAAGAGCTTGGGACATCATTTCATTTATAGTTTCCTTGCTCTACAGATGAGGAAACTGAGGTTTCAAAAGGATTAGTACATTGTCCAAGGTCACCAACTGATACATGCAGAGCCTGGAACCAGGCCAGCTGTCTGACTGCCCAGCTCCAGCATTTGCCCACCAAACTACACAGCACTGCAGCTTACACTTGAGCGCCACACACTTCACCTGGGGGTCTGGTTAAAGTACAGATCTGATGTTGTGGGTCTAGATCTGATGCTGTGGGTCTAGATCTGATGCTGTGGGTCTGAGGCAGGATTTGGGATCCTGTATTTCTTTTTTTTTTTTTCTTTTTTCTTTTTGAGACAGAGTCTCCCTTTGTCACCCAGGCTGGGGTTCAGTGGTGTGACCTCGGCTCACTGCAGCCTCAACCTCCTGGGCTCAAGCGAGCCTCCCACCTCAGGCTTCCAAGTAGTTGGGACTACAGGCACATGTCACCACATCAGGCTAGTTTTTTCATTTTTTATAGAGATGGGGTCTCACTATGGTGCCCAGGCTGATCTCAAACTTCTGGCCTCAAGCAATCACCCTGCCTTGGCCTCCCAAAGTGCTGGGATTACAAGTGTGAGCCACCGTGCCCGGCCTTGGGACTCTGTTTCTAATGAGCTCCTGGGTGATGCCCATGTGACTGGTCCAGGGACCACAGTTTGAGCAGCAAGTCTATCAAGGTGAAAATGCAAAGGAGGATTACCATAGGGTAGGCTGAGGAACAACGCAAGCAAAGGCTTGGAGAAGGGAACATGGGTGGTCAATTCAGAGACCAGCAAGCAGTTCAGGGTGGTAGAGCCAGGGCATGGGGAAGGATGTGAGAGGAGAAGAGGCCTTGAACTGCAACCCAAGGAGTGTGGAATGTATTGTGCGTCACGGAAAGTATGGAAGGGTTTTGAGAGGGGATGTGACATGATGGGGCCTGTGTTTTAGACAAATTACTCTGACTCACAGTGAGAAGCTGTGCTAGAGGACAGAGAGATGGGAGATCCTGCTGGCCAGGGAGCTGCTGTAGCAACCCATCAGAAAGAAGTAACACAGGCCTGAAGCCAGGTAGGGCAAGAAGATAGAAGAAGAAGTTGCATGCAACCAGACATTGCAGAGGCAGAATTAATTTTTTTTGGCAAGGTCTCGCTGTGTTGCCCAGGCTGAAGTGCGCTGGCACAATCACAGCTCACTGCAGCCTTGGTCTCCTGGGCTCAACTGGTTTATCCTCCTGCCTCAGCCTCCTGAATAGCTGGGACTACAGGTGCATGCCACCACACCCAGATCATTTTATTATTATTATTATTATCATTATTATTATTATTATTATTATTATTATTTTGTAGAGTCAGGGACTCACGATGTTGCCTAGGCTGGTCTCAAACTCCTGGCTTCAAGAGATCCTCCCACCTCAGTTTCCCGAAGTGCTGGGATTACAGGTGTGAGCCACTGTGCCCGGCCAAAATTAATTTCTTTAAAACAAAGCTACAATACTCTTTTCAGGTATGAAAAATTTCTCAGCCATTCCATGAACTAAAGCAACAGTGCAGAGATGACAGGAGCTGAGTACAGACATAAACTGAGATGCATACCATTCCAACACACTCTCAAATGGAACCACTCTTAGAAACGAGGCGCATCAGCCACGGCTTCCAATCCAGCCGCCCTATCTCCTTGATGAGCCAGCCTTTTCCTCACTTTGTGGATTGAGTATCTGAGTCCAGAGAATGGAAGGGACTTGGCCAAGCTCCTGTGACCAGGCCCAGAACCAAGGAATCCGAGCCACTAAACCAGTGTGGGGCATCTTAGAGAACTTCCCCCAGCAGAGAAAATGAAGACATTCAGGTGCAATTTGGTATCAACCCACACTTGCAAATATTAAACAAATAAAGCCATTTCATTCCTTAATGAAAGCTCATATCCTAAAAGGGGAGGGGATATGGAGCCATCTACTGTAGACAGTTAGACCTGAAATAAAATTAGAAAATATGTAACATGGAAAAACTCTGCAGTGAGAAATGGTTTCTTCCCCCACCCCTCCTTTTTTCTTTCCGTGGGAGAGTGAGTAACTTGGCATTTTAACTAGACAGGGGGAATACGCAGCTGTAGTCTCTGTTTTGTACCAAATACACTCAGTTGCTGGGCAGTTTTGTATCCCACTTTGTGAATGGGATGACAGTGAAGGATGTGCTCAGCAGTGGGATGAACAGGGCTGAGCAGAGCTGAGCCGAATCACTGCCCCCAACTGCCACAAAATGCGGCCAAACTGAACTCAGATATCCTAGAACGTTCATGCTAACAATGCTTTTAGAATTGTGTTTCCAACCCCTTCATTTCTCAGATGGGGAAAATGAGGCCCAGAGAGGTACAGTGATTTGCCCACAGCAGAAGAGCAAAGGATTGTTAAACCTGAGGCTCTGGGAGAGTCTCCACTGTGTCCCGCGCCATTGCCATAGTTGCCTCAGGCATGTCATGGGCTCCTCCGTGGCTGGTGGTGACCTGAACGTAATAGGGTTCCACTGGGTTATTCCTTCAAAGGGCATTGCCTGAGTACCGGCCAGGGGCCAGGCACAGGGCTAGGTGCTGGTGGTACAGAGAATAACCCCAGCCAGGTGTGATGGTGCCTGTAATTCCAGCACTTTGGGAGGTCAAGGCAGGTGGATCACTTGAGCCAGGAGTTTGAGACCAGCCTGGGCAACATAGTGAGACCCCATCTCTTAAAAAAAAAAAAAAAAAGGAAGGTAGAAAAATTATCCAGGTATGGTAGCGTACACCTGCAGTCCCAGCTACTTTAGAGGCTGAGCTGGAGGACCACTTAAGCCCAGGGAGGTCAAGGCTGCAGTGAGCTGTGATTGCACCACTGCACCCCAGCCTGAACAACAGAGTGAGAACCTGTCTCACACACACACACACACACACACACACACACACACACACACACACAGAGAGAGAGAGAGAGAGAGAGAGAGAGAGAGAGAGAGAGAGAGAAATAACCAGAGTGTCCCTTCCCATATTCTAGCTACTCTGGAGGCTCTGTTGGTTTGAGATCAGGGTGTGGGAAGGGGTATTCTGGGAGATGAGGCCAAGACAGCATTTGGTGGAACTTCAGAGGGCCTCAAATGCCACACTAAGGGGTAGAAGGCCATATTTATCTTCCAATGCTGCTATAACAAACTACCACAAACTTAGTGGCTTACATCAACACAAGTTTTTTTATCTTACAGTTCTGGAGGTGAGAAGTCCAACACAGGTCTTACTGAGATAAAAAATTAAGGTATCAGCAGACCATGCTTCTTTCTGGAAGCTTTAAGGGAAAATCAGTTTCCTTGCCTTTTGCAGCTTCCAAAGGCTGTCTGCATTCCTTGGCTTGTGGCCCTTTCCTCTATTTTCAAAGCCAGCAAAGAAGGATGCTCAAGTCCTGTCACATCACACCACTCTGATTTCCTCTGCCTCCCTTTTCCACTTTTGAGGACCCTTGTGATTACATTGGGCCCAACCAGGTAATCTGGGACAATCTCCCTCATTTCAGGTCAGCTGATTATCAACCTTAATTCCATCTGCAGCCTAACTCCCCTTTGCTATAGAACCTAATGGAGTCACACATCCTGGGGGTTAGGGTGTGGGTCCTTCAGAGGGCCATGACCCTGCCTACCACAGGTGGTAATCGTGGGAAGATGACACAGAGTTCTAAATAGGGAGCAACACAATGAGAACTGGTTTAGAGTATTGCTCAAATATTAAAAGTGCAAGCGAATCACTGGGGATCTTGTTAAAATGTGATCCTCTGTCCCCTAGATGGTATGATTCTGATTTATGAGTTCTGGGGGTGAAGCCAGAGATTCTGCATTTCTGCCAAGTTCCCAGGTCCTGCTGATGCTGCTGGTCCGTGGACCACAAGTAGCAAGAAGCTAGAAGCAAGAAGATTGAGTAGCAAGAAGCTAGAAGATTACTATGGCTGCAGTGTGGAGGATGGGTTCTAGGGTGGAGAGGATGGAGGCTGGGAGACAGACCTGTGTGCTGATGTCAAGTTGTAATTAAATTTCTTCATTTCACAAGGCTGTAGTGAGAATTTCATATATTACACACACAGATACACATACATATGTATATATATAAATGTATATATAAAATTTATATTATATGAAACACAAACACATATATGTGTGTGGATATATGTGCATGTATATATAACAAATATATATATCCTATATATTAAAACTTAAAACAGCACCTGGCACATGAAAAGCACTATATAATTATTAGCACAGATCATACTGTTTTTTGGTTGTTGCTGTTTTTTGTTTCTTTGTTTATTTTTGTTTTTGAGATAGAGCCTTGTTCTCTCACCCAGGCTGGAATGTAGTGGCGTGATTTTGGCTCACTGCCACCTCTGCCTCCTGGGCTCAAGAGATTCTCCTGCCTCAGCCTACCAAGTAGCTGGGACCACAGGTGTGCACCACCACACCCGGCTAATTTTTGTACTTTTAGTAGAGGTGGGATTTTGTCATGTTGGCTGGGCTGGTCTCAATCTCCTGACCTCAGGGTGATCCATCTGCCTTGGCCTCCCAAAGTGCTGGGATTACAGGCATGAGCCACTGTACCCCAGCCATACTCTTGGTATTTTCTTAGGTTCATGTGAAGCACCAGAGCACTGGCCTGGGAGTCAGGATACCTGGTTCTAGACCTGGCTCTCCTGCCAACTTGAACTGTGACCATGAGCTAGTCACTTTCCCTCTCTGAGGTAGACAATCAAGTCAGAACTAGCCAGCCACTAAGATTGTAGTTGGAGGGGAGAAGCAGCTGGCTGGGCCTATTTCAGAAGTTCTGTGTGTAATGCTGTTGAACTTGCAAGAACTTGGGTTCAGCTTGTCATCAGTTAGGATCTCTACTCTTATTTTCTGTGGGATAAAATGGTTGTAACTTTCCTATGCCAAAAAAAGCACAGCTTAACTTTTCTTTCATGAAACATTCTATTCTTCACATATATACTATAGGCAGTGCCTACTCTCACCCTGCTCCAGCCCCATCATCCTGCAGTGGATGGCTGCAGGGTGGTCTTTCAGTGTGGCTGGAGGCGCACATAGACTTTGCTGGTCAAGGGTTCATAATGCTGGGTTTTCACTAAGATCTCCACAGTCCCAGGCTTTGAATGATTCATTCATTAACTTATTCAAATGCTCATTGTGTCCATTTAGTGCCATGTCAGATGCTGGGGAAACACGGATAAATAAAAACGGCTTCCTGCCCTCAAGGAACCCACAGTGATGTGGGAGCAGTGAAGTAAGGAGGCATGGAACTGATCACCAGTGACAGGCCTGATGCTCACTAATCCTTAGAGTAGGAATTGCCCTAATTTACAGATAAGGAAGACAAGAAGTCCCTCTCTAGGACTCAGCATCACCACCTTTGGAAGGAAGCAGTTGGACTGCATTGGTTGTTCTCAGCCCTGGCTGCACCTTAGACTCCAACCAGGAGATTTTCAAACCTGCTGGTGTCTGGATCTCACCTCAGATGTATGAAGAATCCCTGAAGAGCTGGAGGACTGGGCACCAGGTCCCCTTGGAATCCTCAAAATGATTCCAAGGTACTGGAGGGCTGATGACCACCAAGGTCCTTATGACATGAGCTCTCACATTCTAATTTCCTGAAAAAACCCTCTTCTAGCTCTTCCATAGACACGTGCAAAATGGATGAATGAAGGAGAAGGGTGGAGAGGGAGTGTGGGAGGGGCCCTAAGCTCTTTCGAGTAAGGCCACCATTTGGAGAAGGATGCTGGCACTGTTCCTTTACCTGTTGTCATTTGCTCCTTTTGGGTTAGAAACAGCAGTAGTAGACAAGGCAGGGGGGACTTGGCATTCTCATATGATGTTGCAGGGAATATAAATTACTATTGCCTTTCTGAAGCATGCAACAAAAGCCTTAAAAATGGGCATGCACTAGACCCAACTATTTGTTTTAGGAAGTTGTGTTGTGCTAGGAAATAATTGCAGAAGTAGTCAAATACAAAGCTATGACACCACGATAGTTACAATAGTGTTCATAATAGTGAGCAATGAGAAACAGCCTGAAAGTTTACAGGACAACCAAACAATGAAATACTATTACAAACACAAAAAATGTTAGAGAAGAATATTTAATGTTCCAGAGAAGGTGTCTAGATGATTGTTAAGGGGGAAAAAAGCCATCAACTAAATGCAATGTACGGAATGTTCTGTTCATATTAAGATCTATGTGCATATTTAGGGGTGGAAAATAAACTTGAAACATAGTTCATCAAATGCTAGCAGGGTTTATCTTTGAGTCACAAATAATATGTGATCTTTTTAAACTACTCTTTTTGGCCCTAGTTTTAATAATAACTATGTATTATTTTTATTACCAATTTTTTTAATGTTATTGAAAAAATGAACCTCTTACAAACACTTCTCACATCCCTCTGCCTCTCCCATCTCCTGGTGGAAATGGACATCCCTACTTTGGTAGTGCAGATGCTTGCTTGCACTGTGTTAGGAAAATCAGGACAAGCTCTTTAACATGCAAGCCAGCTTCCGCACACTGTCTCTATTACTGGACTATGAGTCCCTCCAGGATGGCCACTGAGTCTAACGCGGCTCTTCAGCCATCCCGCCACCCACTCCAGAGAGTGCCTGGGACAGCAGGAAGCCAGAAATAATAGGAGGAAGACAGACATCTGTAAGAGTAGCCATAATACAGAACAGACAGACCATTTTGAAGACTTCAACAGAAATTCCCTTTGGGAGGAAGCTAGTCACAAAAGACTGCCTAGATGGGAGGAGGGTTTTAAGTTGGACCCCATTTGAGTCCCTCTGTGATGGGAGGAGTAACTCCTAGAGAGGCCTAAGGCCAGGCTGTTCCCTGGAAGCCAGACTCCAGCCGAGCTCTCCAAACCCAGAAAGGGGTTCCCTGGCATCTAAGGTCAAGGGTCCTGGTCACTTGAGAGAGATACCAGAGCCCTCAGAACAGTTTTTTGTCCTGTTCAGTCCTTGAAATCATCCATGGCATGTAACAAATATGAACTGGATTGGATTGGATTTGGTTGGGTTGGGTTGGATTGGGTTGGATTGGATTAGGTTGGGTTGGGTTGGATTGGGTTGAGTTTGATTTAGTTGTATTGGATTAGATGGGTTGAATTGGATTAGGTTGAGTTGGGTTGGATAGGGTTAGGTTGGGTTGAGTTTGGTTATAATGGGGATAAAGAATGGGCTGCACTCATTTGGTGACCTGGGTCACCTGTCTCTCCCATTAGAGGTTGACCGGGAGGAGGGCTGGACCTTCTCCCAGGATCTGCTCTAACCCTAGACTTTTCCTCTCTGTAGTTTGGATAGAGCAGAAGAAGGTAATCAGTCAGCAAACCTGGCTCCTTCCAACACCTCTGATACCACCTCAGCTCCCCTGGGCTCTGTGTTGACAGCAATAGGTCATAACCCACAATCGGATGCTCTGACTTTGAGGTCTTATTTGCTTATCCATTCTCCACACCAGACATTAATGCCTTGAACTGAGTCTTATTGTAAGATTGCCTCCTTTTTACAACCCTCACCTACCCACTACCACTGCTATACTCCCAGTATCTAATTATATTATGCAGAAATTATGGAATAAGCCAACCTATATTAAAGAATTAATGGCTTAATGAAGGAGGCAGGTAACTTATCTTACCAGACTATAAAACATACTACAAAGTAACAATCATCAAAATTGTATGGATTTAAAATGACATACACATATTAACACAAGAAAGTGACCAGTAGTACAGAGATACCAGAAATAAAAGTATATCATTAAAAGAAAAATATTATATAATAAGATATCACACAACAATGATAGGTAGTATGGTACAATGATGGTACAATAGCTCACACTTTACTTAGTACTTTGGGGAAACCTGGGGACCACTTTGGAAAAGAACTGGCTTTAGATTATGCAGTAATCTGGCCAGGTGTGGTGGCTCACGCCTGTAATCCCAACACTTTGGGAGGCCGAGTTGGGAGAATTGCTTGAGCCCAGGAGTTCAAGACCAGCCTGGGCAACATGGCGAGACCCTATCTAAAAAAAAGAGAGACTATATCCTAATCTATGGTTCCTTTTAAGTGATCAAGCTGTAGATATTAAAAGAAAACTGGAAAATCAACTTACATATTTAGCTAAAAGAAAAAAGATAAATGCACAACTTTTGACAAACTGAGAAATCAGGAATAAGATGAGTAGTGAGAAGCTGGAAAATAAATGTTTATCCAATTAATGTAATAAGAAAGATAAAGAGCAAAGTAACATTAGTGTGAATTCCAGCCTAAGTAGTTATTACACTATTGAAGAAAACGACAGCCCTATAATGTTCCCTGAGTACTCAGTCAAGGTCACCCTACAGCTGACAAAGCCATGGAAGAATTGGGATGACTTACGCACCACAGAGGACATAGTAAGTTGATGCATTAGACCACAAGCTAGACTAACTCTTTCATTCCTTCTTTGATTCATTGAAAAAGTGTGCTGAGTACCCACTTCATGCCAGTCCCTGTGCCTGGGATCCCTGTTCCAGGATTCAGAGGTGGACAGGCCCATCCCTGCCTCATAGAACTTCCCATGTAGCAGGGGAGGCAGGCAACTAATCTGTGGTCACGGTACAGTCTGAGGAGCCCTGAGACCAAGAGATGCTCATGATGCCTGGGAGAGGAGAGACAGCTTCCCAGAGCAGAATCTTAAAAGGATGATTTGGGGATCGCCAGGTACTGTGGGGGAAAGGCATTTTTAAAATGGTACTGATAGCAAGGTGGAGTGGCTCGCCCCTGTAATCCCAGCACTTTGGGAGGTCAAGAAGGGTGAATTGCTTGAAGCCAGCAGTTTTAGACCAGCCTGGGCAACACAGCAAAACTCTATGTCTACAAAAATTTTTAAATTAGCTGGGTATGAGGGTATGTAATCCAGCTACTCAGGAGGCTAAGGAAGGAGGATCCCTTGAGCCCAGGACTTTGAGGCTGCGATGAGCTAAGATTGTACCACTGCACTACAGCCTGGGCAACAGAGAAGACCCTGTCTCAAAAAATAATAATAAAATTAAAATGGCACTAGCCTATGCAAAAGCACAGATGTGGGACGTTGCATGTCCCATTCAGAAGCCTGCCAGTGATTTGATGTGAGTGGAAACCCGTAGGGACTTAGTGTTAGTGGAGGAAGGCAGGGTCTTCTGGGGCCAGGAGCATGACTCCAACCCAGGTACAATGAGAACCCAGCAAGGGCAATTGAACTAGGAAGCATCATGATTAAATAAGAAAAATCCATCTAAATACATAGTAAGAACTATCCAACCAGTTCTGTTCTTTGATGGGTGAGTTCATTGAGGGGAAATATTGCCAAAGGAAATAATCCAAAAGAAAAAGGCCATTTGTCTGAAGATGTCCCAGCAGCACTATTTATAATAATGACAAATGGCTAAAGTCCAGTTCTGGACAAAGTGGCCAGCTCTAGACAATTGTCTTTTGGGAGATGGAGACTGGAGGCCAATGAGGCAAAACTTCAGGTGTGACACCTACCCACATCTCTCTCACTCAGAAAAGCATGTCAGACTGCCAGGGAGCAAGAGTGGCGTGGTTAGAGGGAAGTTCTGCGCTGCTCTGATTCATATGCTTCCCATTAAAATCAGGATTTCTCCAGAGAAGATAGTGGCCAAGAAGCACTTGAAAAGATGCTCAAGGTCATTTGTCATTAGAAAATTGCAAATAGGCCAGGCACAGTGGCTCACACCTGTAATCCCAGCACTTTGGGGGGCCGAGGCAGGAGGATCATGAGGTCAGGAGTTCGAGACCAGCCTGGCCAATATGGTGAAACCCCCCATCTCTACTAAAAATACAAAAATAAGCCAGGCGCGCCTGTAGTCTCAGCTACTTGGGAGGCTGAGACAGGAGAATCACTTGAACCTGGGAGGTGGAAGTTGCAGTGAGCCAAGATACGCCACCAACTCCAGCCTGGATGACAGAGTGAGACTCCATCAAAAAAAAAGAAAAGAAAGAAAGAAGGAAAGAAAGAAAGAGAGAGAGGAAGGAAGGAAGGAGAAAGAAGAAAAAGAAAGAAAGAGAAAGAGAAAGAAGGAAGGAAGGAAGGAAGGAAGGAAAGAAAGAAAGAAAGAAAGAAAGAAAGAAAGAAAGAAAGAAAGAAAGAAAGAAAGAAAGAAAGATTGCAAATAAAAACCATGATGAGATGCCATTTTATATCCACTAAAATGGCTATAATTTTAAAAACTGAAAACAACCATTGGCGATGATGTGCAAAATTAAAGCCCTCATACATTGCTGGTGGGGATGTAAACATGGTGCAGTCACTGTGGAAAATAGTCTGGGGGTTCCTCATACTTGAAACACAGAATTATCACGTGACCAGAAATTCTGCTCCTAGATATAAAGAAGTAGAAACAGGCCGTCAAACGTCTGGATACTTGTATGCAAATGTTCAGAACAGCACTATTCACAAAAACCAAAAGGTAGAAATAGCCCAAATGTCCATCAACAAATGAACGGAAAAACAAAATGTGGTATATATATATATATATATATATACACACAATGGAATATTAGTCATAAAAAGGCATGAAGTACTGACACATGACACAACATGAGTGAACCATGAAAACTTTATACTAAATGGAAGAAGTCAGATGCAATAGATCATATACTGTATGATTCCATTTTCATGAAATATCCAGAATAGGCAAGTCCATAGAGGCAGAAAGTAGTTTAGTGACTGCCAGAAGCTGGGAAAAGAGGGGAATGGGGAGCGATTGATTAACGCGCATAGAGATTTCTTTTGGGGTGATGAAAATGTTTTGGAACTTGATAGAGATGTTGATTGCACAGTATTGTGAAGGTACTAAATGACACCGAATTGTACAATTTAAAATGGTTAATGTTATATAATGTAAATTTCACCTCAATAAAAAGTAAATCTGGATATCTAAATGGTCAACAAACGTATGAAAAGGTCATTCACTTAATTAATGATCAGGAAAATGGAAATTAAGGCTACCGTAAGATTCAAATATGCACCCGTTAGAAATGTTGAAGTTAAGTTCAGTGACAAGACCAAGTGCTGGTGAGGATGTGAAGAAATAGAGGTCCTCATTTCTTGGTAGCTGTGTAGATCTGTACAACCATTTAGAAGACATGCTGGCATTGTCTACTCAGTTGGGGGGATATGCACACTCTGATTCAGCACTCCACTCCTAAGTATGGAACCAACAGAAATTCATGCACATGTGCACTGAAAGAAATGTACAAGAATGTTCAGAGCAACACTTACGTTAGCCCAAAATGGAAACAATCCAAATGTTGGAGAAGAATGGATAAGTAATATATGCTATGCTAATGCAATGGAATATTACACAGCAATGGCAATGAACTACAGCCCCATACAGCAGCATGAATAAATCTCAAAACTTATTATTTATTGAAAGAATCAGACAGCAAGGAATAGATTCTGCATGTAAAAAGTTCAACATCGAGTAAAACAGAACTTCAGAATTTCGGGATACACACTTACATAGTAAAACTATTTTTAAAAAGCAAGAAAGTGATGACTATTAATGTCAAGGTAATGGTTACCTCAGACAGAAAGAATGGAAAATAAAACCACAGCAAAGGGGTTCAGGAGAGCTTCTGCGGATTATCCTATATCTTCATCTGGATTACATAAATACTTGCTCTGTGATAAATCATTGCAATGTACCGTACCTTTAGCGTGCACTTTTCTGAATGGATGTTGTATTTTACAAGAAAACATTTTAAAGATAAGCAAATAATTTGCAACCATCAACACTTTATTAGCAAGAGCAAATTACTTGTGACACCACCATCTCTACCTAGACAATAGCCCCCCATCTTCTAAAATATTGGCTATTCCAATGACACTGAAATTTTACCAGGAAAAGGAAGGATTGGTGCTGTCCTCCAGCTCAACCCTGACCACTGGAGGCACAAGAGGCCATGTGGGTGACACCCACTGACAAGTGTTTCTTTAAACAGGATGGTATAGGAGGATGGGGTTGGCTGCACACGGGACATTCTGGATAGTAGATGAGAAGAGCTCAGGAAAAATGGCATTACAGTTGTCTGTGGCCCTTTCTTTCTTCCTGTGAACTATGACCCCCTTGGGGCAGCTGTGTGCCCAAATCCTTTCTGTACCCAGCCAGCATGAGGACCAGCACAGAATGGGCTTGTTGAACTGAACTATGTGAAATAATCAAACCTCAAACTAGAAAAATATTATTTTGTTTTGTTTCCCAACATTTTAAATGAGGACTACAGAGATGAGTGAATCTTGCCTCTCTACTTCATAGATGGGAAAACTGAGGTTCAGAGTGGGAAAAGCAACTCATCTAACTCCATGGAGGAAGTCAGTGATTGGAACCCAGGTTTTCCAATACCTGAACTTGTGCTGTTTTAGGGTGTGAGGGCTATCAGGAAGTTTACAAAGACCCACTTTTTAACAGATCAATGATCTGCAAAAAACCATATGCCTGTGTTCTACCCCTAGCCAAGGAGCCCTGTCCTGGGCCCACAATGGCATTCAGGGATGGGAGGGTGAGTCGATCCAGAGGCTTGGAGGTGCAGGAGGAATTCGGGACCCATTTTCTGAGAGAATCAATGCCCTAAGAGGCCAGCAGCTTTTAAGTTGTGAGCTGTGTGCCAGCTCCATACCAGGCTGGCTATGAACCCCACTGTGAAGCCCCACCAGATTTGGTGCCTAGATGCTCTGGGAAAATGCATTCTTTTATTTAATAAGCAGCTTTATTGAGGCATAGCTTACATTCTGTAAAATACACCCATTTTAAATGTATAGTTAGATGATTTTAGTAAATTTATAGAGTTGCACAACTACCAGCACAATCCGGTTTTAGAACATTCCCCCAAAAGTTTCCTCATCCCCCTTTGCAGTCATTCTCTGCTTCTGTTTTCTGTCTCTGTAGTTTTGCCTTTACAGAAATTTCATATACAGGGACTCTTACAATGTATTGCTTTTTAATGTCTGGCTTCTTTCACTTAGCTTAATGGTATTAAGTTTATCCATGTTGTTGTAGCATTGATCAATACTTCATTCCTTTTTATTGCTGAGTAGTATTCCATTAAATGGATACACCTCATTTTGTTTTTCTATTCACCAGCTAAAGGACCAGTTTATTTCCAGTTTTTGGCCATTATCAATAATGCCGCTATGAACATACATATGAGTTTTTGGGTGGACATATGCTTTCCTTTCCCTTAAGTAGATACTTAGGAGTGGGAAGTGCTGGATCGTAGGGTAAGTATTTATTTAACATTTTAAGAAACTGCCAAATCGTTGGGAACATGCGTTTCTGCTCATAACAGCCCACTTACAAACATGCTTTCAGAAGCCACGCTACTTAAGCATACATCGTAGTGGTTAAGAGTACAGATTCTCGAGTCAGACCCTCTGGGCTCAAATTGTGCTTATATTACTGAAGGCTGTATGCCCTTGGGCAAATGACTGTGCCTTAGTTTCCTCATCTGTAAAAGGGGATAAGACATGGTGTTGTTGTGATGATTGAGTGAGTTCACGGCAGAGCACTTAGAACACTGCTGGTTCGTAGTGCTATGAAGTCTTGGCAATTGTTTTTTATACCCAATTGAGCAGTGGCCCTATGGAAGGAACAGCACCAGCCCTGAAGTTCACAGATGTGGGAGGGCTACTATAGATCTACCCAGTTACAGTCATGTGGCCTTGAGGAAGTCACATCCCCTCTGTAAGATACAGCCCCATTTACTTCTCAGCACTGCTGTGTGGTGATTCCAGGAACTTGGTGAAGGTGACATTGTGCTTTGAAGACTGCACAATGCCATGCAGATGCAATGGACTCATGTTACCATTGTGACATTCAGATTGTAGGGCTTATTGGAGACCATGGAGCCCCTAAAGCCTTCTCCATCCGTGAAGCTCCTCTAACTGCACACTAGGATGGTTAAGAGCAAGTACTCTGTAGTCAGTCTATCTGGTTCAAATCCCACCCCAGCCACTTAGAAGTCTTGTAACTTTGGACCTCTGTGTCTTCATTTGAAAAACAGAGATAAAAACTGTTCTCAGTCCCCACCTCCTGGAGTGGTTGTAAGGACTGCATGAATGAAATATGAACATGTTCACACCTCCACCTGGACACACGAAGTGTTTTATAAGTATCAGCAATATTAAGTTGCATTAAAAATTCAGTTTGCAGGAGGACAGTTTACATTTTTAGGAACAGTTTCATATCCCCAAAAGGGCCCTGAAAACCCATCAGCTGCAAATGGCTCTCCCTAGACCCTTCTCAGCTCCTGAAGATTTGCTGGGCCTCCCTTTTTATGTTATAAATGGGAATAGGACTTCCTTTGTGTTAGAAACAACAGCCCTGACACTGAGGGATCCTAGAGACACACACGGGAGGAGAAAAAAACACCAAAGTTCCTATCCCCAGATCCCTCTTCCTTTTGGGAAACTGGAAGTTGCAGCAAAGTTCACGAAAGACCATGGAACCCAAAGCTGGCCTCTGCCACCGAGTTGGCATGGCCCTATATCATATGCAAAATTGCAACTTTCTGACATGAGCCATGGGGCTGAGAAGCTAAAACTATACCCCAGCTGCCCTTTGATCTGCAATAAATGCCAGGCTGGATGCTCTGGCAGGAAAAGCTATCATCGGATTTGGGTGTTGTTGCCCAGGAGACAATGGGCTGTCTTGGGCTTCTTCAGGCAAACAAAGAGTTAACCAAGGCCACCTTCTCAATCCCGTTTCCTTTGGGCTGACTACAGGTTGTTTCCTAGACTTTCTCTCCCTTATTAAATTGAGGCTGTGTACTAATCCTCCAAATTCAAAGGGAAGGGGTCAGAAGCTACAGAAATCATGGCTCTTCTGCAAAAATGCACAGAGAAAGAGCTGAGCAAGGGCAAGAGCCTGCAGACCTGGATTCAAGTCCTGGATTTGGACTGGCCACTTTCTAAGCTTGTCTCAACCTCAGTGTTATAGAAATACCATTGTGATGGGATTAATAGAAGCCCAAATCTCAGCACCATGCAATATACCCTTGTAAAAAACCACACATGACCACCTCCTGAATCTAAAATAAAAATAAAAATACCTGCATTGCTTTCCAACACATAGTTACCACAAGAATCAAGCAGTAATTTCTACCACTTATTTTGTGCCTAGTATGTACCGGAATCATGGAAAGCACATTATTTCTAGTTTATCTAATCTTCACAGCATTTCTAGGAAGGTAAAATGGTCTAATTATTCGCCTTTTTCAGATGGGGAAACTGAGGCACAGAGCGATGAAATCCATTGCCCAAGATCACCCAGCCAGCCACAATTCAAACCCAGACAGTCTGACCTTAACTGAGGCCCATTTTAACTTAGGTCTACTTTAACTTAGATCTTACTATTCAGCCAACCGCCTGAGTTCTGCTGGAGAAACTGAGGTCCGGAGAACAGAAGGGATCAGATCACTGGCTCCCAGGCCACAGCTCTTTCCATCACCGGTGGAGCCCCTGCCCATGATAGACGTGACCGCTTAGGTAACTCAGAGCTGGGTTAGGCGTCCGAGCAATTCAGTTCCGTTATTTCTTGCGCAGCAAAAGCCCCAGATGTCCCTGCTGGTGTTCATGCTTCGCACCTGTGTGCGGAGAGGCACCAGACCTGCCCTTACCAGAAGCCAAGCAGCGCGCACAACCTAAGCGCTGGCGCCGGGTGCGCTGAGGCTGTTGGCGCTGGCGCTGTTTCCAAAGTCCCTCTCTGCCTAAGATTGGAGGCTTTGCGCCCAGCTCAGACATCTCGGGTGCTCAGACAGCACTCTACCCGCCCCAGTTGCCCAGGGATCCCATTCACAGCTATAATCCCTGCACTGCCAGGAGGTAGCCGCCCGCGGGACCGCCAGTGCGCACAGAGTAGCGAGGACTCCCTTTTATGTCCAGGAATGAGGCGCGCATCGCAGCCGCGTCCGCCGCCAAAACCAGCTTCCCCCACGGGCGCGGGGGCAACCGGTGCCACCCTCAGGCCGGGTCGCTTACCTGTCGCAGCGCGGGTCTGGGTGACGGCAGGGAGGGGCGTGGAGACCGAGAGCAGCATCAGCAGACACCAGCACTGCCCGTTGTTCCTCCTGCAAGAAGTGTCCGAGGGAGAAAAGGTGAGGCGGGCAAGAGGTTTGGAGGGGCCCGGGACTCGAGGAAGCAGAGAAGCGGGTCTTACCTTGGTGCCATCTCGCGGGTCTGCAGAGCCCCGGAAGGCGCGCGGCGAGTCGAGCACAGCGTTGGAGCTCAGTGGAGGACGAAGGGGCGCTGAGCGCTGGCCGCCGCGCTCGCCCTTCCTGCCTGGAACAAAGGCGGCGCTAGGCAGCGGCGGCGGCGGGCAGAATCCCGGCTCCCGGCCCGCGCCCTGAGTCACCCGCGCTCTGAAACCCGACTCCGCCGCGCCCTGCGCTCCCCCGCGCGCTGCGCCCCACCTCGGGCAGTGGCGGCGCGCTCACGCCCCGGGGCTACTGGCCTCCCTGGCTGCCTCCCCACTTTCCGGGGCTACTGGCCTCCCTGGCTGCCTCCCCACGCCCCTTTCCCCCTCGAGGGACGTGCGCTCCCCTCTGCTGCCTCCAACCGTGACTGCCTTATGTAACCTGCGAGGAAAGCCCCGCGTCCGCGTTCGTTGGTGCAAGCGGGATGCGGCTCCCTCCAGCCCTTAAGTCTGTCCTGTTGGGACTGACCCGCAGATAAAGCACTCTTTCACAGCCGCCGAGGGAATCCTCTCCACAGCCCAGGGAGGCTGGAATCAGTGATTTCCTTATATGATGGGCAAGGAGACAGGCTCAGAGAGGTGGAGCGAATGTCCCAAAGTCCCAAGCTGCACTGAGCTCCTAGCTGCTGTGACCCACCCTGCACGCCTGACACATGGACCGACTTGAATGCCCAGGAATGGACCTGCCTGGGGCCATAAGTGATACATACAACTAAATGCAGCAGAGATAGTCCTAATAAGTTTTTAATGTACTGGATTCCAGTGCTTTCCTCCCTGTCTATACCTTGCCTGCTCCCTTCATCAGAATGTGAACTCCAGGAGGGCTTATCTTTGCTTTGTTCCCTGCCTAAAACAGCTCAGGTAGTAGGAGACGCCAATAAACGCTGGATGAATGAAGGAGCACAGTCTTGGATGAGGCATCACAGCAGGCCCTGTGATGAGATGTGGGGGTCATGAACCAGGCTCAGCCTCCAAAAGCCCTCAGTGGGAGTGAGGAGGTGCAGGGCAGACTAACCCATTTGTTCAGCGCTTGTCGCAGGGCACTAGGTAAAAGTGATCTCAATGGTCGCTTTTTATTATTAAGATTACCACCCGGCACATAGTGTGAGATCTTCGGGTGAGAAGAGGCACCGCTGAAGTTAGCAGAGACCTGGACAGCTCTGAAGCCAGGGAAACGCTAGGAACCTACCTCTCTTTCTGACACACCAAGTAGCCACAGTGGGCCGTGGCTCTGTGGTCAGTTCCTGTGTTTCATTCAGTTCCACTCTCTAGAGGACCGGCCACCTCTTGCCAAGTGAGTTAGCCTTGCAGAGAAGATGGCATGGGAATGGAGATAGCAACTAATGCTCACTTGGTGTGGATTATGTCCCAAGCCCTGTGCTAAATGCTTTAGCTGTGTTATCTCATTTAATACCCACAACGGCCATGGAAAGGTGGTACTGTCGTGATCCCCATTTCATAGACAAGAAATCTGAGGTTCAAAACATTCCAAGGCTAAAGCATGGCAGATGCAACACCCATGCTCCTCACCACTCAGCCATGCTGCCTGCCGGTAAGCAAGAGGATCAGACTCACTCTCTACCCTCAAAAGCAAAATCACAGGGAGACACAGAGCACTCAGACATGAAAGGGTTCATGCCAGCCTGGGTGGTGAGGGCTCAGAGGAGGAATGGCAGGCTTGGAGATCAGGAGTCTGGGTTCCAGTCCAATGCTGGCCCTGGCTGCAGGGTGAAGTTGGGCAAATCTTGCCCTTGGTCTGATTTTTTAATTTCTCCACCTGTATAATGGACACAACTACCTTGATTTGAATGGTGGCTGTGAGCCCCTTGTTGGGACCACCTACTGGTAAACCACAGTGCTCTCTGTCCATTGGATTTTGGCTTCTATTATTAGAGGTTGTGGATATTCTTCTCAGTGGGACTGCAGCCTGTGGAGGGGGACAACTGGCAAGATGGAGGGAGGACCCTAGATGAACCTCTTAAGGGATTGAGTCTCCAGTAGCCAAAGCAGCTCGAGAACCAGGTTGGCCCCATGTGGAGCTAACACATAAGGCAAAGTGCATCCCAACAAAATTGTCCACTTGAGGCCTCTTTCCTAATCTGTTCACATTCCCTGTGAATGTAAATTCTCTCCCACTTGCAGCCGCTCTGTGATGGGCCTAACCTTATTTTATTATGATTCACTAACCATAGGGAATTTGCTTTCATAATTCTATAGTTCTCTATTGTTTGTAAAGTACCACATTAACTAGGAATATAATTAACTTTCTTAGAACTATATTTCTATACTGCTTAGAAAAACCACATCAGTTATGGCTACATAGTAGATCTAGGGTTCTGTTTGACACTTTTAAAACCAGAGATTGTGAACTGGCAGCCATGGGCTCAATTTTGTTTTGTTTTTTGTTTTGTTTTGTTTTGTTTGAGACAGAGTGTCACTCTGTCACCTAGGATGGAGTGCAATGGCACCATGGCAGCTCACCGCAACCTCTGTCTCCTGGGTTCAAGTGATTCTTCTCCTTAGCCTTCCAAGTAGCTGGGACTATAGGTGCCCATCACCACGCTCAGCTAATTTTTGTATTTTTAGTAGAGACAGGGTTTCACCATGTTGGCCAGGCTGGTCTCAAACTGCTGACCTCAAATTGATCCACCCACCTCAGCCTCCTAAAGTGCTGGGATTAAAGGCATAAGCCACCATGCCCAGCTTTCCACTTTGCCCATAGATATGTTTTATCCGGTCTGCTGGGTGTCAACCTCTAGATTAAATTAGCTAGCAATATTTGATAATTAGAAAATTGCACATTAAAATTGAGACTTCTGGATTCTTTTTGAAATTTTGGAAAACCTGGCGACATAGGGCCTGCATTCTCTGTGCCAACAATTGATTGGCATTGAATAGAGGCCGCTGCCTTCAGCTAAGGCAGTACTGCCCAGTTTGCCATAGTTCCCACCACCGCCTATTGTCCCCAGAATCAAAGCTAAGAATCAGTTGCCCCTTATTACAGCTGCACTCTGCCTTTGCATATAAGAAAAAATGGAATAGGTTGAATGTTCATGTTCCCATTAAAAACGGGTACACAGAAGATATATAGGGAGAAGACCATGTTTAAAGAAAGACGGGGAAGAGCATCTTTCTACATGTTTAATATACAAATAAAGTGTGTACATTGAAAAAAATGAAAATGAAGGTGCTATGAAACAAACCTGACCTGCTCAGTTACATACACAACCTGAAGGGTGAAGGCTTGATTGTGATCCAATATATCAGTCCAAGATACATATGCATAAGGCAACAGATTCCTTTGCTACTCTTGCAGAGAAGTCCTATGTGCACATTTCATATTTTGTTGGTTCTGTGTAACTGATAATACCCAGTTCGCTGGAATCTACAAATGAAGTTCCCCAAAGCACACCTCTCCTCTACAAATGACTGGAAATAGACGCATGTTAAGGTTGTTGATTTTGCACCTATTTCTCCTGGGGAGCCAGACCATGTTCATATTCAAGAAGGGCTCTCAGTTTGCAGCTTGTCCCTGAACTCAGACAGATGAAGAACAGGGAGGGTCTTGGGCCTGGGAGCTGAAGTGGGGGCCAAATGATCCCAGCTGTGGGTGTGGGAGGGATGGGGCAGGAAGCCAAGCAAGACATTTTACCTCCTGCCAGACCGTGTTTTTAGGGCTTAAGTGATTTCCTTCCATTCAATGTTAAGTTGTAGAAATAGCCAAGAGGAAGCTTCGTGTCATATCCAAGCTGATCTAAATTGTTTACCACCGTTCAGTGTAATCTGTGAGACTGGGATGTATGAAGACTGGGGATCTTATGTCCCAACTCTTGCAGGACTCAACTAAATTAATAGGCTGTTCCATTTTCCCGTAATCTACCCAATGTCCCTGATAACTCAGTATCCAAAAGCATTCTCCATACTGTCTCAAGCAGCTGGAAGGGGCACAAAAATCTGTGGAAATCATCCAAAACTTTGGTTTTGGAAGAAGTTACCAAGAATATAGTACATGTCATTCTAGACCTCAGTATATTCACTACATGGGTATAAGGCCTCCCTTGTGGAGTTGTGGTAAGAACGTCTACAGGAGGTAGGTAGAGCTTCCGTGTCATCTGATTTAATGTGCAGAAAAAGTGCAATAGATTTAACTAGCTAACTAGAATAGAATTTGCTAGAATAACTGAAGAGATCGCTGCCTTTTGGATACCCAAGAGAAAATAATGACTGTTTAAACCCACAACTACCTTCCAAGGAGGACCCATTTGTTCTGCTGAGCATCTTGATATGTTTGGATATGCAAAGAGGGGCCATGGGCTGAGACTAGAGTCATTGGTTCAACATAATAGAAAATGATGGATTTGAAAATCTGACAATCCAAGAGGAAAAGAAAAAGGGGGGAGAATGTATCAGACACCTCTTACAGACCACTGCAACATCCTGTCCGGAACCCCTCCATCTTGATCATTTATGTGCCGGGTAGTTGTCTTCCAACTGCCTGCACCTGCACCCCTTCACTTGAGCACTTTCTGTGGCCCCTGGAGCCTGCTCTGCCCACAAGCACAGAGGACTAGAAGTGCTGGGAAATTAATGGAGCAACCCCCTTCCCCAAGCAGCTCTCAATCAGTGATGGTCAGGAGCTGGTGGATGAGAATCTCAGCCCCCTTACCCAGTTGGTGGGAACACCTGGGCAGGCACACATTCTACACTTCTATCCAGAGTTTACACAGGACTGAGCTCCGGTTTCCCACTGGGGTATTGTGCACTCACTCTTTATTGGCTGCCTTATTCCGCATTCCCCTTCCAGTGCTTCTTAAGAAAACTGACCAAGTGAACTGCTGGCAGTGGAATCCTGGCCTCCAAGTCTACTGCTGGGGGAATCCAAATTAAGACAGCTGCTTGAAATTCCTTTAGTCTCACCTGTCTCCAGGGTCTTTGGCCACTTGTTCTAGCAGCAGTCCCCTCTGTGGAGACCAACTCTACCTGGACTTTCACCAACTTCAGGCAGGTACAACCCACAGCCCCTGGCCTCATGTCCACATTGAGCACCTTTCACTTCCACCACAGGGCTTCCCTGTTGATGCTAAGGCATGACATCCTCAGCACTATCCTTAGTGCCTGCAACGAGCAATCTGGAAGTACAGTGCAAATAACACCCCATGGGGCAAAATTTCAGCCAATGGAAGCCAGTAGATATATTTTTCTCCCTTCCTCTTCCAGATGCACTGTGCCAAGAAAGTAATTTATAAGGCATCTCAGAAGAGGGTCTCACGATGCTTGTGGAGTAATCCATCATGTTTAATGCCTCCTATGGGGCTCTTCCTCCTACCTTGCTTCCCTTTCCTTTTCACTTCTGCTCCCTAAGATCACACTCCCTAATGCCACAGAGGCACACAAGACTTAGCCTCAGATGCTACTGTCTGAATAACCCAGGATGAGACAGGTGATGGAGCTTATCTCTCACCTTCCGATGTACTCATGAATCTTAACAGAGTATCTAAGACACTTGTCCCTTCCTGCTCACTATCTTCAGTTAGCATGATGTCACCAGTATAAGGGACCAGCAGGATAGTCCATGGCATGTTGGAATAACAAGGTCCTTATGGACTATATTATAACAAAGAGCTGTTATGACACTCCTGGGGCAAAACAGTGAATATATACTACTGAATTTGCCATGTAAAAGTAAACTGGTTTTTATCTTCCTTGTGATTCCACTTTGCCAGGTCACGTTGTATCCCACATACCAAAGAATATGTTGGTATATTCCAGTAAAGATACCCTATTTGGCATGGCAGCTGCAATGGATGCTACCGTCTGGCCATATTTACAGAAATCCACTATCATCTGCCATAATAGATTTGGCTTTCGCAGGGACTTATGCAAGCCAATTAATGGAACTGTAATAGGACCTACCACACCTGCATCATTTAAGTCATGATAGGGGTTCTAATCTCTGCGATACTTGCTGAGAGGTGATTTTGCTTCTGATCTACTATCTTGAAGTGGGAGAAAGGGAGTAGTTTCAAGGACTTTCACCTGACTTTTCCTACCAGACTCTACAAGTCAGGTTGTTAATGTAAGGGTTCTGCCAGAAGCTAAGACTATCTATGCCAATTATATATTTGAGATCAGGCCTAAAAAGGTCTAGAAAGCACAAGTAAATTATGTGAAAAGGTAGGCCAGAGTCCCAGGTCACCTACTGCTTTGCACCAACACCCCTTCTTCAGTTCACACTTAGGGCTTCATAGGTGGTTTCCTACAACCAGTAATCAGCTAAGGAAAGAACCCAGGCTGCTTCACGCATGAGCCTGTGTGATATGTCAGTGCTAGTTGAAATTAGCTGTTGCTGCATTGCAGCCCTCTCAAGGGTGGCCCCAAAGGACAGTGGTGAAGAGAACTCTTCCCAGAGGGTAGAACCATGAGTGGGGCACTTGGTCAACCTCTTTGAAAGAGAGAGAGGTGGCATAGTATTATGATGTATGTAGATGCCTTAACAGTGGGCAAATGTCTTGGATGTTAGCCAGAGGCCTGAAAGACAAGATTGGATGATCTGGAACCAGGAGATCTAGGGAACTGTAATGTAGATTGACCTACAGAAATGAGCACATGTGTTGGTCTTTGTATCTCAATGCTCACAAGAAACCATCCACCACAGAGGAGATATTCAACTGCCAGGTGACGGGGTGACTGACCCTGTGGATGTCAGTCAGTCTCTCTCCTTGACTATCCCAGGGCTAACAGGGAGGAGTCTTAAACAGTGACAATGATGGCAGGGGTAAATGCTAAGCACAGGCCCAGCAGCATGGGCCCCATCCCTCTAAAGTAGATATAGCTGCTGACATTGATGAATGCCCAGCTTGCCAGCTGCAAAGACTGACACTGAGCCCTCAATATGGCACCATTCCTCAGAAAGACCAGCCAACCCCTTGGTGATAAGTTGATCCCCTCCGTCCTGAGTAAGTCTTCCTCTTCACCATTAGTACCCAAATGGAAATGGGTGTGCCCTCCCTGACCAAGTGCCTTTGCCAGCACTGCCATTCAAAGACTTGCAGAATGTTGGATTTATCAGCATGGTGTCTGCACAAGATTGCCTCAAATGAAGGGACTCATTTTATGGCAAAAGCAGTGTGACAATGAGTGAGTGATCAAGGAATCCATTGACTTGATTATGTAGCACATACCCCACAAACATCTAGATTAATACAATGGTGGAAAGGCCTGTTAAAGGCTCAGCTAAGGCACCAGCTTAGGGACAACCTGGTGCTGAGCTGTGGGACTCTCCTCCAGAATGTGGTTGGGATAGTCACTGAATTAATGGCCAATACATGTTGTTGTGTCTCCACAAACTAGAGTACTTGGGTCTGGAAACCAAGGAGTAGTGGTGGAATTAAGTCCTTTTCCTCTCCCAGTGATCCACTGAAACATTAAGCTCTAGTGGGGTAAAGGTGCTGGTGTTCAGCAGAAGAACTCCTCCAAAAGATACAATAAGGCCACTAAACTTGAAGCTGTGACCACTATCTGGTCACCTTGAGCTCCTCATGCCAGTGGGCAAGCAGGCAAAAATGTGACTGCATAAGTGGGGCTATTGAGCCCTGATGGCCACCGGGAGCCAGAGTAGCAGCTACTTTATGGGGCAGAGAAGATATATCTACAATCCAGGGAATGTCCTGGTGTATTTCTTGGTGCATGCATATCCTGTAATGACAGCAAATGGGCACATGAAGCAATCAAGGCAGCTGAGAGGTCAGACCCTTAAAGGATAAAGGTCTAGGTCACCTTACTAGGCTAGCAAGCCAGATCATCCAAAGTGTGGGCTGAGAATAAAGGAAATCAGACTGGGTGGGGAAGGGGGGACATGACACTAGCTACAGCTGAGGGGACTTTGGCTTATTTCACTGTCCTGGCTAAAATCTTCTCAGAGATCTCAGTTGGCTATGATCTTGAAAGGGACTCTGTGACTGACTGGACTCGTACCCCTCTTCGTAGAAAATAAGTGATGGGAGGCCAAGATGGAATCACTTGAGCCCAGGAGTTCAAAACTAGCCTGGGCAACATGGTGAGACCCTGACCCCCCACCCCACACACACACGCACGCATACAAGGAAAATAAGTGAGAGCATCATATTATTTCAAAATGGAAGGTCCTATATGATAGCATACGAGCTAGATCTATTGGGAAGGCAAACCTAAGCAGTGCAGGGAGTAAACTATGCTACACATCTCTAATGTGCTACTTCAAATCCTCCAGATTTCCTGTCTCCAAGTGGTCATTCATTCCAGCCACAGCCATTGCTGCAGAGATCAGCTCACTAGGGACTCCAACTACAGGTAAACCTGGCAGTGCCTTCATTTATGCCCAAAGTGTATAACTCTTGCCTCCTACTTTGGGACTTCTATATTAATCCTGAGACATGAGATGCTGCAGGGTTCATTTAGTGCCCACGCATAAGCAACTTGGAAATGCAAAGGAAATAATATGTGGCCAGCTTCTGAACAATGAGAGATGGAAACCAGTGAATGGCTATTTCTCCCTCCCTCTCCCACATCAGTCACCCTGAGCAGTAGCTTCTCCAAAAAAAGTCCCACAAGACTGAGGACTCATCTATATATAAGACCTGTTATTTGCTCTTCCTTCTTCCCTGCTTCTTTTCCCCCTCCCTCTTTCCTGGGACTGAACTTCATAAAGTGGCACAGATGTCTTTACCTCAGGCTCTGTGTTTTGGGAAACCCAGCTAAAGGCAGAGCGGCAAGAGCTGATAAGCACCATCAAGATAGTGTGAGGCCAGAAGTTCTGTGTGATGAAGCAGCCAGTGAAATATTTCCAGCATGGGGGCGCCCCCAGAACATTTGCAAAATCCTATGTCTAATGCTTGGTTTGCAGCTATTTGCATTCCAGTAAATGGAAAGAACTCCTGCAATGACCCTTCCCCCAACAACAACAGCCTTCACTCAAGTTTACCCAAGGCACGAATGCTTTATAAAAATGGACTTTTGTGGATATCAACTGAGACATTAATACAATGTCTTGGTCAATAGAACAGAACAACGGCTGCACAGGTGGGATGCTGTGATGAGTTATAAGCAGAGCTTAGAAACAAGAGCCCAGCATCAGAGGTGAACATAAGAAGATTAGCTTTCTGGGAATGTGCTTAAATATTGAAAATGACTATGGGCTTCCAAAAACCACAGAATAGGGGGAGATAGAGGCCATTCCCAAGGGACAAAGAAGACCCCCCCCCCCATCCAACATCTGACAAATGAGCAATATAAAGTATCCAAAATCAGACTGCAGGGGGTTTAAATCCAGAGACTGTTCTTTACCAGCTGGAGCTGTATCCCTCTTCTTAGAAAATAGGTGATGGGAGGCCGAGATCAAAGGATCACTTGAGCCCAGGAGTTCAGAAGCAGCCTGGGCAACACAGAAAATGGCTCAGTCTCTGTGCCTCAAGTTTCATGAGTTAAAAAATAGTAACAATAATAGAAAATTGTTGAAAGTGTGAAATTAAATGATTCTGGCATATAACACATCACTAAACATTTTTTAATTTTATCATTATTTAATGTTTCTGTCTAATACAAATAAAAGGCCCAGATATGCAGTCATAGAATATCAGATCTAGACTGGGCATGGTGACTCACACCTGTAATCCCAGCACTTTGGGAGGTCAAGGTGGGCAGATCACTTGAGGTCAGGAGCTCGAGACCAGCCTGGCCAACATGGTGAAACCCCATCTCTATTAAAAAACACAAAAATTAGCCAGGCATGGTGGTGTGTGCCTGTAGTCCCAGCTACTCAGGAGGCTGAGGCATGAGAATCGCTTGAATCTGGGAGGTAGAGGTTGCATTATAGTGAGCTGAGATCGTGCCACCACACTCCAGCCTGGGCTACAGAGTGAGACTCTGTCTCAAAAACAAAAAAAGAAAAAAATACCAGATCTAGAAGTGAGCTCAGATATCTTCAAGCCTAGCTTCCACTCATGCTCAGAGAGAAGGGGATTGCCCAGGGCTACTGTTAATCCAGGGCAAAGCCAGAGCCAAATGTCCTGACTCCTACCCAAAGCTCTTTTCTGTGCCTTTTGGGCCTCCCACTCAGTTTCCCCAGGCGTTCAGGGTAAAGACCATTGCAAATAAGAAGTACAACTGGAAATGCATATTCCATGTTTATCATGTGTCTTCAAGTCTCTGTATGCTCTGCTAAGCACTGCCCTAGAGGATGTCACTCCACCAAACAGCATTGGTCAGCCACGTCCACAGACTAGTGTTTTTCACCTGTGGCCCACCTGCATCAGAATCATTCTGTGGAAAGTATGTTAAAAGTACAGATTCCTAGTCTTTACACAAAACCTATTAAATCAGAATGTCTATAGCTGCGGGCTCGAGAATTGCAATTTTAAGAAGCTCCCTGGTCTTTCTTATGCACACTGCAACTTCACTGTCATTGACCTAAAGTTTCACACTTCTATTTCTCATGGCACCTGGTTCCCGAATTCCATCTTGGAATTTAGGAAGAAACAGTATTCCAGCGTGGTGGTGGCCCCAGAACGTTTGAGACATTGTAAGTCTAATGCTCTGTTTGGAGTTTTTTGGGTTTTTTTTTAAGAAGGAGTTTCACTCCTGTTGCCCAGGCTGGAGTGCAATGGCTCCATCTTGGCTCACCATAACATCCGCCTCCCGGGTTCAAGCAATTCTCCTGCCTCAGCCTCCCGAGTAGCTGGGATTAGAAACACCCACCACCACACTCAGCTAATTTTGTATTTTTAGTAGAGACAGGATTTCTCCAGGTTGGTCAGGCTGGTCTGAACTCCTGGCCTCAGGTGATCCGCCTCACCTCGGCCTCCCAAAGTGCTGTGATTACAGGCGTGGACCACCACGCCCAGCCTGTTTGGAGTTTTAAATACTATCTCCTACGATGATGCATTTGCACTTTTTAGCTCAGAAAACCAAGACCTCTCTTAGATGGATTTTCCCATTTGCCACACCCTTGGAAAAGCAAGAAAAAAATGTATTCTGTTGAGTTAAGGCCTTTAGGATCCAAGATTTTGGAGAGAAAGCAGCCAAGAGCTAGAAGGGACCTTGTACCTGATCCCAGGCCCAATTCAACCAGAGGCTCTGCTGTACAAATTTATTTAATTTAAAGAAATAAAACAACTAAGGAATCTTCTAGGTACCATTTGACTACACAAGGAGGCCTGTCAAAGAGTTTGTGAGCAAAAGGCCACACGTGTGGGCTGCTTGCCTTCCATTCTACCCCAGCTCCCTCATCAGTGCACCAGACAATGGCTGCCACTTCCACAGTATCTGTAAAGAAGGATGGGGCAAATGTAAAAAGCACTACATTTAACTGCTATTTTTGCCTCAAGGAGGATGGAGTTGATAAATGTGTCCTTGAGATAAGCCAGAGAAGGCAGGACATAAAATCTGTCCGAAGTGATAGTATTTTTTGGCTTTTTTTTTTTTTTTGAGACACGGTCTTACTCTGTCACCCAGGTTGGAGTGCAGTGGAGTGATCACAGCTCACTAAAGCCTCAACCGCTGGGGCTTAAGCAATCCTCCCACCTCAGCCTCTCAAGTAGCTGGAACTGCAGGCACACGCCACCATGCCCAGCTAATTTTTAATTTTTCTTGTAGAGACGGGGCCTCCTTATGTTGCCCAGGTTGGTCTCAAACTCCTGGGCTCAAGCCCTCCACCTATCTTGCCCTCCCAAAGTGCTGGGATAACAGACATGAGCTACTGCACCTGGTCCTGATAGGAGTTTTATCACAGATTAAGCCTCCGTGTTCCCATATGGCAGGGCCACACCTTACTCTTGACAGTGGCCAGTGGTACAGCTGACGAAAAATACAGCCCTTCTCTGTTCCCCTTTATCTGCCTCACTGCCTCCTGCCCATCAACTGTTAGAAACAGCTCTGCTGGACATGACTGTGAAGTGTGGTCACTTGGAGCTGCCACAGGTTGTAGCTTCCTCTTCCTTCAAGCCTAGAGGCTCCAGAGTTTGCAGCGGGTCAGTAGCACTTCTAAAGAGCACTTGGAAATACAAGGGTATGGGAAGTTTCTTTTGTCACAGTGAATGCAGATGTTACTAACATTTGGCAGGCCAAGGATGCTAAATTCTGCAATGTAAGAGGCAGACTACCTAACAAAGAACTAGCCCAGCAAAAATGCCAACTGTGCTCCACTGAGAAATGCTACCAGATTGTGGCTCTTAATCTTTCTTGACTGAGACCCTTGGTGTCGCAATCTCAAAAACACACATCTGAAACAAAGGTTTTGTGTAGCAATATTTGCCCATACTACATGTAACGCATTCAGATATTTTATACTCTGTTCTGCTCTGTTATTTTTTTTTTAAAGGCTGATCAAAACCCATTCAATAGATTTCATGATGCACAAATAGGCCACAACCCATATTCGGGTGTGGTGATTTCAAAACTCTTCATCAGCCTGAGAGGGTGGGAATATATGGAGTGAAACTCACCATAGCAATCGTTTGTCTGCTCTCATGCACACTACCTGACCTTAAAAAATCTCAGGGCTAAAGTGAGAGCCCCAGTGACTTCTAATGAGCTAAACCTGACTTGCTGTATCTCCCACAACCAGATGGCCAAAGAGAGACGAACAACCGTGCATTGCTGAGGCCCATGGTTCTTTCAGGGCTCTGCTCTCTAAAGCAGGTGGCCCATGTGTTTTGTGTTTCCCCGCAGTGGGAACGGATGGATCTGACCCATTCAGAGGCTCTTGCATCACAGTGGACAGTGAAGCTAGCCACAGTGGGAGTGGGGGCAGGGGTGGGGCTGAGGACCCTGAATTAAGCCAAAAGGTCTTAAGTGAGTATTTCTCAGCAACACTGAGCCACAGCACCTTATGCCAGATGGGCAGCCCGGTTCTCCAAACCCATTGCAAAGTTCCCTACCCCACAGGCAAGCTATCTGGGTCCTAAAGAGACAGAAACAGCCCAGGAATAGATGCTGCCCAGGAGGCTGAGGGCTGGGCCAGGTTCAAGGGGTGGAGCCTGTGACACTGGTTGGTGGAAGAACCAGCCACACTTTGACCATGTCAAAGGCTTCATCACAAATTAAATTAAGCTGATCCTTTCTTCCAACTACTTCCTCCTGATAGTTTTACCATGCTCTTAACCACCATATCAACAAGTTATTGTTAAAGGGTTTACAGACACCATGCTCAGAAAACATGGTCTTCCCCATACCCTTCCATGGTTATTCCTCCCTAGCTTGGCTTATGCTTTTTCTGTTTCTCGGATTTTGTGGCTCAGTGTTCCCACATGTAGAGCCCTCGTGTAAAGTGCCCCACATTCCCTCTGCCAGCAGCCTGGTGTCACCAAGGAGCCAGACCCCACCCCATTTCAAACCCTACCCCCACCACTCCAGGCCCTGAGGAACCCAGCCCTACCAGAGCTCCCGTTCTTAATGACTCATGAGATTTCATAGGCTTCCCATCCAAAATGCTGACAAAATACAACCTTGATGCGCACTGGCCTCTGTTCTTACAATCTAAACAAGATGCCGCTGACCCACATCTGTCTGGACCTTTACAGTTCCCTCACTACTTACGTCACATGATTATCACAACAGCCCTGGGGATGTGGAAACAGACTCAGGGGTTAAGCAGCAAACGCAAGGTCAGTTGGTTGATAAAGAGCAGAGCTGCAGCTGGAACTTGGGTCTTCTGGCCTCACATCCCATTTCACCTACACTTCAGGAAGGCACGCGGGCTTTACTCACTTCAGCCACCTAACCTTGCTGTCTGGGTGATCTAGGGAAAGCCACCTGAAAGTTTTTCACATTCGCATGAGCCCATGCAGGAGTCCTGGGGGACTTCTCTGAGAGGTGAAAGTTTCTAGCCGCAAGGCGAGACCAGAGAAATCCCCACACATCGTTGCTGATGTGGATGCCTGGCTGTTTGGTTGGGATCAGCTCCTCAGACCCCCAATTCCAGTAGTTGCCTGTGGTCCATAAATAAAGAGGAAAGATCAGAGCTGGCTTTGTGGATTCTTTCTAGAAAAGCTCAGAAGTGTAGAACGTCCCAGCAAAGACTCTTCTCAAAAACAAATAAAGTGAAAAATAACGTTTTATATTTGTTTAATTTTAAAAGGCAAGCTTTAATTACTTAGAAAAGTATCAGAACAGCTCTATGACAAAGTTTTAATATACATGTGTTACAAGGGAGTTTTTGAAGCCAAATTTTCTCTTTTATGTTTGTGGACCTCATGAAATGGAACACCTACCTTCTTCAAAAGATACTTTGAAGCCATAAAAATGTTAATATGCTTTGACTCAGTAATCCCCTTCTGGGAAGCTAGCCTAAGAAAATACCCTGAAATATGGAAAAAGCCATATGCAGAAAATATTCATCAAAGAGCTGCATAGTGAAAACTGGAATCATCCCAAATATGCAAAAGGGGAAGGAGGGTAGTTAAGTAAATTATGGTATAAACCTTGAAGAAATATTCTATAGCCCTTAAAAATGATGGGTATGAAGTTTATGAAGGATTGTAGAAAATGCTTCTGATAAAATATTAGGTGAAAAGTCTGAAAATTATTTAAACATACTAGAGTTGTAAAAACAGCAAGGGGACATCAAAATATGGTGTCACTGTCAAAGTGATAGGCTTATGGCTTTTTACCTTGTTTTCAAATTTCTCTCATGTTATTAGATCTCTACTTTTAAAAAATTCAAATCTTTCAGAAATATAACAACAGATGCTGTGAATAGTTTAAGCAGGAAGAAACATCCTTAGTAGAGGTAAGGGTAAGATAAGAATTATTTAGTGTTTTTAGGATGCTTTCCTGTTTTATGAAATAAATACAAAACATATGCAAAAGCAAGCATAAAATATAGTTGTGTTCAAGGCACGAAATCTAAAATAATATTACTGCAGAAATCATTCAGGGCCGAAGGATGTTCTTATTTCTGTGTTTCCTGGTTGCTATGGATGCAGAAGGGTCTTCTTGTCATGAAGAATTGAAAGGATGCTTAGTATGTCTTTCTATTTGTATCTCATTTGTAGCACTAAATATGCCATGATCAGTTAGACATGGATTCATTTTGGATTCAGAAGATAAATCTCATTTCTCACTTCACCATTCAAGAGATGCAATCATGGAAGAATTGGAAGGCACCTCCCAGGACATTCAGATAGAAATCTTGTTTAAGAGCATAAGTCCCACCAGCGACATAGGTGGGAGTTAGATGTGCAGGGTCCCAAACATGCTATGGAGTTAAAGTCCTACCCCAGGACAAAACGAGGCCAATTGACAAAGGCAATTAATTTAAAAAGAAAAAAAAATCACAAATGCATATCCAAATACCTGTGAAAATATACACCAGAAATGTAAATCAAAGAAACATCATTCTTATTCAAAAACAAAAAAGTTCTTCTTATATTTTTTTTTTAAAAAAGGGGCTGGGGGAAGGACATAAAGGCACCTCTTCCAGTTACCTATTGCTACATAATGTATCCTAGTATCCTAAAATTTGACAGCTTAAAACAACCAGCATTTAATTGTATTTTATGATTTTCAGGGTCAGCAATTGAGGTGGGGCTTGGCTCACTCTGTGACACTCAGCTGGCCAATGAGTTGAGAGAATCCAAGGATTCACTCTCATGGCTGCTGCCTGGTGAGGCTGGCAGGCTGGGCTTGGCTGGGATATGGACCCTAGCTCCTATTCAGGGTCTCTCTAGTACGCAGTCTCCTCGCGGTGGCCGGATCTCTTACGTGGTAGCCAGCATGCCCTAGAGCAAGCATTCTGAGAGACCTGGGCAGAAGCTGCAAGGCTTCTTAAAAACGAGCTCAGAGGTCTCAGAGCATTACTTCTGCCACATGCCGTTGGTCAAGCAAGGCACTAAGGCCAGCCTAGGTTCAAGGGAAGAGGAATTAAATTCCACCTCTCAATGGGAGAGGTAACAAGGAATCTGTGGTCATCTTGGATCTACCACAGCATCATTTTACATTTGTTAAATTGGAAACAAAAATTGCAGGGAGGGAGCAGTGTGGACACATGACCCAACGCAGATGAAGGCACGGATATAGAGTTCATACATAAATAATTATACCAGAGACATGAAAGACTGAGTGTTATCTATCATAGTGATAAAACTAGATGAAACCTTTACAAGTTCAACAACAGAAGAATGATTAAGGCTGAACATAACTCTAGTAGGTAACTATTAAGAATGTTAATGATGAAAGTTCTATATAAAAACTAGAAAACATTTACAGAGCAGTGTTAATCAAACTAACAGGAAAATCCCTGAAGGATTGTATGCATGTAAATGTGAACAGAAGGGAGTAAGACCTGTAATACTAGCACTTTGGGAGCCTGAGGTGGGAGTTCAAGACCAGCCTGGGCAACATAGCAAGACCCCATCTCAACAAAAAATTTAAACAATTAGCCAGGTTAGGTGGTGTCTGCCTGTAGTCCCAGCTACTCAGGAGGCTGAGGTGGGAGGATCGCTTGAGCCCAGGAGTTTGAGGCTGCAGTGAGCCATGATGGCACCGCTGAACTCCAGACTGGGCAGCAGGGCAAGAGCCTATCTCTGCAAAATAAAAAAGGAAGGGAATGGGAAGGAATAAAAACAGTTTTATTAAGATAACGGCATTAGGTCATTATGTTTTCTTTAAAACACAAGGAACAGAGAAACATATTAAACAATAGCACAAGGGTTACTAACAGCAAAATCCAGATTGTGAGACTCTAACTCTACCAGCCAAATGATCAGTTTCTCTTTTCCTTTTTTTTTTTTTTGTATTTTTTAACTGATTTATCATAGTTGTACATATTTTGGGGGTATGTACGATATTCTGATCCACGTATTTAACGTGTAATAGTCAAATCTGGGTAATTGGGATACTCATCACCTCAAACATAAATTACAAAGGAAAAGGAAAGAAGAAGACAATCTAGAGGCCGAAAGAAACTTAAGAGACATATTATCAATTGGAATACACAGACATTATCTCAATCCTGAGCCAAACAAGCGAATTCTAATGACAACATTTAAGAAACATTAGGAGATGTCTGAACTCGGGGCTTTTGTTGCTATTAAGGAATTATTGTTTATTTTGTTAAAGATGGTAATGGTATTGTGGTTATTTCTCCAAGTTCTCATCTTTAAGATTGATGCAGAAATGTTTGCGGTTCAAATGATAGATATCTAGGACTGCTTCAGACAACAAGGAAGGTAGGAGCATGTGGGGCCAGATGGAATGAGAGGAGAGGTGGCTGCTGAAGCTAGGGGTATTGGGGGATGGTGCTGTTACGCTGTTCCCTTCTGTATTTCTTTGAAAGTTTCCGTAAGTAAAAGGTGGTTTTGTTTGCTTTTCAAAGTCCTTTCAGGTTGTTTAATGAAGTGGAGACAAGCCAGGCGGTGCTGTGGAGTGATGACACCAACGGTGGTGTGGAAGGATGGATGAGGAGCCTGGGAACAAGGAAAGCCTGAGTGGTGGGGTCTTAGAGACCTAAAGAGGCTCTTGCAGACTGGAGCCCTGGTCCTGGCCCTGGATGGGCTACCTCAAGCCCATGTGCCTCTCAGAGCCTCAGTGTCCTCAGCCATTAACCCAGGAGAAAGACCTTCTCCTTCCACAGTGATGTGAGGCTCCTCTGAGAAGCACCCAGGAGGCTGCTTGACACCTGCAGTAGGCAGGGTGGCTATGGGCACTGCATGTACATTCAGAGCAGCAATGAGGCACAAGCTCCACCCCAAACTGTGCATGCTCCACCCACTCTTGGCCAGGCCTGGCCGGGTCTGTGAGTGAACACACAGTGACGCTGGCTGCCGCTGACCAAGGGGCTGTGGAGGGGATGCTCGATGCCAGGGTCCTGGGGAGAAGCCAAACAGAGCCCTTGTCATGCCCCACCTGACAGCACAACAACAAGAGAGCCATCCTGACCCTGACCTTTAGCTAAAGAAGCAAGGGGCCTCAGAACTGGAGAAAATCAGGAACTGTTTACAAGGCCAGACGCAGGGTCCAGGGTAGGGCAGACAGAGAGGAGCCCACCTTGAGGACCACGGCAAGGCACAGAGAGAGGTCGGGCCTCCAGGGACCGCAGCCTCTGTTCTCAGCACTCTGAGATGAGGGAAGGAATCTAAAGGTATAGCAGTAAGACCACAGCCTACTGCTGACTCCGCTCCCATTGTCATGTGCCAGAGGCCAAACACGCCATATACTGAAAAGATGACAACAGTTAGAGTGACCAACCATCCTGGTTTGCCCAGGACTAAGGAGTTTCCCGAGACAGGACTTCAGAGCTCCAATTGGCAAACCAGGAGGGGTGGGTCACCCTAACTGCTGTTGTTACTAGAGGAGCACAATTCTCATAGAACCTGAGGGCTCAAAAAGTTCCTCTAGGTCAAATGCCTTGCTTCGCACATAAGGTAACTGTGATCCAAACAGGTCATGACCTGCAAAATCAGTCAGTTTGTGGCAAGGTTGGGATGGAAACCCAGGGGCCCATTTTCTGGTCCAGGATTATTGATTTCTACTGGACCGTGCTGCCTCCTGGCACCCTCTCCTGATGCTCTCTACCTATAAAGTAGGGCTTAAGAAACAATAGCAGATCCTCCCTCCCCCTCCTTTCCCAATAGTAGGTTATGGCAGGAACAGAATCGCAAAGGCACAGTGCGTTGGTGTCCAGTGGTCCCCAAAGTTAAAAGCGTTCCTTAGGCTTCCTTTCCAGGCAAGCTGGCCTTGACCTCCAGGTAAGCTCAGAGGTCCCCTTTCCCCCAGAGGGCAATTCTTCATCAGGAAAAAAGACAGACACAGGAAGTGCAAGCGTAAGAACTATTCAGGGCCACCCCACCCCGCTGGCCAGAGCGTATTTCTTCACCATGACTGCTTGAGAGAGCCGTGCTGCAGAACCTGGGGTGACACTGGGGCTTGAAAAGGGGCCGGATGAGGGCTCCTGGATGCCTGAAAGAGGAATGAGCTGCCTTGAAGAAGGAAGGAGCTCCCTGTGGCTAACAGGGACTCTTCCATCTTTCCCAAAGAGGAGGGGAGACAAGCCTGGCTTTAAATCCCAGCTGTGCCACCTGACAGCTGAGTGTCCTTGGGAAGGTCACTTCACCTCTCTGAACATCAGTTTTGTCTTCTACCAAGTGAAGACAGTAGTACCTGTCTCCTAGGGTTATTAGGTGGATGAAACTAGGTTGGCACTGGGAAGATCTTTAACAAATGGGAGTTCCTTTCCCATTCAAATCACAGCCCAGGCAGCCACTGCCTCCACATTCTAAGGAAGGCTCTGACTCCAGGAGGAGCTATTCAGGGTGTGAAAGCATCATTATCAGCTGTAGCTCCTAGAGAAGGAGCAAGAAGAAGGCAGTGGGGATTCTCCAGGAATTCACTGTCTAAAGCTTCTCAGCCCTGGCTGGCACTGGCGTCACAGTGGCGGGGTAAGGTACTTCAAAAGCAGGCATGCCTGGTCCTAACCCCCAGAGATTCTGCTGTGCTTGGTCTGGGGCATAACTGGGCAAAGAGATTATTAGAAACTTTCCAAGTGAGTTCAATGTACAGCCTGGGCTGGGATTTCCTGCCAAGGGGCTTTGTGATACTCCCAATAAAGATCAAGTGAAGGAATAAAATCAGCTTTTCCCTTATTGCACTTTAGGGCAATGTGCAGCTAGATGGGGGTTCTTAGAGACCAAAAATGTGGAAGATTAAAGAAAAATGTAGCCCCTCAGACACTAGGGTCAACTCTGGAAATGTCACATGTTTAAAACTTGGGGATTTCAGCAAGCCTGGTTTAAGTCTGCCTTTCCTTATCACATGTTAAATAGCTCTGTGTTGGTTTTATCCCCGCTCTCTGTTATTTTGCAATGGCCTTTCTTCAAAGGCTTTAAAAATCTGGTGTACCGTGTCCCTCTGATACAGATGTCTCAGAATAAATTAGAAAACATTTGAAATATATTTAAGAAGAAAATGCCCATTTTGTACTACAAGGATTGAGGGTCTATAGAAAGAAGCCTTTCAGAATAAATGTCAGGCATTCTTTTCAGATGAATAAGTCCCCACAGAGGTTCTCACTACTGGTCAGTTCATCCCCCAACTCAACTCATAGCCGCTCATTGATTCTGTGTGGGGCGTTCTGGAATGAAGCTGGGTCTTCAGCATAGCAGGGGTGACATTGGAAACTCTTGGTCCAGTCCAGGGAAATTGATGCTTTCATTTTTTTTCACAAGCCAGAAGGATCTGACACTTCTTAGGCTTCTCTCTTTTACTTTCAGAATCTTCATGCCCCTGAGCTCCAGTGAACAGTGGTCATGGAGGACGAAGTAAGGCATAGTGAAGTGGTTCTCCAAGGACAGTCCCTGGGCCAGCAGCAGCAGCAGCCCCCAGAACCTGTTAGAAATGCAAATTCTCCTGCCCACATAGCAGACCTATTGAGTCAGAAATTCTGGGGCAGGGGGCGGAGGGCGTGTGGGGGGGCAGCCAGCAGTGTTTCAACCAAACTTCCAGGTGATTCTGGGTCACTGGAATTGAGAACCACTGATTAAGAATACAGACAAAACACGAACAGACTTTGCTCCAAAGGCCAGCTTTGCCACTAATTACTTGGCCAGGTCACTTTCACCTCTCTGAACCTGTTTCCTCACCTGTAAACTAAGAATGATAATCATGGCCAGGTGCCGTGACTCATGCCTGTAATCCCAGCATCCCAGCACTTTGGGAGGCTGAAGTGGGCGGATCACTTGAGGTCAGGCATTCAAGACCAGCCTGACCAACATGGTGAAACCCCGTCTCTATTAAAAATACCCCCCCCCCCAAAAAAAAAAAAAAAAGCCAGGTGTGGTGGTGCACACCTGTAATCCCAGCTACTTGCGAGACTGAGGCAGGAGAATCACTTGAACCCGGGAGGTGGAGGTTGCAGTGAGCTGAAGATTGCACCGCTGCACTCCAGCCTGGGTGACAGTGAGACTCTGTCTCAAAAAACAACAACAACAACAACAACAACAACAACACGATAATCATGCCTATCACTAAAGTGTTGTTTTGTGGATTAAGGGAGTAAATGCAGGTTAAGTATTTAGCACTGCTCTTTGCAGAGCCTGGATGAGGGTGAGGCCAGGGAGGCACATAGGGTCAAGCGAGTACCTCCTTAAATTTTACATCCATGGATGGCTCATTCACCTCACCCTAGTTCCAGTCTTGTTTCTTGTATTCCAAAAGTGCTCAGCAAATGACTGCTACTGTTTTATGTTATTGAGGAATCTAAAGTTTTATTCATTTTAGGGGCCTTGGTCAAGCAGTGTTCTGGAGTCAAAGTCTTTAGACAGTTTGGTGTAGAGGAAAGATCACTGGCTTTGGAGTCTACAGGCCAGGACCTGGACCCTAGGAAGGCTGGCCAAGGACAAAGACACGGAACAGAGACGCCCCACACACCCACGTGGCTCTTTAAGAAAGGCTCCTTTCGGGTGCAGCACACCAACATGGCACAAGTATACATATGTAACAAATCTGCACGTTATGCACATGTACCCTAGAACTTAAAAAGTATAATAAAAGAAAAAAAAAAAAAGGCTCCTTTCACTGGGCAGGGCACTTTCTTCCCCTTATCTTCTTTCTGAGAGAAAACAGAGGCCACTCTCAAGTTTGAACTCTCTCTCATCTGTGATCCCTGTGTTTTCTCTAGCAGTAGATATCCAAAAAGCATTTGACAATCCAACATCAATTTTTTTTCTTCTTTTTGAGACAATCGTGTTCTGTCGCCCAGGCTGGAATGCAGTGGCCAGTCATGGCTCACTGCAACCTCTGCCTCCTGGGTTCAAGGAATTATCTTGCCTCAGCCTCCCGTGTAGCTGGGATTACAGGAGCGTGCCACCATGCCTGGCTAATTTTTGTAATTTTAGTAGAGACAGGGTTTCACTGTGTTGGCCAGGCTGGTCTCAAACTTCTGATCTCAGACGATCCACCCACTCAGTCTCCCATAGTGCTCGGATTACAGGCGAGCCACCGCGCCTTGCCTCCAACATCAATTTCTGATTAAAAGTCTCAGCAAATTAAGACTAGGAGGGGAAAAAGGCTGGGAGTGGTGGCTGACACCTGTAATCCCAGCATTTTGGGAGGCCGAGGCAGGCGGATCACAAGGTCAGCAGTTCAAGATCAGCCTGGCCAATATGGTGAAACTCATCTCTACTAAAAATACAAAAATTAGCTGAGCGTGGCGGCACTTGCCTGTAGTCACAGGTACTCAGAAGGCTGAGGCAGAAGAATCGCTTGAAGCTGGCAGGCAAAGGTTGCAGTGAGCTGAGATCGTACCATTACACTCCAGCCTGGGCAACAGAGTGAGACTGTCTCCAAAAAAAAAAAAAAAAAAAAAGACTAGAAGGGGAATAGAAGGATAATTCTTCTATCTGTCAAAGAGCATCTACAAAACCCACAGCTAACATCAAACTTAATGCGAAAGACTAGAAGATCTCCCCCTTCTGCATTCAGTACTATTCTATGTTGTATCAGAGGTTCTAGTTAATTCATTAAGGCAAGTAAAGGAAAAGGCATCCAGATCAGAAACTGCCTTTATTCACAGATGGCATAATTGTCAATGTGGAAAATCTGATGAAATCTACATTAAAGCTACTAGAACTAATAAATGAGCTTAGCAAGGTTGCAGGACACCAAATCAACATAAAGAAATCAATTTTATTACTATAAACAAGCAAAAAAAAAATTGGAAATTGCAATTCAAAGACAATACCATTTACAATAACACAAAAATATGAAACGCTTAGGCATAAATCTGGCCAGAGCTGTGCAAGACTTATACTGAAAACTACGAAACATTGTTGAGAGATGTTAAACAAGACCAAACTAAATGAGGAAATATCCCATTGCCTAATTCAAAGTCCTGAAGATTTATACCTATGTTTTCTTCTCAAAGTTTTATAGTTTTAGCTCTTACATTTGGGTCTTTGGTTCATTTTGAATTAATGTTTTTATACGATGTAAGTCAGGGGTCCAACTTCATTCTTTTGCATGTGGATATCCAGTTGCCCCAGTACCATTTGTTGAAGATCCTGTTTTTTTCCTCCATTGAATGATGTTGGCACCAGTGCAGAAAATCAGCTTATCATAAATGTGAGATTGTATTTCTGGACTCTCAAATTCTGTGCTATTGATATATGTCTGCCTTTACACCAGTACCACACAGTCTTGCTTGCTGCAGATTTGTAGTAAATTTTGAAATCGTGAAGTTTGAGTCTTCCAACTTTGTTATTTTTCAAGATTGTTTTGGCATTCTAGGTCTGGACAACTGATTTTTGGCAAAAATAGAAATGCAATTTAGTAGAGAAAGCATAGTCTTTTCCACAAATACAGTTCTGGAACAAGTGGATATCCATATGCCCTTGATTTTTTGCTCTCTTCTATCTGTGACCACAGCTTTTGGCTCAACCCCTGTTTTCTGAAATGCTTCTGTTCTTCTGGAAGTTGGTTTCTTATTTCTTTTCAAAAACATAAATTAAATTAGGTTTATTGAATTTAAATATTCTTGGTCTGTGCTTTCTATTTTTGAAGGCTGTGCCTTTTCTCTCCATTCATAGACTGTTTCCTGAAATCTGGGAGTGTGAGGAGCTTAAAGGGAAACCTGACTGTTGGGAGCTGCGGAGACATCATGTGAATTCTCTTCTGTGCCTTCTCCAGACAAATGGCCTTCCTTCCTGCTGGATGGCCCTGGGGAAGGGCCAATGTAGCCACAGCCACAAAGATTCAGGTACCTGCAGGGCCTTCAAACACAGGCAAATGCATGGGGTAACTTCTCTCACTTGGTTTCTGAAGGAGAAAAGGCCTCCCCAGCATCACGGTCCACTTCCACACCTCTGCATGAGCATAACATATGTCTACCAGACATAAGTCAAGCACCTAGTGCATACAGATGTCCAGCTAACCTGCGTCACAGGCCTGAGGGGGCCTGGATTGGGCCATTGGCAGGGCAGGAGAGCTCTGTGCACAGTGAGACAGGTTTTTTTTGTTTTTGTTTTTGTTTTTTTGAGACATAGCCTTGCTCTGTTGCCAGGCTGGAGTACAGTGGCGCGATCTTGGCTCACTGCAACCTCCGCCTCCTGGGTTCAAACTATTCCCCTGCCTCAGCCTCCCAAGTAGCTGGGACTACAGGCATGTTCCACCACACCTGGCTCATTTTTTGTATTTTAGTAGAGACGGGGTTTCACCATGTTGGCCAGGATGGTCTCGATCTCCTGACCTCGTGATCGGCCCACCTCAGCCTCCCAAAGGACTGGGATTACAAGCAGTGAGACACTTTTATTATTTCTCCTACATGTAGTACTGAGATCGCAACATTTTCTCTACCAAATTCCCTTCCCTGAATCATGATGAGTTTTGCAGTATCCAAAGCTATACAACTGAGCTTTTAGAAGACTATTTATTTGCTAGTAGTTGAAGGTTGGAGCTGTGGAGTCAAACTGCTGGGTATGTGGTCTTGGGCAAAGTGCTTAATATAGTGGCTCTCAAAGTGTGGTCCCTGATCCAGCAGTATCAGCATCCAATTTTTAGGCCCCCCACCAAACCTACTGAATTAGAATCACGGGGTGGGACTCAGCATTTCATATTTTAACCAGCCCTTCAGGTGATCCTGATGCACCTTGGCTGTTAAAGAGCTTACCTGTTATCCAGATTTCATATCCTGCTTCTGCCATTTGCTAACTGTTACTTAAGATCTCTGGGTCTCAGTTTCCTCATCTATAAAATGGGAATGATAATGGTACTAGCCTCCATAAGGCTCTTGTTCCAATTAATAGAATGAGCCATATAAACCACTTAGCATGTACTTATTAATCATTAATTATATATAAATGTGTGTGTGTGTGTGTGTGTGAATTTCCCTTGCCTTAGCTGTTTATGAAGATTCATGGTCATGTGTGATAGTTGTATAACACATCTTAACATTGTACAAAGAAACTTGTATATGATGGCCCTAATCATTTGGATAACAAGCAAGGTAGGTATTATTATCTTCATTGGACACATGGAAAACAGGGGCCCAGAGCATAACATTTTCTCAGGGTCACAATGAGAAAGTTATGAGTCTAGAATATAAACCACTTCTGCCTTGAACATTTATGTCTTTTCATTACGTCCTGAGTTCTCAGAGTGCAGGCCTGCAATCTTGGTTGACACAGATAAAATTGTTTTAATTTAGGTACCTGTATTTGTCCACTATGGGAAAAAAGATATGGTGATGCTGTTAGTTAAATATAAAGTTCTTGGCAGCACCCAGCTTGGCATATGACTTAACACTGCTTCTTGCAATTCCTTATTCCAAACAGGGAGGCTGCTTGGTGCAACAAGCACTGGAATGGAACATATCAATCCAGCTCCAACTTCTTTTTTTTTTTTTTTTTGAGACGAAGTCTTGCTCTGTCGCCTGGGCTGGAGTGCAGTGGCCGGATCTCAGCTCACTACAAGCTCCGCCTCCCGGGTTTATGCCATTCTCCTGCCTCAGCCTCCGGAGCAGCTTGGACTACAGGCGCCCGCCACCTCGCCCGGCTAGATTTTGTATTTTTTAGTAGAGACGGGGTTTCACCATGTTAGCCAGGATGGTCTCGATCTCCTGACCTCGTGATCTGCCCGTCTCGGCCTCCCAGAGTGCTGGGATTACAGGCTTGAGCCACCGATCCCAGCCCAGCTTCAACTTCTGACTCCAACATTTCTTATCTGAGTGTGTGACCTTGAACAAGGTACCTTGCCTCTTAGAACTTCCTTCTCTTCTTTTGTAAAATGGGGTACCATCCCTCCACTACCCAGCTCCCAGAACAGCACTGGGTCTCAAGTTGAATGATGTGGAAGATGTGGAAGCACTTTGCAAATCATAAAGTACATGTGCAATGATGGGATTGGAAGGAAGAGTTTGCCGAAGATGAATTCTGCTGGCCCCTGCCAGCTCTAAACGGCTCTGTGGTCTGGCAAGGCCAAGGCAATGTGCAGCTGGTGGGAGGTAGGTGGGGACTAGTGGAAAGTTAGTCAGGATGTGTGATCTGACCCTTGTTGGGGAGTGGCCTGCCAGGACAGAGGGAAGTCAGATGCCCTTCCAGGGAGCCCCCAGGCATATGCCATCAGCTCAGGACAAGCCACTGCTGCCCTGCTTCCTAGTTAGCCAGAGACCCTCTGGAGTCAGACCCAAGGAATCCACTCAAAATGAAACAAGTTCTTGTCCCGGCTAGCAATTCCCAAGATGACACTGGGCAGGACCCTCACTTCTCTAGGCCTTTGTTTTACAAAACAAAGTGACATGTGCCATCTCTCAAGAGCAAAGAAAAGCAAAAAACAAAAACCAAAATGAAACAAAATCAATAAAAAATAAAAAATGGCATATCCTCAACTATTCCACCAACCCTTTTATTATTCCTCCTATGTGTAGTACTTAGATCTCAACATTTTCTCTACTAAATTCTCTTCCCTGAATAATGATGAGTTTTGCAGTGTTCAAAGCTATATAACTGAGCTTTCAGAGGACTATTTGCTGATAGTTGGGGGTTGGAGCTGTGGAGTCAGGCTGCTGGGTATGCGAACTCGGGCACAGTGCTTAACCCCTATGGCACTTAGTGTCTCCATCTGCAAAATAGGACTCATAAACATACCCATCTTACAGGATTGAAGATCAGGGAGATGATGTGAGAAGGGCTTCACCTTACTTCTAGTAGTTAAGCTCAATGGGAAGCTATCACTGTCACCAGCAACACCAGGGTACAGAGAGACCAACTGGAGCTGATTTCAGAGGAAAGTCAAGACACTGGATGCTTTTATGAGCCCATGAGCCCTCACAGAGGGGCTATATACTGCTTCTTTTCAGCTTTTGAAAGAATCAAGAATAGTCTGAGCACCCCAAGTCCAGGGACCCCAGCCTAGGAACCTCTGTCCTAGAGTATCATAAAGCTACTTCCATCTCTGACATTCAAGGTCTCAGAACATCTCAGCTGTGCCGAGGGTCAGCCAAGCCTCTTAAAAGAAACCCGCGTGGTCAGCAGCAGCTGGGCCTGCAATGAGGCCAAGGTAGACCACAGGAGGAGCCACCGCAACCCAGAGTCCCGCCTCCCAGGACCAGGGCCCCTGAAGAAAAGAGGCACATCAGAGGAGAGCTCACAGCCTCCTGTTCAGTGCATCCGGGAACTAAATCTCCATGCCCCCTCCCACCTCTCTGATCTGAAAAAGGCCAGGAGGGAAGGAAATGGTTATTTCAAAGGCTGGACAATCCCCCTTTGCAGACAAGGTCAGAGAGTCTGAGTCTTGAGCTCTCCAAGGAACTACTGAAAGCCAGAACTGTGCCTGCTTCCTTTTCTTCATTTCTCCTTTCCTTTCTTTGCAGTCCTGTTCTAAATGTAGATCTGTAATCCCAGCTACTCGGGAGCCTGAGGTGGGTGGATCACTTGAGGCCAGAAGTTCAAGGCCAGCTTAGGCAACATAGCAAGATCCCTGACTCTAAAGAAAATTAAAAATAAAAGTATGCAGGCATGGTGGCAAGCACCTATAGTCCCAGCTACTTGGGAGGCTGAGGCAGAAGGATTGCTTGAGCCCAGGAGTTTGAGGCTGCAGTGAGCTATGATCACACCCCTGTACTCCAGCCTGGGTGACAGTCCAACCCGATCATCATATAAATGACCATAAATAAATACTTATTTATTGCTAAAAATAAATAAGTAAGCAAATAAGGTCTTGGAGGCCATGATTCAGGCTGTCAAAGAACAGAAACCTAGCCATCAAAGGGAGGGAAAAACCTCAGGATCTGGGTGTTGTAGGAGTGATCTCAGGGTAAACCACACACTAGTGGAGTCTCCTGCAGAAAAAGCCAATGTGATGGGAATGACGCAGAATCTCTCACCTCTGTGGATCCTTCGTGCCCATTCTCTCTCTGGCTCCTCACACCAAGCCCCAGAGACATCCAAGGCAGGGCTTCTTATTCCCATTACACAGAGGAAGAAAGTGACAGCCAGGAAGAAGATGATATTATGAAAAACGGTAGCTAACTTTCATTGAGCACTCACTAATTTGCCAAGTAAGGCACTAAGAACTTTGCATGCATTATCTCATTTAATCCACACAAGTACCCTTTGAGGTAGGCATTATTGCTATTCCCATTTTACAGATAGGGAAATCAAGGCAGATCTGCCAGATGTCCAAGCCCACACTCATAATCACTGGCTACAACTGCCCCTGCCCAAGAACCACACGGTGAGAGAGTGGGAGGCTCAGGAGCCAAGTCCGGGTCTTCTGCCTCCAGGTTCAGTGCTCTTTCCCTGCCACCATTCTGCTTCCTTGTGGTCAGTGTAAGGATGGCTATTCTAATACTCAGATCTATATAAAAAAAAGGAGCCGGTTGTGAGGGAGGGATTGAGCACCCCATCACTGAGAGGCATCCTAGCCAAAGCTAGATGATCGCTTGGTGGAGTGCTATGGAGGTAATGGGGGTGGGGTTTAAGGCTCCTTCCAGACATGGGGAGGCAATGAAATCCATTATAGTTGCCAAGAAAACCTCCAGAAAGATATCTAGGTCCCATCTTTTCTTTCTTCTCTCGTGTCATTCATTCTTTCTCTTAACAACTTATTGAGCGCCCACACTGTGCCAGATCCCAGGCTATGTAACAAAGGACCAGACAGACTTGGGCCCTGCCCTCCAGAACATATGCTCCACTGACCTCTGTCCCTAGCAACGTAAATAGGACTCCTCTGCCAACCAAGATGTCCCAGCTCTAGACCATGGCTCCTTCTGTTGACTTTCCACCAACTCCTCCTTGATGCTGAAACCAAAGCGATGCAAATACCACCTTGGGACTCTTAACACACTGTTGGTGGGAATGTGAATTAGCGCAGCCACTGTGGAAAACAAAATGGAGATGTCTCAGAAAATTATAAACAGAACTACCCCCTGACCCAGCAATCCCACTACTGGGTATTTATCCAAAAGAAAGGAATTCAAATGTACCAAAGGGACACCTGCACTCGCATGTTTCTTGCAGCACTATTCACAATAGCTAAGATATGAAATTAACCTAAGTGTCCATCAATAGATGGATGAATAAAGAAAATGTGGTATGGAGACACGATAAAATACTCTTCAACCATACAAATGAATGAGATGTCATTCACAGCAACACAGATGGAACTGGAGGTCATTATGTGAAGTGAAAAAGCCAGGCACAGAAAGACAGATACCGCATGCTCTCACTCACACGTGGGAGCTAAAAAACTTGATCTCATGGGCCTAGAGAAGAGAATAATTGATATCAGAGACTGGGAAGAGTGGGTAGGTAGGTGGGAGGGGGATGATGAAGAGAAGGTGATTAATAGGTACAAACATACAGTTAGAAGAAATAAGTTCTAATGTTTGATATCTGACTAGAATGACTATACTTAACAACAAACAATATTTTGTATATTTCAAAGTAACTAGAAGAGAGGACTTGAAATGATACCAACACACAGAAATAAATGATAAATACTCAAGGTAACGGATACCCCAAATACCCTTACTTGATCATTACACATTCCATGAATATAAGACTCATATATGCCTTATAAATGTGTATAACATTACACGTCAATAAAAGAAATAAAAATTCATCGTAGTTTTAAAATTATAATTAGACTGATAGTTTAAAGAAAAAAAAACTTGGAAGATTAAAATGAATTCAATGAACCTGGCCTGACATAATTAGCACAGTTGATCTTTCGTATGTGTATATGGAGTCCTTATTAAAACATTGACATATTATACAACAAATAACAAAAATAAAAGGCAATTTCCAGACTTTTGAGAAAAAAATAATGCCACCTAGTCTAAGACACCTTCTCTGATATTCCCAGCTGAAGTGTTGCTCCTTCTGCTCGGCTCCGTGCCCCCTGCAGGGGCCTTCCCTATCTCACAGGCAGTTGGGTTGATCTGTTCTGTATTTCACATAGATGTTGGATGCAGGGGATGTTCTGGGACCACAGGCTCATGGACTACAGGGACTGTGTCCAATTCTGGTATCCCAATACCAGGTACCCCAGCACAGATAAGATGCTCATTCATTCATTCATTCATTCAACAAATATGTATTGAGCAGCTGCGAAGTGTCAGGCCCTGTTCAGTCACTGGGTTTGCAATAGCGAACAAGGCAGGCAAAAAGCCTGCCCTGGTTTATATTTCAGTGGGAACTACTAGACGAACAAGCCAATGACTAAATGAATATGCATTGAATCCTGAAAACCCTTTTTGAGACCCTACACTTAGAAAAAGGTGCATTTTTGGACTGTTTGCATATCCACAGGCCAAATGTTTATCTACACTAAGTGAGCTCTTGAAGGAAGCCTACCTTCCTCTGTGGCATGAGTGTTTAAAAATTGCCGGGAAGGGATCATGTCAGAATTAGTCTTCCCTGCTTTGGGAATCCTGAGCTATTGAGGTGTTAGCCAAAGACTTGAATAAAATAAAATAAACTAAGCTTTAGAGTCAGAGAAATGATTCAATTTCAGGAAACACCAGGCCCAGGGACAGTAATAACAAAAATAATCACAGCAAACATTTACACAGCACATACTATGTGCCAGACCCAGGAGAATCCCTGAGTTCCCAACAGATGACAAGGCCATGTCAGAAGGAAGGAGAGGCCATGAGGGGGTTGACCCTGACTAGCGCCATCCCCTGGGACCGGGCCATTGTTCACTTGGGCTCTAACTGTTCTGTGATTCACAGCAAGCTTTGAGGCCCAGTGCCTTTGAATTTCCCAGGAATTCAATGGCAGAAAAGGCAGGTCTTCCCAAGCAAAAGGACGTTTTCCTCCCTAAAATAGAAAAACTGTGCTCAGGGAAGGAAATTCCTTGGAATAATGGAAGCATCTTTACTCCCTGAAAAGAAGGTTGGAATGCACATTTATTGAGCATTTACTATATGCCAGGCACTGTGCTTGGATTTGGTTTACACTGCCATTTACTCACTGCTGGGTACTATTTTAATGTGGAGCTGTAGCCAGGGATGAAATAGACACTGTCAGTCCCCAGGACTGACCAGGATGTATCTCTCCTCCTCCCCCTCCTTCTTCTCCTCTTCCTTCTGGTCTTCCTCTCCCTCCCCCTCCTCTACCTTCTTCTCCTCTTCCTCTTCCTGATATATTCCCTACTTCTCTCATCAACATGTGCATGTATTCATGCCATAAACACCCACAGAGCATCCACTACATGCGGGGCACTGTGCCTGACATTGAGGATGAGGAAGGGAGCAAGATAAACACTCAGGGGCCCACAGTTCATCAGCCCAGGTGCCCAGGCTGGAAACATGAACACCACCTGCAACTTCTGACTTCCTCAGCCCCTGCATGGTTGTTCAATGATTCCTGCAATTAGCCCCTTTCCCTCCATCTCCACTGCCAAAGCCTTAGCCCAGATCTTCACCCTCCCTCACCATGGTCACCATCCAGCTCCCTCAGCCTCCCTCTGGTGTTGCCTTCTCCAGCTCTTTCTCTCCAATGCAGCCAGAGGGACTTCTGTAGAATACATCTAGATCTGTTTGCTCCCTTGCTCAGAGCCTTACGTGGCTACCCTCAGGAGAAAGTCCAAGCTCCCTGACCAGGTATTCAAGGCCCATCCTGACCCCTCTTTTTTTTTTTCCTCTCTTTTTTATTTTTTTTTTCTCTTTCAGGGACTGAGCTTTGCTCTTGTTGACCAGGTTGCAGTGCAATGGCGCTATCTCAGCTCACTGCAACCTCCACCTCCCGGGTTCAGGTGATTCTCCTGCCTCAGGCTCCTGAGTAGCTGGGATTATAGGTGCCTGCCGCCACACCCGGCTAATTTTTGTATTAGTAGAGACGGGGTTTCACCATGTTGGCCAGGCTGGTCTTGAACTCCCAATCTCAGATGATCCGCCCACCTCGGCCTCCGAAAGTGCTGGGATTACAGGCTTGAGCCACCACGCCCGGCCCATCCTGACCGCTCTTGCTCCAGTAGGATTGGACTGGCAGGAGGTGAGCTGTGGGTGATGGAGCAGTTGGTTCCCAACCACCCACTGACTCCTTATCAGCCAGGTACACATGCACACAGACTTCCGTACCCACCCAGAAACACACGGGCACAAACACACACGTTCAGGTGCACCCTGGGGTATAAGCAAGCAAGTCCATTTACACTGACACCCATGCATGTAGACAAAGCAGCCAGATTTAGCAAACCAAAACACAAGATGACCAGTTACATTTGAATTTCAGATGAATAACATATTTTTAGTGTAATTATGTTCCAAATGCTGCATGGGACAAGCTTACACTAAAAAATAATTTGATGCTCATCTGAAGTTCAGATTAAATTGAGCATCCTGTATTTTATCTAGTGACCCTACAAACAGAGAATGGCTAACACAAACACCAACCTTACACACACATATTACACAGTTTACACACTTATACACGTTACATACTTATACTACTTACACGTGCAATTCACGTGTGAACGTGCGCCTCACACTGTCGTGCTTTCTAGACTAATGGGCATCTCACCGCCCAGGACCAAACCGGAACACTGGCCAGCTGCAGAAAGCTCCTCAGGGAAACATTTATTCAGTGAATAAATGCCTAATTAACAGGAATTCCTGGACATCCAGCTCCTAAAATGTTGTGTGCCCAAAGTAATCCCTGCGGAAACTGGGCTTTCACTAAGCACAATGCTCTGTGTGGATGGCAGCCGGGAAGAGTCCATGGGGCCTGAGCCTCTCATTCCCTCCTGTTCTTTTCACAGATTTCCAGAGCAGAGTTCAGGGCCTATAAACTCCCTTTCCAAACAAGACCTCCTTGTCCCAGCTGGAAGGCTGCCTAGGATCATGAGAAAGTCACAGACTTTAAAGCCAGACAGAAATATGTTCACAAATTCGACTTCCACATACCTGCGCTGTGTCCTTGAGCAAGTCATTTGCCCTCTCTGTAGAATGGAAATGTCCCACTAATAAACCAACTCCTTTGGGTTACAAGAGTTACTAAACAAGATAATGTATGTGGAAGATGTTTTTTAGAGTTTTGGATAAAAACTTGCTCCTGGGGTTGTAAGTGAAGCACAGAAGCGGAGAATGTGATGAAACTTTGGGACAACTAAAGTCAGGCATTAGTATCAATTAAGTACCGTAGAGTCACATCTTAATTAGGTTCTAAATTCAGCACATACAGGGAAGATGCTTATGTCCAAAATAGTCTGAAAACCTTTTAGGATCGTGTACACAGCGTTGTACAATGGCAAACAAGAATACTTATGTACACTGGAAATTCAGGACCTCTGAAATAGACCAAAGGGAGAAACAAAAGGAACCTCTTCTATGCAAATGTCTGGGCATATTCTGATTTTTAAATGGCCAGCAAATCCCTAGTGATGAATGGCAAGAGTGGAGAATACTGAAATTTCTTCTTGCCTGCAGGGTTTCCTCTACTATTTTAAAACACTGAGCCTCTATGTAGTCAACATTAATGCTTGTTCCTCAGTGTTCTGGTTATTTTCCACCTGAGCACACAATAGGATTGTAGGTCCCTTCTTTGACTTGTGAAATGGGAAGTGGTGTGTTACCACCAGGCAGAAGCATTTGAGTGCTGCGAAGCGATTCTTCATCTTCTCCTCCCCCTGCTGCAGTGGCCCACAGCATTCCAGGTGGTGAACCTTGAGTATCTAAGAGAGGTCAGTGTGAACAGCAACCCCACAAACCTACAATGAACGTGGAACATGAGTGAGAAGTGAGCCTTTGTCATTTTAAGCCATTCGTATTTAAGAGTTGTTTATTACTGAAGCAAAGTCCAGCCTATCCTGACTAATACACTTTAACATCTTAGTACATATTAATATAGTTGCTTGTTGTTGTGAAGCTTTTTTTTTTTTTTTTTTTTTTTTTTTTTTTTTTTTTTTTTTTTTTTTTTTTTTTTTTTTTTTAAAGGCAAGGTCTAGCTCTGTCACCCAGGCTGGAGGGCAGTGGCATGATCACAGCTCATTATAGCCTTGATCTCCCAGGCCCAAGAGATCCTCCCACCTCAGCCTCCTGAGTAGCTGGGACCACAGGCATGTGCCACCATGCTCAGCTAATTTTGTTTGTTTGTAGAGATGGAGGTCTCACTATGTTGCCTAGGTTGGCCTCAAACTCCCGAGCTCAACGGATCCTCCTGCCTCAGCTTCCCAAAGTGCTGAGAGTGAGCCATATCACCCATCCACGGGGGAGGAAATCCTAAAATTACCTTATGACAAACACTTGAGGTGCTGGATACACCATTTACCTTGATGTGATTATTAGGCATTGCATGCCTATATCAAGATATCTCACATAAGCCATATATATATATACACACCTGATATACCCATAAAAATTAAAAATTAAAAAATTAAATAATAAAACAAACTTGTAAGTGAGATGAGCCTGACGGAACATCACTGTAATTGCATACCCTGCCTAGCCTCCTCCCAAACAGAATCTGTGGTAGCTTAGTAAATCAAAATACATACTGGCAAACAGAGTCACTAAAATAACAATAGAGGAGAGAGAAGAATCCATTTAGGGAAGACGGGAGAGGATTGTACTTGGAAGTTTTGCCAAAAGCCAAGAATGACAGATTGAACCACGGATCAGTGAAAGCATTTAGGAGTAGGCATTAGAAGAAATTCTTGGTACCAAGAGAGTCTGGGCCAGAAGACTGGGAGGGAGGAAACCAATGTTTATTTTGTGCCTGCTATGTGCCAGATACTGTGCAACATGCATTGAAACTGTAATTTCTTTATTATTCTCATTAAAACTCAGGGAAGTGAAAACTGAGGCTCAGAGAAGTCAAATAAGCTGTCTGAGGTCACACAGTAGAAGACTAAGGATTCAAATCCACATGGGCCTCACTCTTCCATCAGTGCTCTTATTGGAGCCATCAGGGGCTGAGTCTGGCAGGATGCACTCCCCACCACTTGTTCCAGGCGTGGTTGCAATTTAATATGGCAGCAAGCTAGCATTCTCTTCCCAATAGCTCGGACGTGAAGGCCTGTTGGAGGGGACCGCAGTGTCCAGGTCTGCCCCACACAGGGTGGCCCTGCTTATGACTTCCTGTCCTGTACCCACAAGAGTCCCAGGCTCCTTGGGAGTGTCCTATGAAGAGGAAACCGCATTCCAGGCCCAGATGCAGACAGCTGTGTGCTTCCTCCAGTCTGTGGTGACTCATACTGGGACAAGAAAGCCGCTTCTTTGCCTGGATTCCCTGTCCCAAACCCCTAATCTGGGGAAAGCTGCCTTAAGCTCCCTTAACACAAGGCCCTGTCCGGGCGGCTGGCGCTCTAGAGGGTGGGGTGCACTGATGCTGTCCACCGAGAGCAGGGTCCCAAACAAAGAGGAAATTCAGGGCGGGAGATCATTTTTTTCTCCCTGGCGAGGCTCCTGCGGCCATCTGGCTGAGGGGGCTGTTATTCAAACCTCTGGATCGAAGTCTGTTTGTTTTTTAAGAGTTTGCAGCTGATTATTTTCATCAAATTCCCCGCAACCAACTGTGCTGGCTCCTTTAGCAGGCAAACCCGTGCAGCCAACATGTCCTCTCGGCTGGGTTCACGTCTCCCCTAGCAGGGAACCAGCAGCATCACTCTCTTCTTATCAATAAGGGTCCCCAGGCCAGGTCAGGGCCTTCAGATCTGGATACCTGGGCCAGCCAACCGGTGGTCTAGCTGACATCAGAGACTGGTGTGAAGGAGGGACACTTGGGAAATCAGAAAGCTCCTGGTGGCCAGACCAACTCCAGTGGCCTTTGGTATAATCATTCCAGCTCTGAAAAGGCAGCACCAGCCCTTCCTGGGTATCTTCACTGTGCAGAAAAGCAGTGGAGAGGCCAGGCACAGTGGTTCATGCCTGTAATCCCAGCACTTTGGGAGGCCAAGGCAGGCAGATCACGAGGTCAGGAGATGGAGACCATCCTGGCTAACACGATGAAACCCCGTCTCTACTAAAAATACAGCAAATTAGCCAGATGTGGTGGTGGACGCCTGTAGTCCCAGCTACTCGGGAGGCTGAGGCAGGAGAATCACTTGAACCTGGGAGGTGGAGATTTCAGTGAGCCGAGATGGCGCCACTGCACTCCAGCCTGGGTGACAGAGCAGGACTCCATCTCCAAAAAAAAAAAAGAAAAAAGAAAAAAGAAAAAAAAAAAGCAGTGAAGAGAAGATCTCAGAGATCTCTAGAGAGGATTGAGCTGGAGTTGGAGTTCAAATCACTCCAACCCTTTTGTTACATGGCAACTGAGTCTTCATGTATTCCTTTGGAGATTGGGAATAGTAACACCTTATCTCCCCACAATGCCGTGTGTGTGTATGTAAATACATACACATAGAATAATACACCTGAAAGGCCTAAGACCATGCCTCCACATAGCAGGTTCTCAATAAATATTATTCATTCTCCCTCTTCATTTCTTCAAGCATATGATAACTTAGTCTTTCATTCCTCTGGCTTGGAGGACAGGTGAGCAGGTGGTGCTCCTTGCTATAGCAAAAAGTGTGCAGAGAGTGGGAACTTTCCTTCAAGAGGCAATGAGAATGATCCATCTTCAAAGTAATCGCACAGACCATGAACTGATAACTTTTTACCCAGAAAGTAAAATCCAAATGGTTTGGTAAGATATGAGCTGAGTTACTCAATATGACTTCTGGACATCAGCCTGTCCTTGGGGTCAGAGTGATGGACTAGGGCCATTCGGTGGGAACAGAAATGATGGTTGTTCTGCACAAAGAAAGAGATGGTCCCCTCTACCATAGCAATTACAAAAAGCTCTATATGAAAGGCAACCCCCTTTATCTAAGAATCTAGGTTAGGGCAATTTCTAAACCAAAGTTTTTTTTTTTTTCTTTGTACTTTAACTACTCAGCTCTTCTGCGTTTTGGAAATGAGAAAAATGGGGCTTCTTAAAATATCTTGCCTGGCTCCCCACTCCCAGCCTCCTGACCCCACAGCTGAGACAGCCCCAGATCCTTGGCCCTTTGCCTGGGTGTTCAGAGGGCTCGGCCTCCATGGGCCCGGCAGCTGGGCCTCCAAGGGGAAGGACTTTTGACTCATTCCTGATACCAGTCCTGGCCTTGCAGCCTGTGTCTCCCAAGATCATTGTAAGTGCCTGAACCCTAACTCCAAAGACTTGAGTCCTGATCCCAAACCTCAGGCCAGTGGCCATAGCCTGGGCTCCCAGACTTTCCCAAAAGCTGTCTGCTGGTCAAGACCCTCCCACAATGCCCATTCCCCAGCTCATGGCTACCACCCTATTTGCTACAAGCCCCTCTCTGAATCACCAAATGCACTGCTGCAAGCCCAGCACCAGACTTGGTACCCATTGCTGTGTCCTTGAATTAGACCAGGCCAGGCCAGTCCACTTGCAGAATCATTTCACTGCCTAAGGATACTGTGCCCCAGGGAAGGTCACTACCCTGAGGAACTCACTGCACATGGGACAAGAGAGTTCTGTGAACGAACGAAGGAATGAATGAATGACAATATAATGCAAATTGCAGTTGAGACTCACAGAACATGAAAAGGTTGGCCCAGAGGAGAAATAATCCACTTCACCCCAGGGGGTGAGTAGGGAGCCAGGGAAGGCTTTGGGGAGGAAAGTCTAACTTGGAGTTCAAAGGTGGAACAGGGAGACCAGAGGGGACACAGTCCAGTTGTCATTTATTCAATGGTCACTTTTATCTTTACCATAATTTATCCCTTTTGTGGCTAATGTCCACTTCAGATTCACTTAATTCTAGCTCTGAACTAAAATTCAGGAGGTCAGGCGCAGAACATGAAAAGGTTGGCCCAGAGGAGAAATAATCCACTTCACCCCAGGGGGTGAGTAGGGAGCCAGGGAAGGCTTTGGGGAGGAAAGTCTAACTTGGAGTTCAAAGGTGGAACAGGGAGACCAGAGGGGACACAGTCCAGTTGTCATTTATTCAATGGTCACTTTTATCTTTACCATAATTTATCCCTTTTGTGGCTAATGTCCACTTCAGATTCACTTAATTCTAGCTCTGAACTAAAAATTCAGGAGGTCAGGCGCGGTGGCTCACGCCTGTAATCCCAGCACTTTGGGAGGCCGAGATGGGAGGATCACGAGGTCAGGAGATCGAGACCATCCTGGCTAACACAGTGAAACCCCGTCTCTACTAAAAATACAAAAAATTAGCCAGGTGCGGTGGCGGGCGCCTGTAGTCCCAGCTACCCGGGAGGCTGAGGCAGGAGAATGGCGTGAACCCCAGGAGGCGGAGCTTGCAGTGAGCCGAGATTGCACCACTGCACTCCAGCCTGGGCGACTGAGCAAGACTCCATCTCAAAAATAAATAAATAAATAAATAAAAATAAAAATAAAGATTCAGGGTAGGATCTTGTCCTAAGTTTAAAACTCTGGATTTCTCTCAAGTAGAATTGCTAGTGTAAGGAGCCCTAAATGTGGAGTCAGAACACTTGGTTGAAGCCTTGGGTCTGTCAGATCTTTAGGAGCAACTCCTTGACCTCTCTGAGCTTCAATTTCCTCATCAGAAAAGTAGGAGAAACAATTCTGTCCAGCTCACCTCAGAGGGCAGTTGTATGTTTCAGATGAGGTAACACACATGAACCTGCTTCATGGATACGAGACTTCTCTGGCCCCACGAGAGTTTATTAAAGCAGCAACACTTCCCCCTGGGCTGCTCTAGGAGCTTATCAAAAATTCAGGGTAGCTACAAGAAAAATCTAAAGCTTCATTTCCCCCCATTTTGCATGCCTATAATTCCTGGCTTGTTGGTCAACATATGCCTTACAAATGAGCTCTTACCAGGCCTGGCATTTTGTATCTATTTTCTCCTGCAACTGTTCTTCGGTAGAGAAATTCTACTTGTGCAACAAAGATGCAGGCTTAAGGTCATTCAGAATGAACTTCTGTGTATGCCAGGTGAGTGGTTTTGACACAGCAAGGTGTGTGAGGAAGAAAAGAAGAAAAGAATGAAGGGAAGAAGGGAGAGAAGGTACAGTAAAGGAGGGAGGGAGGGCACTCCATTTGAGGAAAAGGAGACCACCTGCCCCTGAAAACCTTAGTGAAGGGTACAGATAGGTACACACTGCTAACCTGCTCCTGATCTCTCCAGGAGAGGCCCAGGGAGGGAGAGTTCTGGAGAGGTCCCCGGAGGTGGAAGTGGCTTTCAATTGCTTTTCAACTGGCTTCTATGGGAAAACAGGAAGAAAGCAATCAAATCAGGGAGCTCTCGAAGGTTGAGGTTCTCAGAGCTGGTGAGAGCCTGTTGATTTCTGAGCCAGAGGACAACTGTGGGAAGAAACGCCAAATGCTGAGACCTAGGTTGGTGCAACGGAAGAAGGAACCTTAGGTCCGAGTCCAGAAGTGGGGCCCGGATGTGCCTTGTACATGGCCCAGGACAAGTCACTTCTATCCTCTGGGCCTCGGTTTCCCCTTATATGCAGCTGGAGAGCTGGATTGTGTGAGCTCTAAGCATCTTTCCAGAAGTGACCTGTGTCGTCCATGATGCAGCTGTCCATGATGCAGAAACTCAAGGAATGGAGGAGGCTGGTTCCCTGGAGGCCACGCCCCTCCTCTCTGCCCACTGGATTTCCCATCCTCATCCACACTCACTGGTTCAGTTCCTAGCAGAAGAAGCCTGCTCATAGTCATTGACCCAGCCTTACAGGGTCTGTCCACCGGCTGCCCTGTTCACTCCTCCCAACAATCCTGTGGGCAAAAAACAATAACTATAGCCGGCTGAGTGATGTTCTGTGCCAAGCACTATTCTAAACCCTTTCCATTTTTATAATAATTTTACTTAATTCTCACCATAATCACATGACATATAGGTATTGTTGTCCCCATTTTACTGATGTCCCCTTGCCCTGCCACACATGAGCGGGTGCACAGAAGGGCTCCTTTACATGCCAGTGACCCCAAGCCTCTGAGCCTGACCTCTACCCTCTGCAGCCCCTTTGGCTGGAGGAGTGGAACTCCAGTCCCCAGGCCCGCACCTGCCTGCTTGCATTAGGCTTCTAATTCTTCCTGGCTCTCCTTGGCTCTGGCGTCCCTCCTGCCAAAGGGAGGTCTTGAGAAATCATTCTCCTGATGCCAGCAGGGAGAGGTCACTCAGGTGGGCTGGGTCTTCAGGGAGAGGATTCAAGAAGAAGCATTTCTTCTTACAAGTCTGTTCCTCCCAGGAGAAGGGCTGGCCTGTCCAAGGCCCCCTGGGCAGCCTGGACAGGTGTCTGTTCTAGGAAACTGACCCAATGTTTCTTCCTTCCTCGCCTTCCGGAGGACCCGGGGTTATGTCTGCACAGCCAAGCCCTCCACCTGCATCCCAGATCCCAAGGCCTCCCTCCCGGCACTTCCTGCCCTCCCTGTCAGCCCTGTCTCTCTCCTGCTATACTGATTCCTTCCCATTGTCCACAGCTAAAATGCCGCAGAGAGCGGCCCAATGTGAAGTCAGGAGACCGCAGATAAAATCCGATTCTGACGCTGACCAAATATGTGACTCTAGACAAGGTCAGTCATCTTGCCGAGTCTGTTTCCTTACCTGGGGATTGGGGTTCTGAGGTTATGGTTCAGCACTTTCTCTCTTGTCTGATTTCCTGCTGCTCCTCCTCTTGTCACTTCTGTTCCATCCAGACCCGTCTCCTGTCCGCCGATTATATAAGAAATTCATTCAGTAAATAGGCTGAGCACACAAGCCCTGATATGAAGAAGTCTACAGAATGGTGGGGCAGGGAGATGATAAACAGGCAATCACAAGTCAGCGTCCTAAGAACTATGAGGCCCAAAGTGGAGGGTGCTGGGAAACTGAGGAAAGGCATCACGCACAGGCTCAGAATGCCTGTGAAGGCTTCCCAGGGAGGAGGCAGCAAGCCAAGATCTGAGGGCTAGTAGGAATCAGCCTCTGGGCTAGGTGCAGTGGCTCACACATGTAATCCCAACACTTTGGGAGGCCAAGGTGGACAGATCACTTGAGGCCAGGAGTTCAAGACCAGCCTGGCCAACATGGTGAAACACTGTTTCTACTAAAAATACAAAAAAATTAGCCGAGTGTGGTGACGGCATGCACCTGTAATCCCAGCTACTCTGGAGGCTGAGGCACGAGACTCTCTTTTGAACCCAGGAGGTGAAGGTTGCAGTAAGCCAATATGGCACCCCAGCCTGGGTGACAGAGCGAGGCAGTCTCTCCCTCAAAAAAGAGAATCAGCCTGTAAAGAGTGGGGAAGGGGAAGAATATTTCAGGCAGAGAGAGCAGCGTATCCCAAGACCCTCAAACAGGAAAAGGTCAGTAGATTAGGGGAAATGTATATGGTTTAGTTTGATTGCACAATATCACGCCCATAGGTATGCAGACACGCACGTGTGTATGTGTGTATTTGTGTGCTCAGCCATGTTGGGGCAGGGGAGGAGGAGAGGTGAGCCTGGAGAGGTGAGCAGGCACTGGCTCCTCACACAGAGCCTGTGGGTCACTCGAGCCTGGGTGTTTTACAGGGAGCAGTGAGGGTCCACTGGAGGGGTTTTAAGCAGGAAAGGGGCATGATCAGGTTTGCATTTTAGAAAGATTCCTCTATCTGCTATGGAAAATAGAAGAAGGAAGGAGAAATTTGATTTTTTTTAAGAAAAACATTGACAACACCAAGTAACTGTGAGGATGTGAAGCTGCTGGAATTCTTATTTCACAGACACTGGGGAAGTGCACATGGAATCTGGCACTGCCATTTTAAAGAACCTTTAGCAATACCCAGTAGAGTTGAAGATCTGTGTGTTTTTGGCCCAGTGTCTTAGTCCATCCAGGCTGCTATCACAAAGTGCCATAAACTGGAAGCTGAGAAGTCCAAAGTCAGGTTGCCAGCAGATTCAGTGTCTGGTGAGGGAACCACTACCTGGTTCATAGATGTTGCCTTCTTGCTGTGTCCTCACATGGTAAGAGGGGTAAAGGAGCTTTCTTTGGCCTATTTTATAAGGACACTAATCCCATTCACAAGGGCAGAGCTCTCATCACTTAATCACCCTTCAAAGTCCCCACCTCCTAATACCATTACCTTGGGGATCAGGTTTCAACATATGAATTTTGGAGGGACACCAGCATTCAAACCATAGCACCCAGCAATTCCATTTCTCAGTTTCTACCCTAGGAAAAAACCACACACACATGTGCCCAAAGAGATATATGGAAGGATATTCACTGCAGTGCCATTTTTAATAGTGAAAAAGTAGAAACGAGCTCACCAGGCATCTATAGAGAAACAGGTAAACTGTGATTCATTCATACAATGGGATACTATACAGCAGTTAAATGAATTAACTAGATCTCCACTGATATAGTTTGGAAGTTTGTCTCCCAATCTCATGTTGAGATGTGATTCCCAGTGTTGGAGGTAGAGCCTGGTGGGAGGTGATTGGATCATGGGGGCAGATCCCTCATGAATGGTTTAGCTCCATCCCCTTGGTGATGAGTGAGTTCTCACTCAGTTCACATGACATCTGGTTGTTTAAATGAATGTGGCACCTCCTCCCTCACTCTCTCGCTCCCACTCTGGCCATGTGACATGCTGGCTCCCCATTACCTTCCACCATGATTGTAAGTTTTCTGAGGCCTCACCAGAAGCAGGCACCAGCACCATCATTTCTGTACAGTCTGCAGAACCATGAGCCAATTAAACCTCTTCTCTTTTTAAATCACCCACTCTCAGGTTTCCTTTGCAGCAATGCAAGAATGGCCTAACACATCCTTGTATTAAGAATAAATCTGAAAAACAATGAGCAGTGGAGAAAGAAAGACAAGTTGCAAAAGGATACGAACCTTATGTATGTGAGCATTACCAATGAAAATACACAAAATGCCATATATGCTTTGTGAATATAGCATCACTAGAAAAAGTAGAAAACCGTGTAGGAATAATGGTCAATCTAACAGAACATTAGAAAGGGGAGGGAGGGTTAAGGGGTATAGCAGGAATTCAGCTGAAATTGTTATATTTCTGTAAAAGAACTGAAATGAATATGCAGAAATGTTTATATCCATTGAATCAAAATGATGATGTCTTGGTGGCCCTTGCATTGTTTACTATACTTTTTGATATGATTGCAGTATTTTGTCAATTAAAAAAAAGATCAACAATATCAATCCATTGGTGGGGAGCAAGACAAGAAGAAGGTAGATATGTTGAAGGCTTAGGCTGTGTCCAGGCAAGGGGTGCTAGTGACTTGGACCAGGGTGGGGCCCAGGGGGATGGAGAGAAGCAGCTGTAAATGAATGATGTTCAGGAGGTAGAATGCACACAACTCTCTGCTTGTATGAAGTCCTTCCTTCCTTCTCCCCTCTAATCTGGGGCACCTAAATGGAGTTCTGCCTTCTCCAGGAGACTTCCCCAGCCAGTCCCCAGAGTTCTCTCTAACTCTTCCATCTCATAGCCTTTGCAGTATTGTTCACTCCTGGGGGCACTTTATGCAACAATGCCTGAATTTGTGGTGTTCGTATGTCTCCTCTCCCTAGAAAAACTGTAAGATTTTGCCAGGCAAGGACCCTCCCTTATGCTCTTGATGGGTTTCCAGACATGTCTGTGTGACCAGAGCTTTACATCATGCCAGGCCCATGGTCAGTGCTGGAGAATTTCTAGTTGAATGGATGAATAAGCAGATAAAAAAAGGAGTTCCAGAAAGACTTAAGGAATGCCAAGAAGCAATGTGGCAGCCCTGAATTGAAACCATGACTTTGCCATTAACAAGTAGTAACCTTGGAAAAGTCACTTTCCCTTTCTGAATCTGTTTCCCCAGCTATAAAATGGGGATAACTCCCATCACTCAGAATTAATATTTATGGATGTTATACGTTGCTTATGTTTGCCTATGTATATTATATATTATGGATCTGCTATCCATAATACTATCCACAATATATCTAAGAGGCCGATCACTTCCTCACCAATCACACTTATGTTATATAGAACTCTCCTTGTTCTTAGCCCAGAAACTATGGTCTTTTGTATCAGGTGACCCTGCTCCTTCTGCTGACAGCTCATTGAACAAGGGGTGGATCTCTGGCACAGGATGGGAAAATCAGATTCTCTCTTCCAAAAATTTGGTATTGAAACACAGAGACCTAGTCAGTTGACATGCATTCATCAAATTTTTGGGCCAGGCATGGTGGCTCATGCCTGTAATCCCAGCACCTTGGGAGGCCAAGGCTGGGGGACCACTTGAGGCCAGGAGTTCAAAACCAGCCTGGTCATCACGTTGAAACCCTGTCTCTGCTAAAAATACAAAAATTAGCCAGGCATGGTGGTGCATGCCTGTAATCCCAGCTACTCGGGAGGCTGAGGCATGAGAATCACTTGAACCCAGGATGCAGAGGTTGCAGTGAGCCTAGATCGCATCGCTGCACTCCAGCCTGGGCAACAGAGCAAGACTCTGTCTCAAAAAAAAAAAAAAAAATTGATGAGCAGCCCCCTCTAACCATGCCCTGAAATTGCATAGCTGTATACTTTAGCTGATGTGCTGCAATGCAAGACTCAAGCCTAGAAATTGGGGTGGAAAGAGAACACCGTCTCTCTCTCTCCTGCCACATATAACAGCCTGCCTTGCACTCGGGGCCTTTGTGGACAAGTCTTCCCTCTCCTATAAAGCCAAGCCTGGTTTGTCCCTGCCTTCTCCACAGCACTTAGCCTAGTGCCTGACCCTGAGAAGGTGCTCCGATAACAGGGGTTCAGATGAATCATGTTAGATTTGCATGGAAATGAACTAAGACTCATGTGGGAGAAACAAAGCAAGCTGATGGGGGCAAAAAAAATCCAAATCGTAGGAGGTAAGCTTTAAGCAATTAGAGATGTTTAACTTGTTGCAGAGAAAGCTTGTGGACAGCAAACAGGAAAAGGGATTTGACATTCTGTGTGTCTAAGAGTTACAGAGATGTGAGCTGTGGCTCCATGCCAGGAAAAGCTTTCAGTCACAACTACTCAGAGACACACTGGGCTGTCTTATGAGCCTCTCTGTCCTCAGAGGTGCACAAGAAACTGAGTACCACCCAGCAGCTACACAGATACCTACGGAGTTGGATGTTCTGCAAAATTCCTTTCAATTGGAGGGTCTAAGTTTATACATTTATTTCTTAGTGCACCCTCAATGAAATTGTTTTAGTTATCATTAGTCAAAGTTTTAGTTTTTAATGAGGCCTCTCTGGAACCTTGGCCATGTGCTCTGAAAAATCAGACACAGAGTAGCCATGGAATAACTGTTATGATTTATTATTTCAGTTTTTATTATGCAGTTTATTAATGTTGGGTAAAGTTTTAAGAAAAGCTTTTTTGTCCTAAAAAAATATTAATGGGGTGCCAGTCATCTTCAAAAGAGGAAAAATTGCTAACAAGAAAATGGTGTTGTTTTGGTGTTAACCTAGAAGTAGAAAAAAGAAACCAAGTTCCCAGCAGAATGGATGGCATATGCTCCGCACCTGGATGTGTACTGCTCTCCTTTTTACAGCCTCTCCGTAGTCACAAAAAGGACAAAATCAGAACTAAGACCAGGTTGGCTTGCAGAATCCAGTGGAACTTTGTTGTCTGTGTGATACCAGCTGACTGAAGAGGAATAGACAATTATCTAAAATTGTGTAGGAGTAAGAATCCCCCCTGCTCCATAATAATACCTCCTCTGATCCCCTTCCTATTTACTTTTTCCATCACCATAACAATCCACTCCCTGAATAAGCAAGACCATTCTCAGAAGAAGTAGAAAGAGAAGAGCTGGAGGGGCTTTTGGGGGCTCCAACCTGCTCCTGTCTTCTTCTTGGGCCTTTGGCACTTGTTGGTTGCCAATTAACCATCTTCAGGGGACCCAGCGACCAAGCAGGCATGTAAACCCATGCATCCAACTTCCAGGATCTACACATCAGAGCCAGAGAGTAGCGTCCACATGGCAAACAGAAATGACGGGTCATCCTATCACTAGAGAAATACTTATAACAGTGATTTTTAACGTTGGTTATGGGAGCTTTTAAAAATCTCAAATGTTACATATGGAATAATTAAAATTAGAATCTCAGACATCAGCATTTTAATCTTCTCTTTAAAAATTGAGGTATACTTTGCATACCTTTGAACACATCTTGATATGTTTTGACAAATGCATTCACCCTGTAACCCACAGCCTATCAAGATGTAGAACATTTCCATCACTTCAGAAAGTTCCTCTTGCCCCTTCTTAATCGTCGTCACCCTCAGTCTTCAGAGCTAAAGATGCAACCATTGTTCTGATTTTTTTAAGCCTTAGATTAGCTTTGCTTGTTCTAGAATTGCATGTAAATAGAATGACACAGTATGAATTCTTGTGTCTGGCTTCTTTTACTTAGCATAATGCTTTTCAGAGTCATTCGCGATTTTTATGATACAGATCATTCCTTTTTTATTGCTTAGTTGTATTCCATTGTAAGGATGTACACAATTTATTTATCCAGTTAGAAGTTGGTGGACGTTTTTGTTGCTTCCAGTGTGTGATGACTCTGACTAAAACCTCTATAAACATTCACATACAAGTCTTTGTAAGGAAGTATGTTTTTATTTCTCTTGGCTCAATGTCCTGGAGTGAGATTGCTGGGTTATGTGATAAGTGCGTGTTTAACTTCACAAGAAACTTCCAAAACTATACTGTTTTACATTCCTACCAGCAAAGAATGTGAGTTTCAGTTGCTCCATGTCCTCACCAGCACTTGTTATTGTCATTTTATTATTTTAAATAAACTATTTTAGAACAGTTTTAGATTTACAGAAAAATGACAAAGGTAGTGGCAAGAGTTCTCACATATCCTGCATCCAGATTCAATTATTATTAATATCTTACATTAGTATGGTATATTTGTTACAATTAATGAACTATTATTGATACATTCTTAACCAAAGCTCATTCTTTATTCAGGTTTCTTTACTTTTTACCTGATGTCCTTTTCGTGTTCAACATCTCACCTATGATGCAACATAATATCTAGTAACCATGTCTCCTTAGACTCCTCTTGGCTGTGACAGTTTCTCCAGCTTTCCTTGTTTTTGGTGTCCTTGACGGTTTTGAGGAGTATTTATCAGGTATTTTGTAGAATGTACCTCAGCTGGATTTTTCTAATGTTTTCTCATGATGATACTGGGGTTGTGAGTTACGGGGAGGAAGACCATAGAGGTAATGTGCTATTCTCATCACATCATACCAAGGGTACATACCATCAACATAATTTATGACTATTGATGATGACCTTGATCACCTAGCTGAGGTACTAAGAAAACAAATCTGTTAATGTGCCCACATACTTGCCTTTTCCACTACTTTGCACTTTTTCTGCAGTGTCCAATCTGCTCTTATCCAATCTAGTGAATTTGTTAAAATTTCAGATATTAATTTTTTAGTTCTAGAATTTCTATTTGGTTCTCTTTTTTTAAAATCAGGTGAGAGAATCTCATCAGAAAATGGAAATGATAAAATTCACAGACATACTGTTGATTTGTCAAAAACTGTGAAATCCACAAACATATTGATAATAACAATTCTAAAGTGTTTGTCTACTAATTTCATTATCTGTATCATCCCTGGATCTGTATTTACTGACTGTTCTTTCATCTAGTTGGTGTGACTTTGCCTACATCTTTATATTTCTAGTAATTTTAAGTTCTTTGCTGCACATTGCGGCTACCACATTGAGAGTCTGGACTGCGTTTGCTTCCTTTAAAGAGTGTTGTGACTTTCTTTCTGGAAGGCAGTTCACTTTTTTCTGAAGATAATAAGACACAGCCTTTCTGAGGTCTCAACTGAATGTCTAGGATATTCAGTAAGGTGACTCTAATATGGTTAGTCAGAATTCCAACATCTGTCAGCACTGACCCTACCAAAATCTCTGTTAAGCTCACAGTCCTCCAGTAGCTATTACTTGCCAGGTCTCTCAGAGTGTCACTCTGTGCACGTACAGTTTCAAACTCAGTGAAAGACTTCAGAGGACCCCATGAAAATTTCACCCCAGTATTTTTTAAACTCCCTAAGTGATTTCAATATATTGTCAAAGTTGAGAACTATTGAATATTAATTCCTGAATTGTAAAGGAACTCAGCGGGGAAATGCCCTGGTACCAAAGACAATTCAGAATTCCTCTAGATGGGCTGGTCCTAGAAAAAGTCATAAAGGATGTTGAAAAAGCAGCTCTACACTAAAATAATTCTCATCTGGTGACATAAAGGAATAGAATCTAAGATAAGTCTGTGAGACAAATTTACTTTACCTCCTGTTCTTTAAAATAATTGGCTATAACAACTCGCTCATACCTTATTTGAACAGTCCCCTTTGAGACTTTCCTATCACCTAAACTGAAAAAACTAAAGTGCTATCTGGTCAACAGGAGTTCCTGATGCACTAAAACCAGAAGGAAATTAAATCAACCCTTAATGAATTCTTATCAGTTGTCAGGTTCCAAGTTCAAGGGAAATAAAGAGGAATAAGATGTCCTTCCTTCCCCAAAGTAGCTCCCAATCCAGTTAGAATTCCCAGTTTACATGGAGCTAAATGAAATATATTTCACACTGTGATAGGTCCACGGTATGACAGAAATGCATTCAAAGTGCTTTTAGGAACCCAAATATGTCTAACTTTGAATCTGAAAGGCCTCACAGAGGAATAGCTCTTGAACTAGGTCCTTTTAAGGGTAGGAAGAGTGAGGAAGGTGGTGAAGGTAAAGAAGGTAAGGGGAATTCTAGGAACGAAAATATATGTGAGGGCATTGAGCAGGGAAAATAAGTGGAACATTTGGGGAAATTTGAAATGTTCAGTGCGGAAAAAATGAGGAGTAGAAGATAGTTTACAGAACAACAGAAATAAGATGCCTTCTCCCTTCTCATCAGGTGAGATGAATCAAATTTAGAGAACAAAAAAGAACTTATAAACAGTTATTTGTTCCGGATTTGTAATAAATCATACCTTATTGAGGCTGCAGTAAATTCTTGGCGTAAATTCAACAATGGTGTGTAATAAGTACAAGAGGATTTACATAGACAGTTTCTAGGGAACAGGAGATGTCTAACAATCTGAGTCTAATTTGAAGAATGCCACCTCACTAAAGCATTGCATTTTAGCACAAAACTTTGAAGAATGAACTTTCCATGTGGATTGTGATCCTCCTTATTGTTTTGTGCATGCACACACTGCAAAAAGGCAAAATAATTGTGCTGGGAAGAGTAAGGATCAAAGACCCTTGGCCAAGCTTGGCCAAATGTGTGTTAGAAATCTCCCCTGCAGCTAAAAAACCTAAGTGTGAGCCCTGCAGCTGCCATTTACTGCCTAGTGTGCCCTTGAGAAAGTCCTTTAAGTCCTCTGAGCCCCAGTTCCACGAAATGGGCACATCAATGCCCACCCACCCTGCTCCCCTGCTCCCCTGCTCCCCTGCTCTGTCTCACAAGATTGTCAGGAGAGATCAATGAGCTACTTTGTGTGAAGAAACTTTGTAAAGATTAGAGCACAATAGTGATGCAAGGGTTATTATTACTAATAATAAACAAGAAGAATGTGTGACAATAACCAGAATTTCCTGTTGAGACAACAATTTCATGAAACTATTAAGAAAGGTAGGATGTTTTTTCAATTCCACAATGAGAGTTATGCACTAGTATTGTTTCAATATTCTCCAGGGAATAAACGGTTTCGTGGTGATAAATAAGGAATGAGTCAGTTTGTCTGAAAGATTCTTTTTCTCTTTAGAATCATTTCAATATATTTTTGTGCCTTCTCCCGATTTTCCAGCCAATCTGCCATGACGGATGAGAATTGGGTATAGGCAATATGATGTCTTCTTTTAAAGAGTGTATCTTTCCATATGCAAATACTCATAATTCAGTGCTGTGAGTTTCCTCCCCCAAACCCCATGCAGCCCTCAGGCACAGTGCTGGAGTACAGAAAGACATCTGTCTCATCAGTAACCTCAGGAGTTTCTTCCACTTACCAAGAAAAGAGGAAAATGCATCCCTGAAATCAAACCACTCTGCAGGAATCCCTTTATTCCTCTCTATCAGCTTAGGACAAGAGGCTTTCATGTAGATACCAGCTGGCATCTGTAAATTTGTCAAACGAATGTGGGCAAGACCCTCTGGAGGAGGCCCACTGCCCTTCAGAAATGTAACACAAGGATTCTTTCTTGTTGGACTGAGACCTGCTGGTGATTTTGATGATATTTGGGCTGTCAGTTTCATCTCATGTCATCAGATACAGCAGCCAACTGCCCTTCCTCATATCCTGCCACTAAGAGTTCTCATCCTCAATGGTGATCCAAAGTCGTCTTCTCCTAAATTTCTACTAAAATAACCAAACTACTGTAATAATGGGAAAAGGCTGCATTGTCGGTGGAAACTTGGAAAGGGTTCCCTCTTTTGCCAGAATTTTACAGCATTTCGTGTGTGTGTGTGTGTGTGTGTGTGTGTGTGTGTGTGTGTGTGACAGAGTCTCACTCTGTTGCCCAGGCTGGAGTGCAGTGGAGGGATCTCGGCTCACAGCAACCTCTGCCTCTCGGGTTCAAGTGATTCTCCTGCCTCAGCCTCCCAAGTAGCTGAGATTACAGCTGCCCGCCACCACACCCGGCTAATTTTTTGTATTTGTCCAGGCTGGTCTCAAACTCCTGAGCTCAGGCAATCCACCAGCCTCGGCCATGCAAGGGACTGAGATTACAGGCATGAGCCACCATGCCCAGCCAGGAATTTTACAACATTCCTCAAATTTCAATGTGCACATGGATTACCTGGGAATCTTGTTAAAACGCAGATTCATTAGGTCTGGGGTGGGGATCCAAGAATTTTCATTTCTAACAAACTCTCAGGTGATACCAATACCACTGGTCCCTGGATCACACTTTGGAGAGCAAGGAATCAGAAGACAAACTTAAGCAATTCCCCCAGTACTCAGAATAAATTATTAAGGAGACAAAAATGATGAAACGAAGGTTGAGGAGAGAGCCAAGAGCTACAATGGAGCATCTATGTAAGGAAGTGAACAGAGGAGATACAGAAAAAAAGATTGGGGTTGTATGTATGTTTCAACTTTAGAAAAACCTTAGTATAATTCATTATCTCAATATAGCAAAGCAAAAATGCCATATAATTATTTTGATAGATAAAAAAAAATCTGAGAAAATTTAACATTTCATTATCATCATCATTGATGATGCATTTTCTTGAAGTGACAAATGTACTCTATATAAAATCAAATCCAGCAAGAAGCTTACTGGAGAAATAGCAGCAGCAGTCCTGTTTGCATCAGTAATCAGAAGAATGTCCACTGTCATCCGTGTTATTAACACCATCCTCCAAATTCTAATTCAGACAACCAAATATAAAAATGTAATTAGGGGTGATTTAGTTGGGATCATGTTCAGCTTCATGTAATCATGGCTTAAACAAAATAGAAGTATCTTCCACTCTCGCCTAAGTTAGAGGGAGCTTTTGTAGCTCAAGGACACCAAAGACCCAGGCCTTTGTGGTTCTCTCTTCATTCATCTCAGAGGTGGCTCTTGTCTTTAGGATCCAAGGTGGCAGTTAGAGCTGGTCTAAGGATGGTGTAGCTGTCACAAACATTTGGTGTCTCAGGCCTCATGAATATGTAGTGTTTCCTTGGTCCTTCCATCCCATCTCATCTCTGTTCAGCCCATGTAGGCTCGGCCAACTTTATCTATCACATGTCACACAGCTACTGGCTTCTAATTGTTTGCTAAGATAGAATTTAAAATTCTTAAATAATGCAGCAATGCACATTACACAAAAGAAGCATATTATATTAACAAAGCTAAGCTAGAATAATAAACACATGGCAACGACTAGGGAATTTTAATATGAGTGATAATATGAACTTATCCTAACAAAATTAAATTATATCATAAAGGGGCAAGAAATTTAACAGTATGTTAGCAGCTGAAGAAAAGACAGACCAATGCAGGAAAGAAAGTGCAGCAGTAGTCCCAGGTATATGTCAAAAGTAGGATATGGTAATGCTGTTGTTTCCAGGTCAATGAGGAAAAAATGTGTGGCAGTGCAACTTGATAACCATATGAGAAAAAATAAAAGTAGATACCTACCTCACACCACTGACACATTCCAGAAGAATTAAAGTTGTAAACATAAAAGGGAAATCATGAAAGTTGGTTTAAATACAAGCACAGGAAAATATGTACATGTATTTAAATAACATTGGGCAGGGAAAAGACTTTCAAACCTGCCAGCAAAGATGGAACAAAAAAAATGAAAACATCAAAGATTTTATTCTTAATTTTAAAAGTCTGCATCATTCTTAAAAGGCCAAAATTGAACTGGACTAATGAAGAAGAGAGGACCTGGAACAGACCTAACTAGACTAGCCCAGCCCTCTATCCGTTCTACTAAGTAGAGGTTGGTAGATCACACCAAGCTCTCATGTATGCTACTGGAAGGTTGATAGGCATATATAATTTTTTCCAGTTTCCATGGCTTTATGGGTAAATATGCTCTAGAAAAGAATGATCAATCCTGTTGCTTCTGCTTCTAAGTCAGTGGACTGAAGAGCTGTGTCCAAGGACACTCCAAGCAGTCCTTGAAAGAGACTGCTGCTGTGTCCACCTGTCATGCATACACCCAGCCATAAGCACAAGATCTGTAGTCAGCTGGTTCTTTGGGCTTAAACCATAGGCTGATTTCTTTTTTGTTGTTGTTTTTTGTTTGTTTGTTTGGGTTTTTTATATATATACTTTAAGTTATGGGATACATGTGCAGAACGTGCATGTTTGTTATGTAGATGCCATGCTACCTGCCATGGTGGTTTGCTGCACCCATCAACCCGTCATCTACATTACGTATTTCTCCTAATGCTATCCTTTCCCTAGCCCCCCAGACCCTGACAGCCCGCAGTGTGTAATGTTCCCCTCCCTGTGTCCAAGCATTCTCATTGTTCAATTCCCACTTATGAGTGAGAACATGCGGCGTTTGGTTTTCTGTTTCTGTGTTAGTTTGCTGAGAATGATGGTTTCCAGCTTCATCCATGTCCCTGCAAAGGACATGAACTCATCCTTTTTTATGTCTGCATAATATTCCATGGTGTATATGTGCCACATTTTCTTTATCCAGTCTATCATTGATGGGCATTTGTGTTGGTTCCAAGTCTTTGCTATTGTGAACAGTGCCATAATGAACATACGTGTGCATGTGTCTTTATAGTAACATGATTTATAATCCTTTGGGTATATACCCAGTAATGGGATTGCTGGGTCAAATGGTATTTCTCATTCTAGATCCTTGAGGAATCACCACACTGTCTTCCACAATGGTTGAACTAATTTACACTCCCACCAACAGTGTAAAAGCATTCCTAATTCTCCACATCCACTCCAGCATCTGTTGTTTCAACCATAGGCTGATTTCTTTGTTTTTTTTTGAGACTGAGTTTCACTCTGTCACCCAGTTGGAGTGCAGTGACACAATCTCAGCTCACTGCAATCTCTGCCTCCGGGGTTCCTGCCATTCTCCTGCCTCAGCCTTCTGAGTAGTTGGGACTACAGGTGCCCGCCACCATGCCCAGCGAATTTTTTGTATTTTTAGTAGAGACGGGATTTCACCGTGTTAGCCAGGATGGTCTCGATCTCCTGACCTCATGATCTGCCTGCCTTGGCCTCCCAAAATGCTGGGATTACAGGCGTGAGCCACTGTGCCCGGCCTGGCTGATTTATTTTTCAGTGCTTATTACTGAGCCACTGCCATGAATGATGCATCATCCCACCCGAATACAGAAGTTCCCGCAAATGGTGCATGGCTTAGAATCCATTGGATTGGTCTCCCCAAGCATCACTTGGCCTGTCTTCACTGCATTCAGCCCCTCCTAGACCATGGCCAAGACAGTCCCTGATTTCCTGTATTTCGCCAGCCTGGGGAAGAATGGGCGGTCTTTCCAGTGAATGTAGTGCTGCTTCAGGTGTTCTCAGAGGCCCAGAGGCACTTCATGGCCATGAGGTGGAATCTCTTCTGCTCAAAGCGCTTGATGATCTTGCCAGCCAGGCCATGCTGCACACTGTCTGGCTTGATGGCGATGAAGGTGCACTCAGGTTGGCCATGGTCCAGGAAGCTGGTTAGGCCAGGTGGCAGCTGCACTGTGCTGCGGGAGCCTGTAATTTTTAATTGTTCAGAAAAATATATGGTCAGCACAAATGAACCTTAAAAGCATTATGCAAAATGAAAGAAGCCAGACCCAGGAGGCTACATGTTGTATGATTCCATTTATATGAAAAGTCTGGAATAAGCAAATCCAGAGACAAAAGTGAATTAGTGGTTGCCAAGGGCGCGGGGGAGAGAGGAGTGAGAAGTGACTGCTAACATACACAAGATACCTTTTTTTTTTTTTTGAGGTGGAGTCTTGATCTGTCACCCAGGCTGCAGTACAGTGGCGCAATCTCAGCTCACTGTAACCTCTGCCACCCAGGTTCAACTGATTCTCCTGCCTCAGTCTCCTGAGCAGCTGGGACTACAGGTACGTGACACTACAACCAGCTATTTTATTTTATTTTATTTTTTTTAGTAGAGATGAGGTTTCACTATATTGGCCAGGCTGGTCTCAAACTCCTGACCTCGTGATCCACCTGCCTTGGCCTCCCAAAGTGCTGGGATTACAGGCGTGAGCCACCTCACCTGGCCTCAAGATATCTTTTGGAGTGATGAGACTATTCAGGAATTAGACAGCAGAGATAATTGCAGAACTTCGGTAATATACTAAAAACCATTGAATTAGATACTCGAAAAGGGCAAATTGTACGGTGTGTGAATTATCGATTTTTTTCAAAAAAGTATGTGCTGCAAGTCACTTCTGAGACTGGGCTTCAGTTCTTCTCAACTGACCCTGCTGTTGTCTCTATAAAACAGTGAGTCAAAAGAACACCCTTCAGGTTCTTAAAGCACAGTACCTGAGCAAGACCCAAGCAAGGAATCTTTAAGTCCTGATGGCCAGGGTGGGTGGGCCAGGAACGTGCTTTCCCCAATAGGATGCAGGTCCCAGACAGCAGACAGGGCCTCTCCCGTTTGAATAAACCGCCCTGTACACCCACCACCCTGGTTAGGTCTAGCCATGCATCCTCCAAACAACTTAAAAATGTCTGCTTTTAGTTTGCAATTTTCAGCAAACATGTACTGAATCTCCAGTGGGTGGATTTGATCGTCTGTGGTTTCAGAGCATTTCTGAGCTTTTGGTTCCTAAACCATGAGCTTGACTTCACGAGGACTGGGATCCTCTCCCAGAACTCCCTCCCCATCACATTCCAGCAATTTTGTTTCAGCTGGTCTTTCGTTTATCTGGTTCCATGGAAGTGACAGACAGGGCATATCACAGCCAGAAGGAACTTACAGATTAATCAGTCCAACCTCCCCAACTCCAGCCTCCTATGATCCCCATTTAATGGATGAGGGTCAGAGAGGGGAAAGAGCCTTCCTACATCACCCAACAAATAAGTGAGGAAACTAAAATTAAATTTCTGTGTCTCAGTCCCCAAAGCACATGTGGTTTTTACATTCAATTATTTCTGTTGCAATATTGGCCTTAATACTGGCTTCCATTTCCAATTAAATAATCTCTACACTGTGAACACCAAATGGACTGGCACAAGACCAGCACCAAGGCAAGGGTCTTAACCCTTTCAGGATGCTCCTGACAATATTACAGTTGGAAAGCCATGCTCAGGACAGACCCCTTGGGCAGGCACTTTCTCCAACTTACCTATGATTAAGTAAACTTAGCCTTGTTCACAGCAGCAGATGGAATGGGTAGAAGGAACCCAACTATTTGCAGAGCAAATTCTGTGGTCTCATAGAATATTATGCTGGAAAGGAAGCATCTCTCCTCACTATCAGTGCAGCAATTTATTCTATGATGTCAGATGTGCTTTCGTTCATTCATTCATTCATTCATTTAATCAACCAACACTTCCTAAACATCTACAATGTGCCTGGCCCTGTGCTGGACACTGGGACATGGAAATGAGTGAAGCATAAAACTTGCCTTCAAAGGGCTTCTAGTCTACTGGGAGATGTTCCTCTAATGACCAGCCCTGACTGAGGGGAAGATGAGAGGCAGAGAGTTTATACAGAGCACGATGGAGACACAGGAGAGTCCATGATTCTGGTTTGGGAGTCAGGGAAGGCTTCACAGTGTTGATGACACATCATAAGCTAGATCTTGAATGTTTTCAGTGGCTGAGGAAAAGGGAAAGCTTTTTAGACATAAGGAATAATAGCACAAAGCATGAAAGTGCATGGCACATTTGGAAAGGAAAGGAGACCAGAGTTTCTGGAACAAGGTGCCTGGAGCTATGCTACCTTGGTCCGTTCCCATTTGCGTCTCCAATAAATCATGGGGTTTTTGGAGATGAGGTCAGGGACTGTGCATTATCCCCTTCTGAATTTACAGCATCTGGCAAAGTGCCCAGCACCTAGTCAAAGCTCAGCAAGTTTTCTCTAAGTGAATGAATTTTTTTTCTCTAAGAGTTAACATGTACTAAGCACTGAGTACAGCTGGCCCTCCATATTGCAGGTTCTGCATCTGTGAATTCAACCAACTGTGGATTGAAAATATTCAGCGGAAAAAAATGGATGGTGTCTTCTTTACTGAACATGTACAGACTCTTTTTCTTGTCATTATTTCCTAAACAATACAGTATAACAACTATTTACATAGCATTCATGTTGTGTTTGCTATTATAAGCAATCTAGAGATGATTTAAAGCATCTGGGGGATGTGCACAAGTTCTATGCAAACGCTACACCATTTTATATCAGGGACTTAAGCATCCTCAAATGTTGGTATTCCTGGAGGGGTCCTGGAACCAATGCCCCATGGATACTGAGGGACGAAGATATACAGCAGACATTGTACAGAGCGCTTCACACATATCAAATAATGTAAAGCTCACATACATCTTATGAATTTGGTATTATTAGTAATATTAATGTTATCCCCCTTTAACAGATGAGGTGGCAAAGACACAGAGGTATAAAATAATTTGTCCAAGATCACACAACTAGGAAGAAGCCAATCTGGTCTTTAAGGCCAGATCTCTGCTGGGCTGCGAATGTATGCCCCTCTGCGTGCTGAATTTCTACCTTCCTACTATTCTGTAAGCTCCCTGGGGGCAGGGACAACATCTGTTTCTAGTCCCTGGAGTTTGCTCTCATAAACACTTCCCTGTCGCTGTAGTAGAGATGAACAATGGGAGAGGGGCAGCAGGTGGCCAGACGGTGAAGGGTCTTGACCACCAGCCTCAGGACTCTGAACTCAGTCTTAGAGATGACAGAACTTTTAGCATAAGCCAACAAACCTCTCAGGAGGTATGTGCCCAGCGTCTTTTCAATCTTAGCATGGAAATGAGCCTCTCAGTAGACTTTGAAGCTAGGACAGACTTGCTGGGAAGGGGAAAGTTTTAACCCAAAGGTCCCTGTGCTCTGCATCAAGGTGGACACAGCCAGATATCAGGGAAGTGGTGAGCAGGGCAAAAGCCCCAATGGGTTAAGGCTTTCTCTGTGTGATAGCCTCAGACATCCGGCTCTTTTCTATGCTCTAAATTTGGAACAACTAGATAGCCACTTCCTCCTAATCAAGATAAGCCCAGGGACGAGGAGCCAGGCAATTGTGCTAGGTCATTTAATTGCCTTCCTCTTGGAAACCTTGAGCCAGTCATAGGGAAATTCTCTGACCACCGCAAAGAATAAAGGTCAATGCCTTGTCGCATCCTGATGCCTTTTACAGACCCCAGAGCCACGGGAGAAATCAATTCCAGTCAAAGGAGTTGTAAAACTTTTTTTTTTTTTTAAAGGGGAGCCAGTATTTTAAGATTTTCCAAGTCATGGAAAAATACACACTAAGAACATGAAAACAACACAAAGTATCTCATGAAATCTAATCCTCATTGTTGTCCAAACAAGGCCAGGCCAATTTAATAAGGAGGTGTGTTCTTTAACCCACCATAAAATGATCTGTTATGAAGTATTAGTGGGAAAAATACTATTACAAGTTATTCCCATTTTTCCTGGCTGCTCACAATTTTGTTATTAACTATGCTTTCCTTTTCAAAGCTTTTTTTTTTCTGACTACAAAAGCAACACATATTCATTGTGGGCATTTTGGCAAATAAAGAGAACAAGAAATAAGTAAAAGTCACTGCAACCCACTATCAACAAGTGTGGTTTTGTTTTGTTTTGTTTTTTCCAAAAATTAAGATTATACTGCACATAGAATTTTAAATTGTTTTCACTTAGTATTCATCAATAGCATAATCCTATATGCCCAATATTCTTTGAATGTGTCATTTTTATCAATTATATCAGATTTCTCAGTGTGGATGTGCCATAATTAAGCTAGTCACCATCCTGTGGACACTTAGGTCGATTCCAGTTTTATGAGTTTATAAATGAATGTGAGGAATGTCCTAACATAAACATCTTTGTCCTAATTTTTAAGAGTTTCCTTAGGAAGTGGAATTACTAAACAATGGGATATGAAAACTTAAGCTTCACAATGTATTGTCTAATTGTCTTACATTTGTTCAACAAATTTTAATTGAGTGCCCAAGTGCCAGTCATGGTTCTGGGCACTGGAGATCCAGGGGTGAACACAGAGACAAACTCTCTGCCCCAAAGGGCCATATTCAAATGGTGGTACTAACTTATTTTCCTACCAGCTGTGTATCAGAATGTCTGGGTCCTGATCTCCTCACCAGCATCATGACCTTTTAACAACAATAAATCTTGGACTGGGAGCAGTGACTCACTCCAACAACTCAGGAGGTTGAGGCAGGAGCATCACTTGAAGCCAGGTGATATGGTGTGGCTCTGTCACCCACCAAATCTCATCTTGACTTGTAATCCTCACATGTCAGAGGAGGGACCTGGTGGGAGATGATTGGATCATGGCTGCTTCCCCAGCCATGCAGAACTGTGAGTCAATTAAAACTCTTCTCTTTGTAAATTACTGACCCTCAGGTAGTTCTTTATAGCAGTGTGAAACAGACTAATATGCCAGGAGTCCAAGACCAGCCCAGGAAACATAGCTAGACCCTGCCTCTAAAAATAAATAAATAAATAAAAAATTAGCTGGGCATGGTTGTGTACACCTGTAGTCCCAGCTATTGGAAAATAAAGAGAAAGAGAAATAAGTAAAAGGTACTGCAAACATCATGTCAGATATTGGTTATGAGATGCTTCTGGAGCTCCAGGGAACGTGGCCTCCCTGATAATGTGGCTTCCAGAGGAGGCAGCTGTGAGCACCAGCAACCAACACTGCCACAGCTGGTGGTAGAGAAGCCCGGCAGAGGGGACCTTGGCAGGGCATGTACATCTTACCACATGTCAGAGGGACTGGAAGGCCAGAGGGATAGGAGGAGCATGGGGTGGGGTGGGGAGGGCAGTTTTGCAGTTAGCAGAGGTGTATGCAGCTTAAGTGTGGAAAACGATGGGGGAGAGGGTAGAGATAAACCACAGGGGTCCAGGAAAGATCAAGTAAGTTTAGAGTATGGCAAACACATGCCCCTTACTTTGGCAAGTCACTGTTACCATTCTTAGCAGGTCAGAAGCTCTGAGAAATTCTACAATATGGAAACTCGTCTAACCTTGTTCAAATCCACATTTCCTGGGAAATAACAGAGGAAGAGAAGAACAGAAAGGGCATCATGGCAGTCTAAAGGATTAACTCCAGGTCAGAGAAAAAGGCTTGGACTCTGCCGGTCCAGACTTGCAGAGAAGCGGGAGTATTGAAAACATATTCAGGAATTAAAAACAACAGGGCTTAATTGAAGACTGGATATGAAACTGGAGCAAGGGAATGTCAAGGACGACTCTGGAGTTTCTAATTTGAGCCTCTGCATAGTGACGCATTATTCTTGGAGAAGGATTGAGTCTGAGGTCAAATGGGAGGTAGAGGGGAGAAAACTCCAGCAAAATGTGGAACAGTGGAAAGAGGCCTGGGCTAAAGACTTGGGTTCTCAATCCAGTGCTACCAACAAGTGATTGTATAAGCCTGAGCAGATCCCTTCCACCCACTGAAACTTGGCTTTCTCACCTGAAAAATGAGGATGATAAGTCATATTCTAATGAGCACATACTGTTGTCATTTTGATCAAATAAAATAATAGAAATGAAAGTGTATCCTAAAGTGTAGAATGCAACCAAAATACAAGAGGATTATTATGATTATTGCTAGCAGTCCTCTGAGGACACTTAATTTATGACTCTCCAAGGAATCAAGTCAGAGCATAACATGAGGTCAACACACCTAGGGACATAAATTTCAGAAGTGGCTGTGTTATAAAACTAATTGCTGTTTCGTGGATTCACTTATAATGATCCCAGCAACATTTTTCCAGGAAGAACAATTTTTTTTTCTCTGTCATTAGGTCTCTCCCTCTTCCCACCCATAATCAATCAGGGCTTTCAACCAGGGTCACCCCTACCCTATCAAAACCTGCTCTCAAGGAAGCATCCATTGATTGGCACTAAAGAAAAAGTGCCAATAAAGCTTGAAATGCTTCCTTCCCAGGGTTGCTTGTCGCTCTTCAGCCAAGGATCAAATCCTCTGCCAAAGGAGAGGATGTCTCATGGGGTACTGGGGACACGAGGATCACATTCAAAGTGGTACTGAAAGGAGGGTGTCTCGTGGGGGGTTGGGAGCACGAGGATCACACTCAAAGAGGTGCTGAAAGGAGGGTATCTCATGGGCAGTTGGGGGCACAATGACACATTCAAAGAGGTATTGAAAGGAGGGTGCCTCATAGGGTGTTGGGGGTATGGGGAGCACACTCAAAGAGGTACTGAGAGTGAAACAAGCCAGTCACACAAGAACAAACGTCATATGATTCCACTTACAGGAGGTCTCTAGAGAAGTCAAATTCATAGAGCCAGAAATTGGAATGGTGATTTCCAGGGCCTTGAGGGAGGAAGGAATAGGGAGCTGTTGTTCCATGGGTATAGAGTTTCAGTTTTGCAAGATAAAAAGGTTTCTGGAAAATTCTGGATGGTAGTAATGGTTGCACAATAAACAACATGTGTGTACTTAACACACTGAAGTATACACTTAAAATAATTAAGATGGTAAATTTTATACATATTTTAGTAGAATTAATCATGATCATGATCGTGATCATGATGATAAATGGTATTGAAGAAGTTCAGATTCGGGGTGCTTGTTTTGGTGCTCTGGAAATCACCTCACAGAGGGAGCCTGCTACACACACACGTGCTCACTTGTACACACACATGTGCACATGCGCGCGCACACACACACACACAGCCCTGCCCAGCCTTCTTCTGTCAGCTAGGCAAGGAGAGCTGAGCCCATTTATTTGGGCCAGTTTAGGGTTCACTCTGGAGCCTTTAATAGTCAAAGAAATCTTTGTTCTCACTGTGCGACCATTTCTCATCCCAGTGAGCTCTTACATAAGACATATTTTGGATCTGATATATTGGGGAGAAAAAAAACCATTACCCATTTTACTCATTTTGAATAAACTAAAAATAACTATCCTTCCCATTTCCTGGAGTCAATAAAGACTGTTTAGAAAGGACAGAGGAAAGAAAGACATAGACTATGGGAAAAGAGCCATGGGCTGGGCACACAGGAGCCTGCTTCAAAACCTGGCTTTCCCCCTCATCTGCTGTGTGACCTTGGGCACATCCTTGACCCTCTCTGGGCCTCAGACACCTCATCTATGGAATGAGAGGGCTGTGTTGAGAATTGGAGGTCCCTTCAATTCTCATAGTCTAGTTAATGGTGAGAAGTAGGACTAGGGGTTGAGGCATCTTATTTTGCTAGCCATCTAGTAGATGAATCATTACTATTCCAAAAATTTTCCAAATGAATTTGATGTGATCCTTCTTGGTAAGAAACAGCTAATGACATCTCTCCTCCCATTCCTGGTCTAGTGTCTAGAAATAGTCTCTGTGAGTAATTTCTACCCACAATCCCCACTTCCTCGACTCCTGCTCCCTCCCCTGCAGTCTGGTTTCCGACTCCCCAGTCCTTTAAAACTGTTCTTGTCAAAGTCACCATAACCTCCTGTGGCTGAGTCCAATAGACATACCTCAGTCCTTTTCTTCCTTGGCCTCTCAGGAACATTTCAACACAGGTGACCACCTTCTCTTTCTTGAGACACTCTCCTTGTGGGGCCGAGAGGGAAAACAGCCTGCCTTCCTGGAGTTCCCAGGGTCACCACTAGGATTTGAGTGCCCGCCATGTTAGTGCCAAAGTCTGTATGTAGTACAACATGATTTGCGGCCACTTGCTTTCCTGTTGCACTCATATTGCCACCATACTCTAGATTCACTGGGTGATTCATTTCTTCAGTCATTCAATAATGATTTGTCCAGAGCCAACTATTTCCCAGGCACTATGTGAGACAATGGGAATACGGTAAGGCCAGCATGACCTCTGCTTTCCTGGCATTTATAATCCATTGCAAAAGCCAGGCATCAAGTGGGAGAGGGCAAGATCCATGTATAACTACAAATATGATGAGTTCTCGGAAGAAAAGTGCCCAGGGCTCTGAAAGATGAGATGGGGACAGACAAGGCATCAGGAAGGAGAGCGACAGGACACCAAGATCTGAAAGAGGGGAGGCAGCTAGCAGGAGCAGTGGGCGGGAAGGGCGGGAGTGCAGCAGGCACGGGGATTGCCAGCACCTTGAACAGGGAACCTGGGTGACTCAGCATCATCACACACCAATAGCACCCTACATTTCCAAGATGGAGGGTTTGGGAGACACACATGAAGGCGCTGGAGGAGTTAACCCCACCTCACCCTCCCACTCTCACCCCTTAGGGCTGCCTCTTGTCATCCTTGGACAATGCAAGATCCAGAAGAGGCTGTAGTTTGGACTACTGAAGGGTCTGAAAGGGGCCAGGGTGAGTAAGAGGACACAGTAAGGTGGGGTGCAGGAAGAGGACAACCCAACGAGTCATCCAGTTATGCTTTAGAATAAACAGTCCACTGATCTGTGGACACTGTGGGCAAGGAGTGGGAGGAAGGGTAAATCATGGATGCCTCTTCTTTTGTTAAAAAACATTATTATTATTATTATTATTTTGAGATGGAGTCTTGCTCTGTTGCCCAGGCTAGAGTGCAGTGGCATGATCTTGGCTCACTGCAACCTGTGCCGCCCGAGTTCAAGCAATTCTCCTGCCTCAGCCTCCCAAGTAGCTGGGATTACAGATGGGCGCCACCACATCCGACTAATTTTTGTATTTTTAGTAGAGATGGGGTTTCACCATGTTAGCCAGGCTGGTCTCAAACTCCCAACCTCAGGTGATCCACCCGCCTCGGCCTCCCATGTTTTATTTTATTTATTTTGTTAGCTTTTATTTTAGGGCCAGGGGTATATGTGCAGGTTTGTTATAGAGGTAAATTGAGTGTCATGGGGGGTTGTTGTACAGATTATGTCATCACTGAGACAATGAGCATAGTACCCAACTCACCCTCCTCCCATCCACTACCTTCAAGTAGGCTCCTGTGCCTGTTGTTCCCCTCCTTGGGTCACGCGTCCTTGATATTTAGCTCCCACTTACAAGTGAGAGCATGTGGTATTTGCTCTATTGTTCCTGCTTTAGTTTTCTTAGGATAGTGGAGGGCCAATTTTTTTGTGTTGACCTTGCTTGGTTCCAACAGGCGTAGAATTAGAAATATTTTTCCAAAAGGGAGAATACAAAATTATTTTCCTCAGCTTCGTTGTCGAGAGCGGCTCTCCTGGCATCTTCATTAAGCCCTCAAGGTCCTTCAAGATGACCTGGTCCCATGTCCTCCATGCACAGACGAGGACAGGACACCACAGCCGGCGAGGTTCAGGACCTCCCCAGGGCCATGCAGCTGCCAAGTGGCCCAGGCAGAATGCAAGTCTGCATGACTCCAAAGTCCACACCTGTCCACACATCACCTTAGATGCCACGTGGGCCAGCCTGCTCTGTATTACAGATGAGGAAACTGAGCCTCAAAGAGAGGGAGCCCCTTTCCCCAGGAACAGACCTCCATCCCTGGAGGCTCAGCTCTGCTCCTTCTGCTCCAAGCTGCCTCCTTGTGGGTGGCAGAAGAGAAAGTGTCCCCTAAATAAATGCCATGAGCATTCAGCTGTGAACAAAACCATGTCCCCAGGCTGGGAGGCCAATGTCCCAAGGCCACGTGAGGAAAGAGGTTGTTGCCTTCCCGAGGAGGGGGCAGCTGCTGTGGAGCTGGAGCATTGCTCAGCCTCCAGCCTCTCCCAGGAACATAAAACTCAGGAACGAAGGAACGTTGGGCAGGAGCCCATGGGAACGAGGCCCACACTCCCCTCTCCAGGGGCTGCCTTGGCAGCTGATTACGCTCCCAACAAAATCCTTGCTGAACATCTGTATCGTGCAGGGAACTGGTGCCTGGACTCCGCTGCCACGAGGGGCTCGGCACAAGCCCCCAGTTCTGGGGCTGTCACCTCTGACCCCACAGAGACCCTGACTCTCAGGGGCCACATTCTGACCCTGAAAATCTGGAGTGAGTTAGGGAGAATTTAGACAGATGTTGCTCCTTCCAGTTTCCTGTGGAAATTAAGTGAAACCAGGAGGCATCTCATTCAGGGGAAAAGATGAGAGATGTGAGGAAAACAGAGGAAATAAATACATGAGGTGTTTGTTTGCAAAGCAGTTGTTTCTTCCTTGCTCAGCACTCCTCAGAAGGGAGGTGACTTCTGGCAGGGCACTTTGCAGCAAAGCAAGTCCCTGATCAGCCGTCTTCCACCCCTCACTCCCACCACAAAGAGCCCACAGCTCTTCACACTCAATGCTCCTGCACACTTCTAGTATTTTGCACAAGCTATTTCCTCCGCTTGGAAGACTGTTACCTCCTTTCTCTTTCTGGAGAACCTCTACTCAGCCCACATGGATCAACTCAAGCCATAATCCTTCGACTTCCTCCCTCCCACCTTCCCAAGTAAAAGAGGTGGCTGCTTCTCCGAGTCCACCCATCACCCTGAAAACCCCTCCATGGTGATCTTGTCACATGGACTTGGTCTACATACCCTCTGTCTACATACCCTCTGTCTGCCTTGCTAGTCTACAGCAGACACTGTGTCTTAATCATCTCTGTATCCACAGTGCCTGGCAGAAGGCCTGGTACAGAAAATGAACCCAATAAATGTTCAAGGATCGGAAGGAAGGAGAGGGGAGAAATGGCAGGAGGGAAGGAAAGAAGCAGAAGTAAAGAAAAAAATATATTGGCTTCTTTAGAGTATTTGCAAGTCCCTCTCTTCTTCCCTATTGATTTGAGCCTGTATCTGCCACTTCTAAATAAAATGCCTGAAAAAACTCATTGATTAGGCTGTGACAAGGCTGAGCTGTGCAACACAAATAACATGGCTTATGCAGAATAGGAGTTCATCTCTCACTCACATGAAAGTCCGTCTGGCCGGGCACGGTGGCTCACGCCTGTAATCCCAGCACTTTGGGAGGCCAAGGCAGGCAGATCACAAGGTCATGAGTTTGAGACCAGACTGACCAACATGGTGAAACTTCGTCTCTACCAAAAATACAAAAATTAGCTGAGCGTGGTGGTGTGCGCCTGTAATCCCAGCTACTCTGGAGGCTGAGGCAGGAGAATCTCTTGAACCCGGGAGGCGGAGGTGCCAGTGAGCCGAGATTGCGCCACTGCACTCCAGCCTGGGCGACAGAGTGAGACTGCGCCTCAAAAAAAAAAAAAAAAAAAAAAAAAAAAAAAAAAATCCTTTTTTTTGTTTTTTAAAAAAAAGTATTTTTTAAAAAAAAAA
>NW_016808848.1:227232-310705 GCF_001698545.2 Rhinopithecus bieti
GTCTTTCTGAGGAGGCTGAGGCGGCTTTTTGAAGTCATTGGGGGCCCAGGCTGCTTCTGTCTTATTGCTCTGCCATCCTAAGGGGCTGTACTCATCCAGGTGTCCCAGATAGCGCCCCACACACATCTTCCTCCATCCACAGAGCGGGTAATGAAAGAGGACACACTCTTCTCTTGAAAGGCACAACTGGAAATTGAGTACAAGAGTCCGTCTTATCTGTGGGGAATGTGTTCCAAGACCCCCAGTGAATGCCTGAAGCTGCAGATAGTACCAAACCTTATATACACTGTGTTTTTTCCTATACATACATACCTATGATAAAGTTTAATTTATAAATTAGGCGCCGTGAAAGACCAGCAATGTAACTAATAAAATAGAACAATTATAATACACAGTAATAAAAAATATGTGAATGTGACTTCTCTCTCTCTTTCTCTCTCTCCAAATCACTTGCCGTTCTGGACCTTGGGTAACAGAAACAGTGGGAAGCGTGGATAAGCAGGCACTATTGCACACTGCTTGCCCTCTCCTTCCATCCAGCGCAAGACAGGCTGGGAATTATGGTCTCATGCTGAGCATCTGCACACCAAGGTGAGAGTTTTATTTCCATGTAAAAGGGAGGAAATGGATTTTAGAAACAACCAAAAATCTTTTCCAAAACAATAGCACACAGAAACAGAACACCCTTCCAAGCCCCAACATTGACCTTATACATTTCACCATCCCAACAAATCTGTGAGGAAACTGAGGTTCGAGGTGGGAATGCCTTTGGCTGAGGGTACTATGAGCAGTAAAGGAACGTGACAGAAAACTAAATATCTGGTGTAAACTGGGATTTCCGTCTAAAACCTCACAAATACTAGAAAGAGGAAAGGGAAGATGTGACTGCACAGCTGTTTATAGGGAGACGATCCAGGAGTCTGAGTTGACCCCTAGCTCAGTGGATCTGCTGTGTTATGTTTATATCCAGAGCTACATTAAAGGGGGCCAACACCCAGAACAAACGGGGTGAGCGATCTGCTCTCCTAGGGCTGGCCAGACTGCACCTGGAATTCTGTGTTTTGGGGGCCAGCCCTCAATGAGAACACTGAGAAACAGGAACGGGTCTGGGGCCAAGATAGGCTGGGAAGGGTCTGGATGCCGGCCCTGTGAGGAAAGAGCCACAGCTGAACACCATGGAGAGGGGTGAACACCAGGGGATGTAGATCCTTATCTTCTCTTCTGTGTCACAGAGAGGACACGGTGACCTCATTCCAGGTGGCTCTGAGGAGCAGAACAATGACCCATGGAAAGAAGCCACTGGGAGGCAGAGTTGGCTCCAATAAAAAGAGGTAACCAGGGTGGTGCACTGAAGCCCTGGGTAGGCACAGCAGAAAGTGAGAACTCATCCCCCAGGGTGTACACCAAGGGTGGAGGTGCTATAGAGCCTTCTAAGGCAGAATCTTGCACCTGGAGGCTCCCGCAGCTGAGAATGATCAGGTGTGTCTATGTGCATGTGCACACAGGTGTGCTCTCCTAGGGAGAGGGGCCATGGCTCCCTTGAGGTTCTCCAAGGAGTTTGTGACCCAAACAAGAGTCAATGGACTGGCCCACTGGGTCCTTTCAGGCCCCCTGCCTGCTTTAAAATCCCATGACCAGGCCAGGCACCATGGCTCACACTTGTAATCCTAGCACTTTGGGAGGCAGAGGTGAATGGATCACTTGAGGCCAGGAGTTTGAGACTAGCCTGGCCAAAAAAAAAAAAACCCACAAAAATTAGCCAGGTGTGGTGGCATGCACCTGTAATCCCAGCTACCTGGGAGGCTGAGGCAGGAGAATCACTTGCACCAGGGAGGCAGAGGTTGCAGTGAACCAAGATCGCAACAGTGCACTGCAGCCTGGGTGACAGAGTGAGACTCTGTCTCAAGAAAAAAAAAATCCCATGACCGCCAGTGTAGATGCACAAATGTCCCGATGATGAGGAATAGGTAAAGAGAGCTCAGAGTGGCAGAAGGAAACTGGGGGCTTACTGAGACTGAAAACGGCTCTGTGACCTCCACTCTCTAGAACAGAGTGTGCCCCAAATCCAACCACAGGAACCACCCATTTGGCAAGCTTGGAGCACATGCTCTTCCCCTTGCTGAGGCTGGAGTACCTCCAGAACCCCAACTGCGAAGGGTCCAGGGGTTCCACATTCATCACACACCAGCCTTGGTGCCTTCTTTTTGTCTTCTACAATTAGAGACCCTCTAATGGCCAGGCGCCGTGGATCATACCTGTAATCGCAGCATTTTGCGAGGCCAAGGTGGGTGGATCACCTGAGGTAAGGAGTTCAAGACCAGCCTGACCAACATGTTGAAACCCCATCTCTACTGAAAATACAAAAATTAGCCAGGCGTGGTGGTGCATGCCTGTCATCCCAGCTGCTTGGGAGGCTGAGGCAAGAGAATCGCTTGAACTCAGGAGGAGGAGTTTTCAGTGAGCCAAGATTGCACCATTGCATTCCAGCCTGGGCAATAGAGTGAGACTCCATTTCAAAAAAGAAAAAAAAGAAAAAGAGACCCTCTAGTTTATTTGATGGCAATGTAGAGTGACTTGTGAACTGCTCTTCCCAAGCAGCAAGGCAAGGAGGTAGAGAAGGAGGGGTGAAAATGGCCCACGAACACCTGAGTCCTGGCTCCATCCCTGAGTGACCTGGAGCACACTTTCTTTCCTCACTGGGTCTCAGGTTCCACTTCTGTGAGCATGAGGAGCAGACTCTGTGAGGACGCCATGCCATAATGTATGTGTGTGCCTAGCCCAGTGCCTGGCACACAGAGGGACCTCAACAGCGTTTGTGGCTCACTTTGTACCTCTCAGGGCTATTTGGGGATTAAATGAAAAAAATACGCAGAGCACCTGGCTCCAAGCCTGGCACATAGTGAGCGCTTGATGACTTCCACTTTGTGCCCCTCCTGTGCACGCCCATGCCATGGGCTGAATCACGTCCCTCCCTGAATTCATACATTGATGTCCTAACCCCCAGTACTACAGAATGTGGCTATATTTGGAGACATGGTCTTTAAAGAGGTCATTAAGTTTGAGTGAGTTCACTGGGGGACCCTAACCCAATCTGACGGGTGGTGTCCTCATAAGAAGAAATTAGGACACAGAGAAGCACAGAGTGAATGCCATGTGAACACAGAGACTGACGGCGGCCACCTACAAGCCACAGAGAGAGGCCTCGGAGGAAGCCATCCCAGGGCACACCTTGATCTGGGAATTCTCGCCTCCAGAATTGCAAGAAAATCAGTTTCTGTTGTTTAAGCCACCCAGCCTGGAGTACTTGTCATGGCAGCCGGAACAAATGTGGACACACTGCACTTCTCCAGCTCTGTGCCTTTATCCACCCCGCAATGCTGCCCTGCCCAGTCCTGAGGCCCAAGGCACGCCCTGGAGGGAGCCTTAATGAGCCTTCATCAGAACTTTGCAGACCTTAATGAGCCTGAGAATCACCCAGGAGCTTGTTAAAATGCAGATTCTGCTTCAGTAGGTCTGAGTGGGGCCTGAGAGTCTGCATTTCTAACATGCTCAAAGGGAATGCCAGGGCTACTGGTCCACGGCCCACACTTTGAGTAGCATGGTGCCAGATGGGGGTGTTAAGCCAGATGGGTGAGTGATGATGGGAAGTCCAGTGCTCCCTGAGTCCTGGGTGCTGGTCACAGCTGTAGCTCCTTCCACCCCTCAAAGGATAGGAGCTGGAGGAGGAGAAAGGAGGTGGCAACATGGGGCAGCTTTGGGTGACCTTCTCAGGGGAAATAACCACTTGTGAGCCCAGAGAAGCTCCCCTGGAGGACCACCTGCTTCTGCTGTCAGTGGGAAATCACCTCCAAGCTCCTCTGGTCCTTTAGTCCATCATTTTCTTGACACAGATGGGGAAACTGAGACCAAGATTGGCTACATAACTTTTGGGGGTTGTGCAAAATGAAAACTGGAGGCACCTGCTTCAAACACTTGGAAGAATTTCAAGATGGTAACAGTAGAGCATTACATCAAGCATGGGGCCCGTCTAGGCATGGGGCCTTGTGCTCGGGTGGCACACCTGTGAGGCCAGCCTGAGGCAGAGATGGCTCCCCAGTGAGCCAGAGCTCACCCAGCCTAACCTGAGGCCTCTTGAGTCCCGTCACTCCTCTTTCTATCAGGGCACCCCCTCACCCTTGCCCTCCGAGCTTGTCACCCTCCGGGGATCTAGCTGCAGCCAGGCAGGGAGGCGCTGGGATGAGGAGGGAGTCCAGGGCTTGGCAGGCTCCTTCCACCCCAAGCTTAGGAGGCCTGACCTCCTGGCTGCTTCCCAGATGCACAGATTCCTCTGGCTCTGTGGGTCCAGCTCATCTGAGTAGTTCTATGCCACTCCCAGCTGATGGCACAGGGGTGGGAGATGGCACCAAGAAGGAGGAAGGGGCCCCAGACACAAGATCTGCTGACCTCACGATTTCACATCCACTCTGCCTGGGCCACTGGCAACTGGTGACACTTGCTATTGCCTGATTGGCATGCATCTTCTCTTTCCTGCTTCACTGAGCCGCTTCTCCCCATGCCTGGTTCAGGTAGTGCTAGGTCCACCCCTGCTCCAAAGGTGGGCATGGAACTTAGGTCCCTCTAGTGTCCCTCTCCACAGTGGTACATCCAGAGATGGACCCTTGATCCAAGAGAATCTAGCAAAACTCAATCCCTGAAGTTTCACTGAAAATATTGAGATTGCTAGCTGTAAGAATGATGGAAGCCTGGAGCTTCCTGGAGTCCCTTCATGGAGTAAGGAAAGCTTGCCTCAGAATGAAGCCAGCAGAAGGAAGCAGAGAGAGAGAGAGAGAGAGAGAGAGAGAGAGAGAGAGAGAGAGAGAAAAGCCCTAGGATAGATATTGTTGGGATCCTGGATCCAGCTGTGCCTGAAGTCCTTGACTTCTTAGTTCTGTGTGCCAATAAATTCCATTTTTGCTTAGTACAGTTGGAGTTGAGTTTTTGTCAGTAGCCATCAAAAGAATGCAGCTTGGGAGGCCAGGCGTGATGGCTCACGCCTGTAATCCCAGCACGTTGGAAGGCCGAGGCAGGTGGATCACCTGAGGTCAGAGTTCGAAACCAGCCTGACCAACATGTTGAAACCCTGTCTCTACTAAAATACAAAAAATTAGCTGGCGTGGTGGTGGGCACATATAATTTCAGCTACTAGGGACGTTGAGGCAGGAGAATCGCTTGAACCCAGGAGGTGGAGGTTGCAGTGAGCCAAGATCACGCCATTGCACTCCAGCCTGGGCAACAAGGTGAAACTCCATCTCAAAAAAAAAAAAAAAAAAAAAAAAAAAAAAAAAGGCAGCTTGGAATGTGTGCTCAGAGGTATCCAAGCTTGTCCACTCACACATATAATCCATAAGGATCATGGATTCCCTAGATCTGGGAAACCTCACAACACAGTGGGAGCAGTGAACGGTAGAAGAGTTGAGATCATGAGTCACTGATGGGCATCCTGGCCTCCTTCAAAGAGCACTCCCGGGTCTAGAAAGCCTTTTTCTTTGATCCATACAACAGCCCTGCAAGGCAGACAGGTCAGGGACTATAACTGATAGGCCAAAAGGGAAACTGAGGCTCAAATAAGGGAAATGGCTTGCTCAAAGTCATACTGGTAGAAAGCAGCAGCACTGGGTGGAATTAACACTCATAAGCACCTGATTCTGTCTAGATAGCTCGCCTCTGTGCCACCAGAGCAGCCTGTACTCAGCTCAGAATGTGTCTACAGAGTAAAGAAAAGTCCTCCACTGAGTTCACTTTGTTTTTGTTTTTGTTTGTTTTGTTTTGAGACAGAGTCTCACTCTGTCATCCAGGCTGGAGTGCAGTGGCGCGACCTTGGCTCACTGCAGCCTCCACCTCCCTAGGAGTTCAAGCGATTCTTCTGCCTATGCCTCCCTAGGAGCTGGGATTATAGGCACCTACCACCACACCTGGCTAATTTTTGCATTTTTAGTAGAGACAGAGTTTCACCATGTTGGCCAGGCTGGTCTTGAACTCTGTGAGTTCAAGTGATCCACCCGCCTTGGCCTCCCAAGTGCTGGGATTACAGGTATGAGTCACCATGTCCAGCCAGAGTTCAGTTTGACTGTGACCCCACAATATGGTTTGGTGGTTCCTTCCCCTTTCCCATTCATTCCAACTTCCCTCCGAGCCACAAGGCCCTCCCTCCCAGCAGCAAAAGCAGTCAGAGGACAATGTTCCCTAGTCTGATCTGCTCTTACCTTCCTTCATTGATTCAATCATTCACTCAGCTGACCAGCAGACACTGGATGACCCCAGGGCCAGGCCTTGTGGCAAATGCTAGAGTAATGATCAGACATATCACACCCGCTTTCTAGAAGCCCTCCCTCACAAACCAGACCAACTGCTATGATAAAAGTAAGACAAGGAACAGTGTCGAGGAAGGCAGGAACAAACAACTACAGCAAGGTGGTCAGAGAAGGCTACACAGAGTTGATTGCACTGGACATCAGAGATTGAGGAAGAATGCTCTTGGAATAAAAGGTAGGAAGATCATATCTTCCAGTGGAGGTGTGAGACAGTCTCGGCTATTCAGGGACGTGCAGGTGGAACAGGCATCTTCTTCCAGGGGGTGACAGGTGGCAGGAGGTGAGACCACAGCCTCAGTCAGAGGCCAGGTCAAGGAGCACCTACCAGTGGAGCTTGGGAGGTGATGGACACTGTGCCATGGTTAGGTTTGCTCTTAGAAAGGCCACGCCGCTGGGTGAGGAGGAGGAGAGATTGAAACCGCAAGTTTGAAGAGGAGGCCACCTGATGGTCACTGGCTATGGCTCAGGCAAAAGAGGACACAGGCCTGAACAGAGGCAATAGCAGTGGGGGTGGCAGGGAGGGGACTGGCTAAAGGATTGAGAGCTTTTTGGTATCCCTTAGATGTGGGGAGTGAGTCGACAGGTGGGTCCCAGGTTTCTGGCTTAACTGGCTGAATCAGTGGTGTAGCCCTACAGTGAGATGGGTGTAACATAACACTTTTGGTTGAAAATGTCTGAAGACCTAGTCAAACTGACCTTTAAAAAAAGGGAAGACGAGTGCAGTGTTCATATAACTGAACAGTATGAGGGTCACATCATCAGCATATCCTCCCCCATCTCCCGGCTCATGTACTTTGTGCTGACTCCATTCTTGACAGCTCTTCCCATATCTTTTCAACATGGCTGCCAGCACCTCTCTGAACTACATCCTTCCAGGTTTAAATCCAACAAAAACACACAAGAGCTTGTGTCCAAGCATTCCCATGAATAGTCTGACATTTGCCCTGATTGGACCAGCTTTGGTCACATGCTCATCTCCAGCCAATCACTATGGCTGTGCTAATTGACTTAGACCTAATCCATGAGCTCCAACCCTTAAGCTTTGGTGGAGCCACAGAAACTGTAGGGACTAAGAGGAGGAGTGGACCCCAAAGAAACACTCAGGCTCTTGCTAGGACAAAGGGAAAAAAATAGATGCCAGTGAGACAGACCAGATTTTTTTTAGCTTTGTGGGCAGCACAAGAGAAAGAATAATAGGTTAGGGGAGGACAAGATGATGAGTCCAGATTAGAAGGTGTTGTGTTTGCAGGCTGTATGGTGCAAGCAGAGGACATGGTCAGCAGGCAGTCAGTTAGGGAGAGACCCGTGCTGGAGAGGGATCTGGAATTGCCAGTGTAGGTGGTGAGTGAGAAGCTGAAGAAGGCAATAATGATGCAGACTTTGGAAGCCCTTCTGGACTCCCTGCTTCAGGAACTGCAAGTCTGATCTAGTGAAAGTCTCTTGCTTTCTTTGCTCTTTAGGATTAGGCAGTGAAACAGACCCTGTGATCCTGAAGTGAGCAATGCCCCAGCCTCCTTCTTTCAACACCAGCTCTCACTTCTTGTCTTAGATTGCTTTGCATCTTCCTCTCCCTTAGTTGATGTCAGGACCTGAATATATTTGATAGTGATTTGGACCACTGACGCTACAAATGAAGAGATTGATGCTGGGCCCTGGGACCAGGACACATGACACAGCCAGAGTCCCTCAGGGCTGATGGGCATGTGCTGGGACTGACACAGGCTAGCATCTCCCGAGAAGATGGAAGGACAAGCAACTCCAAATAAGGATGACATTGATGACTTTTCCACCTCTCCTGGTAACTTTCTCCCCATGCCCATTATGTCGTTTCACCTCTGACAGTACTGGGAGAGGTGCCAAAATGAGGGACAGTACTTGGGAGGACACTAAAATGGGGGAAAGTTTGTGAAATGTTGCAATGGGAGAAAGGAACTCAGTGGCCCATGTAAGTCTTGGATATGTTTGAGATGTGGCATTACCTGTCTCTGTCTTCACAAGGATAATAAGCATCTCTAGTGTTACTGTAAGCCAGTGTGATCCCTATCTTCATTATTTTTTGCCTGGAAACTCCTGGCCCATGACTATTGTAAAAAGTCCTGGCAAAGTGTGCCTAGCCAACATCCACTCTCCTCTTCTTCCTTACTGTCAAAACCTTGCATTTGTTTAGGATGGCAATGTGCCAACTAGAAAAGCCACACTTGACTGGGCACAGTGGCTCATGCCTGTAATCCCAGCACTTTGGGAGGCCAAGGTGGGCGAATCATGAGGTCAGGAGTTTGAGACCAGCCTGGCCAAAGAGACCAGGCTGGACAACATGGTGAAACCCCATCTCTACTAAAAAATACAAAAATTAGCCTGGCATGGTGGCGGGCACCTGTAATCCCAGCTACTCAGGAGGCTGAGGCAGGAGAATTGCTTGAACCTGGGAGGAGGAGGTTGCAGTGAGCTTAGATCCCACCACTGCACTCCGGCCTGGCCGACAGAGCAAGACTCTGACTCAAAACAAAAAAAAAAAAGAAAGAAAGAAAGAAAGAAAAGAAAAAAGCCACATTTAACCTCCTTTGCAGCTAAGAGGCAACATACATGGCTGGACAGTGAGATTGTGTTAATGTGGATTCTTCCTCAGCAAATATGCATTCTTCTCCTCTCCCATTGTGAATAGAGTGTAAGTACTTACCCACTGATGTTGAGCTTAGTAACATGACTTCCTTTGGAATGTTAGTGGAAGGAATGAGCAGAAACCTTTTATTTGCTTGCATAGTTTGGTTTCCTTCTTTTCATGATTTGTCATGAGAAGAACCCACCCAGGTAATCACTGCTTGCTCAGATCCCAGCAAGTTCTGGTTCCCAGAACTAGTGCTGTTAGAGCCAAGACCAGCCGATCCAAGTCTACAGCACTGCTCAGATGAGCCCAGTCTGAATTTGGGAGTGGTTGTTACAGAGCATTACCCTGGTAGTAACTGACTGATGCAGAGATATATATAGACATCACTGGTGGAGCCCCCGGGAAAGCTCTTTAACAGAAGACAGACTCAGCTGGCAGGTCTTTTGCCCTTTCCCCTTCTCCTCCTTGAATGCAGACAGGCTCAATGCTTGGAGGGGTGAGAGGAGGCAGCCATCATATAACCACAGGTGACAGGAAGACACTAAACACGGCTATGTGGAAAGACAGAAGGAGCCTCCATCCCTCAGCACCACAGAGACATCATATCAGCCTAGAAATGCCTAAATCTGAACTGCCTCTTACCTAAGAAAAATAAAACCTCAATTTGATTCAGTCACTGTTTTACAGGTTTCTGCTACTTCCGATAGATAGCCAGGCACAGTGGCTTACCCTATAATCTCAGCACTTTGGGAGGCTGAGGCAGTCAGATTACCTTAGGTCAGGAGTTCGAGACCAGCCTGGACAACATGACGAAGCCCCGTCTCTGTTAAAAATACAAAAATTAGCTGGGCCTGGTGGCAGGAGCCTGTAATCCCAGCTACTCAGGAGACTGAGGCACAAGGATCACTTGAACCCGGGAGGTGGAGGTTGCAGTGAGCTGAGATTACATCACTGCATTCCAGCCTGGGTGACAGAGTGAGACTTTGTCTCAAAAAAAAAAAAAAAAAAAAAAAAAAATTCCTGATAGACACAGGTAACTATTGGTTTTAGAGCCACGACTGGCCAGGCACGGTGGCTCACACCTGTAATCCCAGCACTTTGGGAGCCCAAGGTGGGCGGATCACCTGAGGTCAGGTCAAGACCAGCCTGGCCAAAATGATGAACCCCGTCTCTACTAAAATACAAAAAAAAAAAAAAAAAAAAAAAAAAAAGCCAGGTGTGGTGATGGGCACCTGTAATCTCAGCTACTCAGGAAGCTGAGGCAGGAGAATCATTTGAACCTAGGAGTTGGAGGTTGCAGTGAGCCAAGATCACCCCATTGCACTCTAGCCTGGGCGGCAAGAGTGAAACTCCATCTCAAAAAATAATAATAAAATAAGGCCACACCTGTGTTTGAGATTCCCCAGGAAGAGCACGAAGGGTCACAAGCAGGTCTCATGGAATCCTGGGGAATGTGGCTTAACAATGCTGGAGGAGAAGCCCACAGAAGTGATTGAGAAGCAGGGAGAATGGATGGAGAACCCAGATGTGTGGTGGCCACAGGCCACAAGAGGAGAGAATCTCAACAAGAGACAGGGACAGACCAGGCCAAATGCAGCAGTGAGATTCAGGCACATGAGGAAGAAAACTTTTCAAAGGATTTAGCAAATGAGAGGTCCCTGACCTTGGCAGGAAAGGTTTAGTTCAGGGCTGGGGACAGAAGCCAAACCACACAGCCCTCTGCAGAATCCCAGCCCTCTGCAGCTCCCTCCATGGGGGATGGACGCTTGAGGAAGGATGATGCAATGGGAGGAAACCACTGCTGGCCAGCTGCAGCCTTGTCCTCATTGCACAGACCTTTTCTCCTCCTTGCCTCCCAGATGAAATCTAAACTCAACTTGGCATCCAACCTTCGAAGATGTGGACCCAGCCAGGCTGTGGCCTCCCCTGCCCAGCCTCCCTTCTCCATATTGCAGGATCCCCCACTCCCTCCATTCCTTGGACTGCCCCCACCCCCACCACCAACTATCTAGAGCCTACTCCACCTTCTGCGGTGGCACAAATGTCACCCCCTGTAATGAAAACAAGGTCACTCCTTTCTCTGGGCTCCTTGCACCTCTCTGTATCTGCCTTGAATTATATTGGCCAGATTCAAGTGGGATTTGCTCCCCAGGGTGGGGACAGTGTCTGTGTTTTCTGTTCCCCACAGGGCAGAGCACACCGGTCTGGCATGAGTAGGAGCCAGTAGCCAGTGGCTATGGCGTGCCCTGCAAGAGTTTCCCAGGCCAGGGAGACCAAGTGGGCATCTTCAGGGCCACGTCTGTCCCTTTCCACTCCTGCAGACCTGGCTTTAGAGAGCTCAGGAAGGAAGCAGAACAATCAACAGAGACGAGTGAGGGTTTTCTTCTTCCCCTCTCCTCTCTGGAGGCTTCCCAGAGGGCAGCTGCTTCCTTTCTCTCTTGTTTTAGAACAAGAAGACATGATTGTGACCAAATTTAGAAAACAACTAAAAATTCAAATACAACCCATATTTTAAAATCCATTTCAACAGCTCCACCCCACTAAACGGAATGTCACTTCTGAGCAATGTGGGTGAGGAATCAGCAGCAGAATTAGCAGCAAGGTGGGCTGTGGTGTCATGGGTTTGGGGTCTGAAGGCTAGAGAGGGAAGAGGTCTTCCCACCAAGGACAGACAAACCCACCTCACCAGCAAATGGGAGAGATGATGAGGGAGAGTAGAGCCAGGCATGAGAGCAGACAGGCCCACATTCAAGGAAGCATCTTCTTGGCTTCTTGTTTCTGCCAATTGCTGGAGAGGACGGATGCTTCTGGAAGCCACCTCAGAGACCAACCACAGCGGATGGGCCCTCCTTAGCACAGAGCTACTTTTAGCCCATTGTTCTACTGTGGGGAACAGAGGGAAACCCAGGGAACCAAACAAACAGTGTCGCCTGCCTTCTGTAATAATAGTAACCAGGTAGGGGGTGTGGACTATGTGCCAGGTGCTATAGCTAGGAGGCTTTTAAAAATATAGTTTCCAGGAATTCTACATGAGTCATGTTGCCTCAGAGATTTTTATAAGGGGAAAAAAGGTCTTTATGAACCAGAATGGAAGAGATTAATTTATCAGGAACAAATGTAAAAGTTTACTTTGCAAGCATGGCATTCAAGGGGCAGTTTTGATAAAGTGTCAGGAATGTTGCTGTGTCCTCTGGCCACCATAATAAGAGATAAAGAGTCCAGAATAAAGGAGGCTGTCATCTCACTGAATTTGGTTCCCGTCAGCCTAAATGGGACCCATTCTCTTCGAGTCTCAGTTTCGTTTAAAACTTGGAGCTAGAAAATGCCTCCTTCATGAGGTTGTTGTGACTAGTAAACAAGGAATGTATGAGAATTAGTTAGCACTGTACCTCACAAGTAGTGCACACTTAGTAAATGGTAATAATCAGAAGTGCTGTTATAAACCTTGGCATTTAAATGGAGTTCAGATTTTCTCCCAGAGGTAGGAAGAATCTGGGGACAGATGTTGACTTCATGCAATTGAATTTTTGTTAGGAAGGAGAGTAATTCTGCATATTTCCAAGCAACAGAACTATGCTCACTGGGCAAAAGTTATTATCCAGCCAATTTCAGCCAAATAAAAGGAAGTGTGATCATGAAAAAAGACTGGAAGGACATAATTCCAAATGGTGCTGTCTTTGGGTGGTGAGAACTTAAGTGGTTTCTTTATAATCTTGTGTAGTTTCCAAATTTTCAGCAGTAATCTTTTATTTTAAATAATTTGAGAAAATAAAGTGTTAAAGAAAAGAAGACTTTCACACACATCAGGAATGCTGTTATAGGAATGAGAAACAAAGCTGGATTTGAGATTCTACCAAATGTGAATCTAGTTTCCCAGCATCAGAAAACTGAAATCCATTCCCAACAGAGGCAATGCAGCTGGAGAGGATCCTGCTCTCATCTCTTGGGCCACCCCCACTTGCACCCTCAGAGGACAGACAGCAGACACCTGACAAAGGACCAACTACTCCAATAGAAGGTGTCGCCGAGGGCCTTGGAAGCCTGTGAGGTAGGGAGGAAGTTTTTCACCCCAGCATTAGGGCAAGGATTCCCTCTAGGCAACACAAAAGGACATTTTCAATCCAAGAAAGCTGATTAGATAGATAGATAGATAGATAGATAGATAGATAGATAGATAGAGAGATAGAGAGATAGAGAGATAGATAGATAGAGTCCTGGCCTCATTCTTCAAGGTATGGCCAATCTCACCAACAGAGTGAGATTGGCTTTTAATTAAGAAAACAGCCTTGAGTTGGTTTCTAAAAGGCAGACTCTTGGAGTAAGAGGCAGGGGCAGGTGATGGGACAGATGTTGGAACCGGCAGCAGAAGACATGGGTTCTGGTCCCAACCTTGGCTACCCCGGCTGTGTGATACTGAATCAGCCCCTTTGCTCTCTAGGCCTCTGGCTTCCCCATCTGTAGTGTCTGGAGGTTGGATGGAATGAATTCTAAGCTGTTATCCAGCTCAAAGTCAGCCGCTTGATGCCATAGGCCCTTGCCACACTTTCTCCCAAGACTCCAAGTATCCACGGCCCAATGGACCTAAGAAGCCTTTCAGTCCTATTGTTCTATTCCTGCTTTTAATGAAGCCACATCTGGAGTGTATCTCCTCTGAGCCCTGTTTTGTACAGTTCCTCACAGCTGGGTCCCCATAAATCAATTTGTTCTGCAGACAAGTTCCCAGAATTGTCCAGAATCTTACCCAGAAAAGGCAGTTTGATTTCCCTTCAGCTTCTGGTTGCAAAGGTTGTGCACAGAGCCCAGTCCACATCAGGACAAGCTCTCTGAGTCTTCCAGATCCTACTGCCCACAGGGTTCTGCAGAGTGGCTGAGGTTCATCCTCCCTTCTCCAGGCACAAAGCATGAGCTAGCCTCTGGGGCCTCCACCTGTCCCCTCTGAGGGAGCCGTGCTCTCAACTCCACAGTGAAAAGATTGGGATAAAATGAACCCTAAACATCCCTGCAGCTCTTAGATTCAGAGTTTTCCCAGGGAGATGGACTAATTGTGAGAGAAGTGTTGAAAAGTTGATATTCCTGTAGATGGAGAATGAAGGAGAATTGGTAATGTCCAAGGACTTCTTTGTTCTACCACAGGCAGCAAACAGCACAGAACTCAGGGCTTCTGTGAAGAGCAACAGTTCCCAGACCCTCTGCTGGCTGAGGCTGATCTGGTTCCCAGGACACTTCTGGGATTGAGCAACCCAGGATCTTTGTCTGGTCAGCATCTGCTCTCCCTCAGGAAGTGGTCCCTGAGCTCCAATTCTGGCTGGTGCTCTGCGCTCCCAGCTTGGCCCCTTTCATCTCCTTCAATTCTCACCACCCCCGCAGAGGTACTAGCACTGCCCCTATAATATAGAAGAGGAAATTGTGGCTCAGAGTGGGTAAGTAACTGCTCAAAGTCCATGTGACCAAGCAGAATTTAAACCCAGGTCTCTGCTACTGCAAATCCTGGCCTGTTTTCAATCGATCATGCCAAACAAAGGCAAACTGAGGTCCCTAATTATTTCCCTACTAATAAGAGTTTGCACTCAGACTCCATTTGGGGAAATTTTAAATATAATTTTATCAAAGGAATACATGTATTTAGCTTAAGAAGCCTAATCATTCTCAAGGTTTATAATAAAATCAGCAGCCCCATCCCACCTCTCCCCACCCCCAGATCTGGCTCCCAAGAGAGACTCTATTCTCAACTCCTCCAGCTATTTCTTCCTGTGTTTGCCTTCGTATTTTTGTTTGTTTATTTTGAGACAGAGTCTAGCTCTGTCACCCAGGCTGGAGTGCAGTGGCACGATCTTGGTTCACTGCAACCTCCGCCTCCCAGGTTCAAGCAATTCTCTTGCCTCAGCCTCCCGAGTAGCTGGGATTACAGGCATCCACCACCATGCCTGGCTAATTTTTGTATTTTTAGTAGAGACGGGGTTTCGCCATGTTGACCAGGCTGGTCTCGAACTCCTGACCTCAGGTAATTCACCAGCCTCAGAATCCCAAAGTGCTGGGATTACAGCTGTGAGCCACCTCGCCTGGCCACTTTTCAATTTTAGATGATTATTCTTGACTTCCTATTACGGAAAATGAAGGTTTGGGGTCTCACACCATTTTTGTTTCTCTCTCTGTCTCTGTCTCTCTCTCTCACACACACACATACGCATGTAGCCACTCCTCACCCCACAGCCTGCCAATGTTTTACTACCCTCACAGCATCTGGGGTCAGCCTGAGCTGGCCTGGTCCTCTCTGCAAGGATACAGAAGAGAGTCTTGATTTTTGGTTACATGCAGCAGATATCGTCCAAACCTCTGTGTTCACTCACTCCCAGAATCCCAGTGAAAACCACACCCCACAATAAAGAAACTAGGGCTGCTTAGCCTGGAGCAGAGTAGATGCAAGGCCATATCCTCGCTCTCCTCGACCTTCTGAGGGTGTCCTGGAGCAGAGAGAGCAAACACACTGGGTGGCTTCAGAGGGATCCAAGAGCAATAAGGGAAGTTGCAGGGAAAGTGATTCCTGCTTCATCAGGAAGCCACCCAAGAACAGAACGGGATGGCTGTCGAGTAAGTGGCAGTAGACAAGCTAGGGTTGGCTGACCGTGTATTGGAAACATGGAGGAGGGATTTCTGCATTCGGAAAGAGTTGAGCACGTGACTTCTAAAGTCCCTTCTAGGTCTATAACCCAGTAATTTGCTTGTTAAAATAACCATTGGTGGCCAGGCGCAGTGGCTCATGCCTGTAATCCCAGCACTTTGGGAGGCTGAGGCAGGCAGATCACCTGAGGTCAGGAGTTCAAGACCAGCCTGGCCAATGTGTTGAAACCCTGTCTGTACTAAAAATGCAAAAATTAGCTGGGCATGGTGGTGGGTGCCTGTAATCCCAGCTAGTCAGGAGGCTGAGGCAGGAGAATTGCTTGAACCCAGGAGATGGAAGTTGCAATGAGCCGAGATAGTGCCACTGCACTCCAGCCTGGGCAAAAGAGTGAGACTCCATCTCAAAAATAAACAAATAAATAAATGAAAAATAACCATTGGCAATTAGAATCCAGGAGTGCTTTGCAATCATGCTTGAGTTAATAACTCGAGCCAACCCAATAGACACACCCATTCTGGCAATTTCTTTATAGGATGCTGAAATAACTGTCTTAAGAGTCTCATGAGCAATCTGTTCCACTGACCCTTACCTCATAAAAGAAATGATTCGAGATGATTCACAGAGAAATCATGAAATGGCGATTGAGACAGAAGTCTCTATCCCCTGGGTATTAAGCACACTGGAGATGGATAAGGGCTGGATGGAGCAATCACAGTCGATTTGGCCACTGCCTGTGGACCTTTCTGACTGAGCAACAAGAGTGTCAAAGAGAGAAACTGAAGAAATACCTCCCACCCCCATCCTGTTTGAAAGAGAAAGAGGGCAGAGTGTGACATCGCAAGGATAGAATACCACCTGGACAGCTGCATGTGGAGGAACATGTTTGGTCCACACGCAACTCTGAACTTGGAGCCCTGTCCCTAGCTCTTCTCCCTGACTTGACACTTTTGAAAGAAATGTGCTTGCCCAGAGATATAAATCAGCTATAAACTCCTGCACTCTCCAAGCGGGACACACTCTCATTAACTGTCAGGTTGTAACTGGCTGTGTTGTGTAAATGGATTAAGAGTGATCAGGGAATGTGAGCTGCCTGACTTGGGCAGGCTCTCTCCTCCCCTCCCAGAGAGAGGAAGACAGAGCTGTTTGAGCTCTGGAGCAAGACTAAGTGCAAATCCCAGCCCTGCCACTTATTATCTGTGCAACCTTAGACCAGTTCCTTAGCGTCTGAGTCTCAGTGTCCTTACTTTTTAAAGCAGGGGTGTTGGGAGGGAGGTGGAAGTTTTTTAATTTTGAGAATTAAAATAGCTCATGTATATGAAATGCTTAGAAAAGTGCTGAACACATGGTATTATTATTATTATTATCAGCAGCTGCAAACAGAAGGTAGCAACCTTCAGCTAACTGACTTCATAAGATCAAACACAGTATTTGTTTAAAAAAAAAAAAAAAACCATGAAAGTTGTGTATAGGTGTGAGAAATTTGGTGTGCAGTGTATTAAACCTCACAAACATTAGGAGACTGTAAGAGACCAGTATTTCCAACTTCACTAATTAAATAAATATCGTAGCTATGATACACCAAGCTGTGCGGCAAAGTCTCTAGAACCTTTTGTCGAGATAGGAAATTAATTTGACTTTAAAATGTAATATAATGTAATACAGCAAAGCCAATTGTTGAAGATACAATTTTTAAAAAGAGGGAGAGAGTACCACTGTAACACTTTAAGAAAAGTGACACACCCACTTCGGACACATTTAGAACACTGACTACCAAGCAGAATGATGGGAATTGGTCCCTGATTTGCTGCGTGGTATCCGGCAAACCTCTCCCCTCCCTGGCTTCAGTTCCCCATCAGCTACATCTGGCACTATATGATATCTGGGAGCCTTCCGAGTCTGCCATCCCGGGATCTCTGACTTGGAGGATTTTTAGACCAATAGACTTGGTCGCCAGGAAAGCACTGTCATGTTTCCTGAGCCGACAACACCATCTAGTGTGTGTGTGCAAGGAAGACACGACTGTCTGGCCGACCGGGTGCTTTCTCCTTGCAGTCTCATTCTCACGTTAATATCTTGCTACTCAAAATATGGTCCACAGACCAGCAGCAATTGCATCACATAAGAGCTTAGGGGACATGCGGAATCTCAGACTCCATCCTAGACCTACTGAACCTGAATCTATCGGCCTTTTTCTGTTTTTAATTTTGAGATGGAGTCTCTGTCTCCCAGGCTGGCGTACAATGGCTCAAGCTAGGCTCACTGCAACCTCTGCCTCCTGGGTTCAAGCAATTGTCCTGCCTCAGCCTCCTGAGTAGCTTGGAATTACAGGCATGCGCCACCACACGTGGCTAATTTTATATTTTTAGTAGAGATTGGGTTTCACCATATTGGTCAGGCTGGTCTCGAACTCCTGACCTCAAGTGATCCATCCGCCTCGGTCTCCCAAACTGCTGGGATTACAGACATGAGCCACCACGCCTGGCCTGAATCTGCCTTTTAACAAGATGCCGGGGGATTCCCACCATGTACATGAAAGAGTGAAAAGCACTATCTTAATAGGAGGAGAAAAGGGAAGTAGGTTAGCGAAGGAAATTTAAGTTGAACAGATATTCAACCTATAAAGAAATCCAGAATTGGCCCCTAGAAATAAAACAAATCCTTTCCAACTGACATCCTGTCACATGACAAAGATTCCATTTCTTGGGAGTTTTTCGAAGTTTTCAAAACAGAATCTTCTTGAATGGTAAGTAAGTATCTGATGACCGCGATGGTTGTTCCTGAGCCCAAGTTTCCAATGCACCTGCATTGTCTACATTGCTATTAACGTAATAATCCCACTAATAAGTCTCCGTTTCCAGGAATTCAGCATGAACTCGGCCACTCTGAGCTCCTAGCGGCCACACTCAGGTCGAAGCCACGTGGCCCCGTGACAACATGGCAGCTCACTTCTTCAAAGCCAGCAGCAGACGCTCTCAACAGGTGGACTCTAGGAGCTGAGGTTCTCAGTCCTACAACCACAGGGAATGAATTTTGCCAAAAAACAGTGAGCTTGGAAGAAGACACCAAGGCTCAGATGAGACAGCAGTCCCAGCCGACACCCTGATTTCAGACTGCAAGATCCAAAGCTGAGACCCCAAGTTGAGCAAGCAAGCCCTGATTTCTGACCTACGGGAACTGTGAGATAATAAATGGGTATTTTCAGCTGCTGCGTAGCAATAGAAAACTAATACAGATTTCAGTGCCTGGAAGTGAGACATTGCTGTAACAAATACCTAAAATGAAGAAGGCTGGAGGAATTTTGAGGAGCATGATAAAGCCTGCATCTCCTTGTAGAAATGTGGGTGGTTGCTTTGGGAGGCCGAGGCAGGAGGATTGCTGGAAGACAGGAGTTCAAGACCAGCCTGGGCAACAAAGTGAGACTCTGTCTCCACAAAAAAATAATTTTTAAAAATTAGCTGGGCCTGGTGGTGCGTGCCTGTACTCCCATGTACTTGGAAAGTTGAGGCAGGAGGATCACTTGAGCCCAGAATTTGAGGCTGCAGTGAGTTAAATTGCACCACTGCACTCCAGCCTGGGTGAAAGACTGATGTTCAGGATGTGGCAATAAGAGGAAGGAAGTGAGGAACATGTTATTGGAAACTGGAGGAAGGGGATCTTTGCTGGATAGTGGCAGGAAGCTTAGCAAAATTGTCTCCTGCAGTGCTCAACATCACTAATCATCAGGGAAATGCAAATCAAAACCACGATGAGCTATCATCTCACCCTAGTTAGAATGGCTATTATCAAAATGACAAAGTAACAAATGCTGGCAAGGATGCAGAGAAAGAGGAATGCTTGTACACTGTTGGTGGGAATGCAAAGTAGTACAACCATTATGGAAAACATCATGGAGGTGCCTCAAAAGTCTAAAAATGGAACTACTACATGATCCAGCAATCCCACTGCTGGGTATATATCCAAAAAAAGGAAATCGGAATATCGAAGAAATACTTACACTCCCACATTTATTGTAGCACTATTTACAATAGCCATCAACCTAAGTGTTCATCACTAGATGAATGTATAAAGAAAATGTGGTTTATATATACAATGGAATACTATTCAGCAATAAGAAAGAAGGAAATCCTATCATTTGCAGCAACATGGAGGTCATTATGTTAAGTGAAATAAGCCAGGCAAAGAAAGGCAAATATCACATATTCTCACACATAGGTGGGATCTAAAAAAGTGGGGCCAGTCACAGCGGCTCATGCCTGTAATCCCTGCACTTTGGGAGGCTGAGGCAGGTGGATCACCTGAGGTCAAGAGTTTGAGACCAGCTTGGTCAACATGGTGAAACCCCATCTCTACTAAAAATACAAAAAGTAGCCAGGCGTGTTGGCAGGCACCTGTAATCCCAGCTACTTGGGAAGCTGAGGCAGGAGAATCACTTGAACTCAGGAGGCGGAGGTTGTAGTGAGCCGGGATCAGGCCACTGCACTCCAGTTTGGGCGACAGAGGGAGACTCTGTCTCAAAAAACAAACAAACATACACCACTGGACGCAGTGGCCCATGCCTGTAACCAGCACTGTGGGAGGCCAAAGTGGGAGAATCACCTGAGGTCAGGAGTGCAAGACTAGCCTGACCAACATGATGAAACCCCGTCTTTACCTAAAATACAAAAATTACCTGGGCATGGTGGTGGGCACCTGTAATCTCAGCTACTTGGGAGGCTGAGGCAGGAGACTCTCTTGAACCCGGGAGGCAGAGGTTGCAGTGAGCTGAGATCGAGCCATTGTACTACAGCCTGGGAGACAGAGTGAGACTCTGTCTCAAAAAATAATAATAATAAATAAAATAAATAAAAAATTAAAAAATGGATCTCACAGAGGTAGAGACTAGAGTGAGGATTACCAGAAGCTGAGAAGAATAGGGGGAGGGAGAGTGAAGTGAAGTTGGTTAAGGGGTTAAAAAAAAACACAGTTAAATGTAAGGAACAGTTTCTAGTATTCAATAGTACAGCAAGGAACTTATAGTTAACAATCATTTATTGTGTATTTAAAAATAGCTAGAAAAGAAGACTTGTACTGTTCCCAACATAAAGAAAAGATAAATGTTTGAGGTGATGGAGATATGCTAATTACCCTGATTTGACCATTACACATTGTATACAGTTATCAAAATATCACACCTAACCCGCAAATATGTACAACTATTACATATCAATGAAAATAAATATTTTTAAAAATTTTAAAATTATCTCCTGAAGTTATGTGGAAAGCAGAACTTATAAAAGATGAACCATCTATTTATTATTAATTTTAAGTACAGTGTGTGGAAGTAAGGGATGAGCCTTGTTGTGCAGCAAAAGATTTTCATCCAATGTTGCCAATGCTGCTTGGTTTCTCCTTGATGCTTAGAGTAAAATGTGAGTGAAGCGAAAGAGAGAGAGAGAGACAGAGGAAAACTATGGCACAAAAATGAACTAGGACTGAATTGTTTAGAAAAAACTCCACCTCTCCAAGTGGCAAAAGGTGCTAGAAGTCAATGGCTGTGGAAAATGTGACATAGAGAAGAGGCTGAGTGTGTGGCTGTACAGCCTTTGGCTAAAACCTCAGAAAGATCAAAAGGTCAGAGTACTCAGTTCCACAAAGGGCTCTTTCAAGAGATGAAGGGTATGTGCATCTCACAGATCTTCTCAACTCAATCAGGGACAGCTAAGGAGCTCAAGGCCATTATTCCTTGGACATCTTAGCAGGAGTCCAACATAGAAAAGGAATTAGCTTGCAAAGATCTGTGGATGTGGCTTCTGTCTAGTGGAATGAAAAGCACTGAAATCCATGCAAGACCCACAGAGTTCTTGAGAAAATTATCCAAGTAGAAATGTTGCCAGCTCGGGCTAAAAAAGTCAGGAAGCAGGCTGATAAAACTACTCAACTGCAAATATGTGCTATCTCTTATAAAAAAGGAAGAATGGTGAGAGGGTGGAACCATGCCCAGGGGAAGGAGCTAAGAGCCCCTGAGATTATTCCTAGGTCTTGCAAGCTAATCAAAAAGAGTCAAATATTTGCCTGGCTGGATTTCCAAACCATGATAGACTCAACAGACTCACGATGACTTTTGACTTTGTATTCCCCACTTTTTGACCCAGAATGTCTACAGCTGTAATTCCTGTGCCTGTCCCACCACTGTGTATTGAGAGTGCTGGGGCAGATAACTCAAGTTTCCCAGGACCACAGATGTGGAGGAATTGTGCCCCAGCGGCTGCACCTATTGGCTAACACCTAGAAGCCCATCTGTACCTGGACTTGATTTAGATTTTGAACTTTAAGCCACTGATATTTAGATTAAGATGATGACATTTTAGACTTTGAGCTCATGCTGTAATGAGACTCTAGGGAATCTTGGGAGGGTGTAAATGTATGTTGCATGTGGAAGGGATGTCAACTGTTGGGGGCCAGAGGGTGGGCTGTGGTAGGCAAGAATTCAAAGAGGACCCTGACGTACATACCCCACATAATCCCCTTCTCCTTGAGTATGAACAGGATCTGTGAATATGATGGGATAGTACTCCAGTGATGCAATTATGTGGATGTAATTAAGATCCCTGATCAGTTCACTTCTGTGTAAACAGAAGGGAAATTATCGTGAGTGGGCCTAACTTAATCAAGTGGCCCCTTGAAAGAGATAAGAATCAGTACAAACACTCTCCTACTAGCCTTGAAAGAGCAAACTCTCATGTTGTGGAGAGGGCCTCATGGCAGGGAATGGGAAATGGTCTTTTAGAGCTGAGGTTCTCCATCCTATCACCCCAGCTAACTGATTTCTGCCAACACCCAGTGAGCCTGGAAGAGGACCCTGAATCCAACATAAGATTACAGCCCTAGATGACACCTCGACTGCTGAGACTCTAAGCAGAGAATCCAAGTAAGCCATGACCAGACTTTGGACCTACAGACACTTATATTTGTTTTAATCTGCAAAGTTACAGAGGCTTCAAATGGGCCATTACAAATATGGTCAAATAATTAAAGAAAACTATATTCAAACAATTAAAGGAAAATGTACCAACAATGAGTCAATATATAGGGAATCTCAACAGAAAAACAAACACTATAATAAAGAACCAAATGGATATTGAGTTGAAAACTACAATAACTGAAATAAAAAGGTGATGAGATAAGCTCAACAGCAGGTTTGAGATGGCAGAAGAAATAAGTTAACTTAAAGATAGATGAAGACTGGTTCCAGTGGTTCACGCCTGTAATTCCAGCACTTTGGAATGCAGAGGTGGGAGGATCACTTGAGGCCAGGAGTTCAAGACCAGCCTGGGCAACATAGCAAGACCTTTAAAAAAATACAAAAAATTAGCTGGGGGTGGTGGTCTGTGCCTGTAATTCCAGCTACTTGGGGGGCTGAGGCAGGAGAATTGCTTGAGCCCAGGAGTTCAAGGCTGCAGTGAGCTATGATTGAACCACTGCACTCTAGTCTGGGTGACAGAGTAAGACTTTGACTATAAAAACAAACAAACAAAACCAGCAGAAGTCCAATTTGAAGAACAGAGAAAGGCATAGAAAAAAAAGAAAAAAGAAATGATGGCTAAAACCTTCCCAAATTAACGAAAAACATTAAATTACATTCCAAAAAGTTCAACAAACCCCAAGGATGAAAAACACAAGCAGACCACACCTAGACACATCATAATCAAGCTGCTGAAATATAGACAAAGAGAAAATCTTGGAAGGCAGCAACAGAAACATGAATCATCACACAGAGGTAACAATATCAACAGACACCTTCCCATTCAAAACAGGGGAGATCCTACAACAGTCCAATCACACATTCCAGGGTTGAAAGGAAAAAAAAAAGAACCTATCAACTAGAGTTGTAGATCCAACTAAACTCTTTCAATAATGGAAGGCAGAATAAAAATATTCCCAGATAAACAAAAACTGAATTTGTTGCAAACTGACCTCTCCTAGATAAACTACTAAAGTTCTTATGTTGAAAGAAAATGGCACCAAATGGTTACTCAGATTCACAGGAAGTAATGTAGACCATGTGAAATGGTACATATGTCTGTAAATACAACACACTCTGTGTGTGTGTGTGCGCGCGCACATATATATAAAATCTTTTACTGTTGAAAGTGGTAATTATACCCTTCTATTATTGAGTGTATAACATATATAGTATACATGTCCATAATAGCACAGAGGAGGGGCTAGGAAGTAGATCTGCACTGGTGTAAATTTGCCAAATTTTACTGGAATTAACTCCATGCTAAACTGATGAAAATTGTGATGAATTCAGGAAGCACACTGGAATCCCTAAGGCAACCGCTAAAAAAGTGACTAAGAAATACAGCTAAGAAATCAACAGAGGACATATTTATCCTCCTTATACAGATAAGAAAATGAGTCTGGAGTGAATTCTTATAATTTTATGTTGCCTCAGCATCCGTTTTGAATATAAATTGGGCTTTTTCATGCCAGAAGCAGGACTTAGTCACCCTTGAGACACAATTTCCAGTTCTCCACCTCTTCCCAGTTCCTCAATGTGGTTGATCCAGATATCTGCTTATACAACTGCCTTCTTGTGACAACCTCCCTAGGGGACAGCTAGATAGAACCTACTTGAGTTGCCCACCGATCCCTACACTTCACGACCTGTGTAGATATGCACAGCAACTATTCCCAGTCACCTGTGACCTCCCAGAACTCCTGCCTGCTTGTTCTAAACCCATCAATTAAAACTCCCCTTGGGAAACCTGCTTGGTTTTCCTGGATCCCAATAAAGGCTTTGGCCCTGGCTGGGCATGGTGGCTCATGCCAGTAATCCCAGCACTTTGGGAGGCCAAGGCGGATGGAGCACCTGAAGTCAGGAGTTCGAGACAAACCTGACCAGCATGGTGAAACACCTTCTTTACTAAATATAAAAAATTAGCCAGGTGTGGTGGTGCCTGCCTGTAATCCCAGATACTTGGGAGGCTGAGGCAGGAGAATCGCTTGAACCCAGGAGGCAGAGATTGCAGTGAGCTGAGATTGCGCCATTGCACTCCAGCCTGGGCAATAAAAAGGCTTTGGCCCAAAGGTCCCTCTCTCTTGCTCCCCACATGCTGGCTGAATGCATATTCTGAACAGCTTTCACCCACCTATTGGCCCTGTGAAGTCTCCTTCCACGGCCTCTCTGATCTGTAATACGCTCTTCTGTTAGTTCATGTGGGGTTTTTTTGGTTTGTTTGTTTTTGGTTTTTTGTTTTTTGTTTGTTTCTTTGAGACAGAGTTTTGCTTGTCACCCAGGCCGGAGTGCAATGGCGCGATCTTGGCTCACTGCAACCTCCACTTCCCAGATTCAAGTGATTCTCCTGCCTCACCCTCCTCAGTAGCTGGGATTATGGGCGGCCACCACCACACCCAGCTAATTTTTGTATTTTTAGTAGAGATGGGGTTTCACCGTGTCGGTCAGGCTGGTCTTGAACTCCTGATGTCAGGTGATCCACTCGCTCGGCCTCCCAAAGTGCTGGGATTACAGGTGTGAGCCACCACGCCTGGTCTTATTTCATGTGTTTTGCTGAGTTGCTCTTCTGTGTCTCACCTGACCAACACACCCAAACCTACCTTCTTTCCCCATCAGGGCTCTCCTAGAGAGGGGCTGTCTTGGTAGGAATAAACTGGGCACGTCAGACAAAAGCCACAAAGGCCTCTTCTAGTATAAACAAGTTTTCTGTGAGAGGAACACCCTGTCATGGGTTGGACACCCAGGCATTAGGCTGTCTGCCAGGATGAGGTGTCCCATGAAAGACACACTATAAATATTCATGACCCAACCCCTGGAGCCCTGGCAGGGCAGGGCAAGGGTTTTTACCTATGCTCCTGAGAGAGACCTCAAGACCAAATTAGAGGAGACTACAACAGAGTCCCAGAAGGCGAAACCATCTGTCACAGCTGGGGCTGGCCCCCGGGACTCCAACTCCACATATCAGCCCTGGATTCACACCTGCCAGTGGGGCAGATGGGGCAGGTGGGAACCCACGCAGGCACAATGAATAGATGTGAGAATTCCCTCACATCCCTATGGGCTTTTTCTGAGACTCTTCACCCATTGGTGAAGGGAACGTTTTCTTGAGATATTACAAATTCCTTCCCAGTCTGTGTAAAGATTTCTCTTGACACCTCCCAAAATACGATTTTTATTTTATGTTGACTTTTTTCTAGCCTAAAAATGACTGAATGTGAGCAGATACAGGAGTTAGAGGGGTGACTTCTCAAGCAAAGCTAATTAGCTGCCATGCTCAGCAGACGCTCCAGAAATGCAACCTCTGCAGCCTCCCTGCGCTCTTGATGGATTTTGTCATCATTAATTTTATGTCTGCCTGAACTGTCTCCCTGTATCTGGGAGGACCCAACACCCCTTCGTCAAGCTCACACTGACATGGCAGAAACGGTGGGGAGGGGAGGCAGGGCAGGACTTCCTAACTCATGGGTTGAGTAGGGCATTGCGTCTGTTTTCACAAGTTCCCACAGCGGTAGGAAGGGAAGCTTGGCCCACGCTGCCTCACATTTATGAGAACTGAACTGTGTTGAAAGCTATTCCTGCCTGCTAAGGAGCTGCTTAATCCCATAAAGATTTAAAAAGCTAAACTACTTAGTGTTTATTTTTGAACAAATATTAAAGTACATTTCTGAAAATAGAAGCTGATATTTAATAAGCCCATACTGTGGGCCAGTGTCAGGGGTGTTCAAACCACAGTGACTGCATCTTTAACAGGGACTGGGTAAAATGAGGCTGAGACCTGCTGGGCTGCATTCCCAGGAGGTTAGGCATTCTTAGTCACAGGATGATAGAAGGTCAGCAGAAGATACAGGTCACAAAGAACCCGCCGATAAGACAGGATGCAGTAAAGAAGTCGGCCAAAACCCACCAAAACCAACATGGGATGAAAGCAACCTCTGGTAGTCCTCACTGCTCATTATACATTAATTATAATGCATTCACCTGCTAAAGACACTCCTACCAGCATCATGACAGTTTCCAAACGCCATGGCAATGCTAAGAAGTTACTCTATATGGTCTATGAGAAGGAGCCCTCAGTTCTGGGAAATCCTTGCTCCTTTCCCAGAAAACTCATGAATCATTCACCCCTTGTTTAGCATATAATCAAGAAATAACCACAGAAATAGCCAACCAGTAGTCCTCGGGGGTGCTCTGTCCATGGAATAGCCATTCTTGCTTCTTTACTTCTCTAATAAACTTGCTTTCACTTTACTCTGTGAACTCACCCTGAATTCTTTCTTGTGCGCAATCCAAGATCCAGATCCCTTTCTGGTAACACCAGGGCCTAAGCCCTGACCTGCTCTGTGCTATTTAATCCTCACAGCTATCCCATATCTTGATTTCATTATCCCTGTTTTTCCAAAGAAGAAACTGAAGTACAGGGAAGTTAAGATGCATCAGATGGATTCGAGCCAGTCCAAGCCAAGTTGTTTCTGGGTAATTGTTAAACTGGTCCTTGCCAGGATCTGAGTGGAGAATGTATATCAAAAAGAGCCTGAGACACATACCTTTTAATCAATTCCACGTGTGTCTTCATCGCTCCCATCTGATTGGTCCTGTAAACCAAAAACTATCTGAGACAGGTCTCAATTTAGAGGTTTTTTTTTTTACCAAGGTTAAGAATCATGGCCTGTGACACGACCTCAGGAGATCCTGAGAATATGTGCCCAAGGTGGTTGGTTACAGCTTGATTTTACACATTTTAGGGAAACAGAAGTTATAAGCAGACGTAACTTGTTTGGCTGGAAAGGCAGGACATCTTAAAGAAGCGGGGAGGGGTGGGGAGGGGCGGCTTCCAGGTCACAGATGAATTCAGAGATTTCCTGATTGGCAATTGGTTGAAACAGTTAAGCTCTGCCTGAAGAGTCCAAGTCAGCTTGAGCTAAGGTAAGTGTCGGATGGTTGTGGAAGCCAAGAGTTCTTATGTAAGTGAAGCTCGGTAGCCAGGCTCAAGAGAATAATCTGAAGTCTCTTATCCAGACTTAAAAAGGTCAGACTCTCTTGCAAAGACCTAGTAGAAGGAGATCTCTACAGAATTAAATGCCCCCCCCAACCTCCCCACCCCCCAGCCCTGCCCCGCTCTGGCTGGCAAGAGACAGCTTTGCAGGGCCATTTCAGAATATGCTAAAGAAATATATTTTGGGGCAAAATACTTGGATTTCCTTCAGGGTCATAGGATGTTACACCAGAGTCAGGTTGGAATTTGGTATGTATTGCTACAAAGAGTCTGTTTGGTCCATCTTAAGAGCTGTGTTTTAACGTGAATGCTGGTCAGTTGTCTTTAAACTCAAAAGGGAGGAGAGGGTAATGAGGCTTGTCTGGATACTGCCCCCTTCTCATCATGGCCTGAACTAGTTATTCAGGGTTTTGGGGGGTCTTCTTGGCCAAGAGAGGAGTCCATTTCATCAGATGGGGGACCCCAGAATTTTATTTTTTATTTTTTGAGACAAAGTCTGGCTCTGTTGCCCAGGCTGGAGTGCAGTGGTGCGATCTTGGCTCACTGCAACCTCTGCCTCCTGGGTTCAGGCGATTCTCCTGCTTCAGCCTCCTGAGTAGCTGGGATTACAGGCGCACACCACCAGGTCCAGCTAATTTTTGTATTTTTAGTAGAGACGGGGTTTTGCCACGTTGACCAGGCTGATGTCAAACTCCTGACCTCAAGTGATCTGCCCTCCTTTGCCTCCCAAAGTGCTGGGATTATAGGCGTGAGCCACCGCACCCAGCACTAGAATTTTATTTTTGGTTTACAGTACAAAAACAAAGATCTGCAGTCAGTGTTCTCACATCTTTTTAATCATTCATATTGACTTAATCAGGTTTACAAAATCTCAGGGTTGATCTGGGATCATTCACAAATCAGAATTACTCAGAGAAATGTTCACAGCAGTTGTGGCAGCACAAACTCGAACGCTGATTTAAATTACTAAATGCTATTAATGAACAAACTTGTAAAAGGAATTTCATATAGAACATTACATTTCTCCCTGACACTACTGTATGATAAAAATGAAAAATGGTATAAACATGTTTTAAAGTCATAGTGGTAGCTGCTAAAGGCAACCAGCCACACTACAGTGAGGCATTGTTAGAAGTTCGCTCTCAAGTTTACTTAGTTTAGTAAAGCAAATTGTTCTTTGAGATTTCAGCTTTGATTAGTCCTCTTTGGCTGACATGAACATTATGGAGTGTTAACTGTGGTAGCAACACATAACCAAAAAGCATTCTTTTTAAAATACATCTAGAAGATCTCAAGGACCTGAATAAATCAATATAGTGTTCCTAGTGTCAGTCTCTCTATACCGGGAAAACTTTAACCCCACAGCTGAGATATAATCAGTTAATGCAAAGTACGTTGTTTGAACCTGATTTCCACCCATGCAGATATCTTCTCACCTGGGAATTCTGTAAATATCAAAATAAAATCTTTACCTTTTGCTAAATGAGAGTAAAAGGCTTGACTGTAAAATATACATCTTGATAGAAAAATATTATAAGGTTTTAATTTTCTAAACACCAAGGGTTAACATCTTATGATTACCCTTTGAAAATAGGGTATTTTGGAACATTTAAAAGTTTTCAAAGTAAGTACAAAGCTTATTCACATTTTTACTAAATCGAACACAACTTTTACAAATGGCAAAATGATTCCCTCCTCAAAGCAGAGCAGCCTAGTTTTTGGAGGGCTCTGGTCACTGCTCAGCTAAGTCTCTGTTGGGCAGAGTCCTGGCTCCACAATCTCCTTCGATGGGCTCCTTGATACACAAGGCTTCATAACATGCGCTCCTTGAAGAACCATTTCTGATGATCCGAGTTGGTGCAGTCTCGTAAGAGTGGAACGAAACTGTCACTCGACTCCTTCCTCGCAGCCTGGACACATTTCTTGGACTGTTCGTGAAATAAAGAACCATCCTACAAAAGATAACAGAATGACAGGCAAGTTCATCAGAAAAGTCTCTTTTTCCTAAAAACATGTTCTAAAGAGATCAGGATCTGATTTTTACCATTTTAGAAATATTTTTATTGAGGGGTAAGTGTCTTCCGTGTAACGCAGCAACTCAGGACTGTCCCGGGGAAGGGGAGCACCAGAGCCCCAGGCTTGTACAGGCTGCGTCCTGCTTGCCTCTCACAGGGCTGATGGTGCCACCTGCTGGCTGCTCTGGGCATGTGTCAGACCCTACATCTCCCTATTGCACTTGGCTTCCTTCAGGGAAATCAGGAACAGATTCTTTGTGTATCTCTTTCGCTCCTCTTAGGTCAACTCATTTCCGTGTAGGGTGATCTCTTTCTCTTAGGTATTTAAACAGAGAGTGTGGAAACTTGGCTGTAGTCCCAGCTCAGCCACAGACCAGCTGGATGAGGAAGCCAGTCACTTGGCCACATGGCCTGAACTCCTCACCTGTCACACATTAGGGTGAGTAGTGGGTTATATGCCCCATGCGAATCCCCAAACCCCAAAGACGATGGTCTTCTTTAATGACCGCCTGCTTCTGTCCTTTCTGTCAGCCCTTGCTCAGTTATCTCAGCAAGTCTGTCTCTCAGGCCTGGGGTTTATCTTTTCCCTCTGCCTCTCTGTTATAAGCAGTATGCAATGCACTTAATCATGGCTGAGCAGCAAACGGGCAGAGTGAATAACAACATCGGTGAAAAACCTTTGTGATGTGCTGTTTTATATCACTAAATGGAACTTGTGTTTTCATTCAAAAAAATCCAAACTCATGTTTTGTAGAATCCAAGAAATGACATTTCAGAGGTTTTTAGGCCTACATAAGAAAATACAAGGCTGGGCACAGTGGCTCATGCCTGTAATCGCAGCACTTTGGGAGGCTGAGGCGGGTGGATCACTTGAGGCCAGGAGTTCAAGACCAACCTGGTCAACATGGCAAAACTCCATCTTTGCTAAAAATACAAAAAATTAGCTGGGTGTGGTGGCATGCGCCTGTAGTCCCAGCTACCAGGGAGGCTGAGGCAGGAGAATTGCTTGAACCCAGGAGGCGGAGGTTGCAGAGAGCTAAGATTGCACCCCTGAACTCCAGCCTTGGTGGGGCAAGGCTCTGTCTCAAAAAAAAAAAAAAAAAAGATCCAGCCCTAAGAACTAAAAACAAGCTTTCTATTATGGTCTAGTGAATATAAGTGGGGACATTTCCTTCAGAATTCAAATGTTTCTGTTCAATATATATTTGTTTTATATATATATATTTAGGGCATGACTGATGAAATATAATAAATCAAGCTGTATCCTTTTCACATATGAATCAAAGTATTAAGTGTCCTGAAGAAAGGTAAATAATCCAATTAAGTATCCTTCTTCCCAGCCTCCTAAACAAACTCCCTTTTCCTTAAATGGTCACTGAAATTTAAGATAAAATTTTTGATATGTCAAACTAATTTTATTGTTTCTCGTGTCCACTACCATTCCTTGAGGGCTTATAATGGCTTATGGTTGGGAGAAAGATGGGAAGAGGAGGACATTCAAGAAGATCAGAGACTTCTGGGGTGTGCAGAAGTATTTTTCCTTCTTATTTTTCTATATCCAATAGATAACACTATGGTGTGTGGCTTTTCTGGGCAGCCTGCAAATGTCATTGCTAGTGACATTTTTCTGCAGGAAAACATATTCCAGCTGTTAATCATCTTTAGAATAAACCCATTTATAAGCAGTACATTGGGAGTGAAAGCTGCCTAGGGAGATTAAAAAAACAATGAATTTTTTTCTTTCAAATGATTTTCTTTGGATTTATTCCCTCGTGTGCTTTTTAGTGAGTCAAAGGGTATGATCGATTTACAGGTCCTGATGCAAGCTGACTGCAAGTGTGACACCCTCAGGTCTGAGGTAACCCTCAGTTTCAAATCAACTGTGACTATCCGGGGAGCCTACTCCATCAGAGGTGTTTTCTTGGTTATAATACCACAAGTAACAACTAATCTCTATTGAGCTTTATAGTTTCCAAAGAATATTTCTGGCTATGCATATAATCCTCACTGAAGTAAGGCTGCTATTATTGCACCTTTTTTTTTTTTTGCGATAGAGTCTTGGTCTGTCTCCCAGGCTACAGTACAGTGGCATGATTTAAGCTCACTGCAACCTCCGCCTTCCGGGTTCAAGTGATTCTCCTGCTTCAGCCTCCCAAGTAGATGGGACTATAGGGGTGTACCACCACACCTGGCTAATTTTTTGTTTTTGTTTTTTAGTAGAGATGGGGTTTTGCCACGTTGGCCAGGCTGGTCTCGAACTCCTGGCTTCAGACGATCCACCTGCCTTGGCCTCCCAAAGTGCTGGTATTACAGGCATGAGCCACCGTGCCTGGCCTATTGTACCTATTTTAGACCTGGGAAAAACAAGGCTTAGAGAGATGGGGTGGCTTATATCTGGATCTAACACTTTGGCTAACATCCTTACACTTGGGCTATTTGGCTCACTCGTTTAAAGCCCTTTCATCTCTGAATGCATTTGTAAGAGCTGTTTCCATGCCGATGCCTGCAGCTCATGGGGGTGCAAGGGAAATGGAAAAGACTGAAAGGGACTGGACAATGAGGAAGGAAGGCAGTGCTTATGACACTGCGTGCCAGGGGACTCCAATCTCCTGCCATTACCGCCCCCCAGGCTCACTGGGGCTGAGGTTCCAGGTCTTCCAGAGCAGAGCTCCTGTCCATGCGTGACCACATCCCTGATCCTCACCAGGACTATGCCAGACAGAATGTCTGACTCTCACACTCTCCCTTAGAGCCCAGGGACCGTCAGGAGGAAGGAAGGAGAGAGTTCACCTACCTCCTGCAAGATGAACTTCTGATTCTCTGGGGCAGTTTCTTCGCAGAGATGCATGATAAGGATATCCATTCCTGCTTCCACAGCAATGCAGCCCTCTGGCTGGCGGGTGTTATAGCGTATTTCTTTCTGGGACGTGTACTCGAAAAACTAAAAATGGGGTAGCCAACATGTAACACAACATATTCCACTGACATGGGAAGAGGAAAGATCGCTGGACAAGAACCTGGGATCACGAGAGCGTGGGTGGGGTCATGTATTCGCGTCACCACCAACACGAGCCTGTGTGATGGGTTCCTCTGCATCCCACAGCCCTCAGTGGACCACTGCTGCAGTGCTTCAGGAGCGTGGAGGAAATGGCCCTTCCCATGCCTGCCCGGCTTGCTAGACAGTGAGACAGGGCTCGTGCATGTCACCCCCTGCCTGCAGTGCTGAATGCTGTGTTGGTGTGGGATGGGAGGAAGGGAAATGGACCCATCCCAGCACTAGCTCTTCGGGGCTCTCTGTGACCTTGACTAGCTACTTCCTCTCCTTTTCCTCAGTCTCTCCTCCCAAACCCCCAATCTGACAGTTCCTAGAAAATGTAAAGTGTTGTGCACAAGTAGGTAATGTGACCGCTAACAGGAAAACTTGGTTCTTCCCAGACAACAGTTTTCCTACCTGAGTGTACTAGGAACAACCTACAGTGCCTGTTAAAAATGCTGATTGCTGGCCCCATCCCAGAGACGGAATAAGGATTCCTTGTGTGTGAGGTGGGGCCTAGGAAGCTGCATGTTCTGTGTCTTTGACAAGACACCCACCCAATGCACCAACCCCTTCCAAAAATTCTGACACAGGTGGGTGTTCTTAAGGCACACAAAGCAGGGCTTCTCACATCATTATCTCCTGAAAAGCTGCTTAAAACAAGAGTCTGGGATTTGGTAGGGTTGGGATCAGTCTGAAAATGTGCATTTCCAAGCTCCCAGTTGATGCTGATGGTAGCACTCAGGTACTATCAGCTTTGAGGAAGGTTGTTTTAAACAGTGTTGAAAACCTAAATAATTTAAGGTTGCAGGGGTTGGAATTAAGAAAGTTTACTGTTGACCATAAGAAGGCTTCACATTCAAGTGGCACTGGGGTGAATCCAGATTGGAAAAAAAACATTTGAGTCTCCATCCCTTCGTTTCCTGGCGTCTGATAACTCCTTAGTACGGTAAAGCTTCAGAGGCCCAGAACCAACACTTCTCTCCATTCCTGCATCCTCCAAGGGTCCTGTCAACTGCTTTCCAGCGCTGGGGGTCCTTTTCTGGTCTTCAGACTCCCCCAGGACTGAACCTCCCCTGCCCAGCCTGAAGTACAGCCCTTTACCAGATACACCTGGGCCCCTAGTACAGGCAATGTCCCTAAACACCACCTTGCAAGGTGGCCCTATGCATTAAACCTATCATTCCACTTAACAATTAATTATAAAGAAATCATCTGAAACGCAGATCTGTTACTTTATCCTTCCTTCTGTCTGACCCAAGGTGTTAGAGGCAGAGTTATTTATAATTGCAAAGACAGGGAGGCAGAGAACCAGTTAACTAAACAGCAATACAGGTACAAAATGAAATATCAAGAGGCCACTAGGAATGATATTCTCAAAGGATATCTAATAACATAAGAAACGTGTGATGAAGGGAATGGAAATGATGGAATATAAAACATACAGACATTATGACAACTATTTACAACACATAATCTCTGTGTCATGTATAAAAGATGATGGGAAGAAAACACATTTTAATTTTAACAGTGGTCTCTCTGAGTCTGGCCATTCACCCCAGGCTTCTACTTTTTATATTTCCCAAATATTACTTTTACAAGAAAAAAATTCAAATATCTAATTTTTTTAACAAAACACATAGCTTTCTCCTCTTTTGAGGCTCATACCTACCTGATTATGGCCCATCCCATGACAGACGTACAGAATGACCTGGTGTCCCACGATCTGGTTTTCATCGGGAGGGTTATAGTCAAAGCAGTAATCTTTCAGTCCTTGGTTCTGGAGCTAAATAAAACATAAATGTGGCATTTCGGTCCAGATTTATACACACTAACAGATGCCACACAAGGCTTGGGGAGGGTACCTGGCATGAAAGGAGAGCCTGCTTCAAGAGCTAGATGCAAAGGTAAGAGGCTTTTCTGCACAGCACCTTCTAGCTTTAAAAGTGCTTCCTTGGCTGGGCGCGGTGGCTCATGCCTATAATCTCAGTACTTTGGGAGGCCGAGGCAGGCGGATCACAAGGTCAGGAGATCGAGACCATCCTGGCTAACACAGTGAAACCCCGTCTCCACTAAAAATACAAAAAATTAGCCGGGCGTGGTGGCAGGCACCTGTAATCCCAGCTACTCAGGAGGCTGAGGCAGGAGAATGGTGTAAGCCCAGGAGGCGGAGCCTGCAGTGAGCCAAGATCGCGCCACTGTACTCCAGGCTGGGTGACAGAGTGAGACTCCGTCTCTTTAAAAAAAAAAAAAAAAAAAAAGTGCTTCCTTGTTCTGTAAGCAAGAATCCTTACCCCTGTTTTAAGTTGATAAGCCTGAGGACCAGAGAGATAAACTCTTCATGGCCTGAAAGCTCCTCTCTCTTCCTTTCTCATTAGTGGCAGCCTTACTGCTGCACAAGTTCAAATATACCTGGGTTGTTACCTCGAACTAGATTAAGCTAACTAAATCAAGCAGGTGATAGACACAGAGAAAGAATTATTTTAGGCTGGGTTCAGTGGTTCACGCCTATGATCCTAGCACTTTGGGAGGCGAAGGCAGGTGGATCACTTGAGGCCAGGAGTTCTAGACCAGCCTGGCCAACATGGCAAAACCAAATGTTACTAAAACACAAAAATTACTAAAAACACAAAAATTAGCCAGGTGTGGTGCCATGCGCCTGTAGTCCCAGCTACTTGGGAGGCTGAGGCGGGAGAATCACTTGGACCCAGAAGGCAGAGGTTGCAGTGAGCTAAGATGATACCACTGCACTCCAGCCTGGGCAACAAGGCAAGACTCTGTTCCCCCCCTCCAAAAAAAAAAAAAAAAAATTAATTTAAATCACTTTAGAGCATGGTATGTTTGAAAATACTACCTATGAAATATATTCTATAAACAAATTGAGCTGCAAAGAAATTACAAACCTCATTCAGTATAATACTCTTAAGCTACAGTACTGTATTAATTATCTTGAAACTATTTTAAATATATTTTAGGATAAAGAAAATATTGTTTAAAACCAAGATTTTCAGGGGAAGAACAAAGAAATATGAGTATGCTACCAAAGAAAATTTTTTAAGACTACATTGGATTTTCAGATATTAATATAAGCTCATGATCTATTTCTCAAAAACACAAATTTCCTTTCTCTGCCCAATGAGAAAAATTTACAGCTATGCTATTCCATGTGGCGGCCACTGGCCACTGTGGCTACTGGACACTTGAAATGTGACTAATCCAAATTGAGATATGCTATAAGTACAAAATTCACACCAGATTTCAAGGCTTAGTATGAAAAAAGAATGTAAAATGCCTCAATGAATAAATACTTATATTAATTATATATTGAAGTGATATTATTTGGGATATACTGAGTTAAACATTTCATTAACTTTACTTTTTTAAAATATGTTTACTAAAAAAAATTAAGTTACAACTGTGGCTCTCATTATATTTCTGTTAAACTGCATGGTCTGGAGGCAATGACAACGCATAGCAACGGGCACCACCAGCATTCAGACTGACTCCCAATACCGTTACCCAACAAAGGAGCAGGGCTTCTGGGAGGAATGGCAGGAAATGTTTAAAATCAAATGGGACAACTTGGCCAGAATCAAGGAGGCTATCAACGCCACTATAAGGTGTCAAAGACCACAGAAGCCAAAATAAAGGGTCTGCCACTGGCCAAAAACAATAAAAGATGAATTGGGCTGGGCACAGTGGCTCACACCTGTAATACCAGCACTTTGGGAGGCTTGGCAGGAGAAATGCTTGAGCTCAGGAGTTCAAGACCAGCCTGGGCAACATAACAAGACCTTGTCTTTACTAAAAATAAAAATAAAAAATTAGCCAGATGTGGTGGTGCTCACCTGCAGTCCCAACTACTTGAGAAGCTGAGGTGGGAGGATCACTTGAGTGTAGTGATCCAGGCTGCAGTGCGCTACAATGGTGCCACTGTGCTCTAGCCTGGGTGACAGAATAGAAGCCTGTCTCAAAAAACAATACAAAGAAAAAAAGATGAATTGATTGAAGCACACTGGCTATTTAAACACCCATTAGTTTACAACGACACTCAAGAAGAGAAAAAGCCAAAAAAACAATGAGCCAACAACAAAAAACAACCCACTAGATACAACTGAAGGAAACTAAAATACCAACTCTTACTCTGAAAATAAGCAAATAAAGAAAAGACGTAAGAATTTGTCATGCCTTGGCCGGGCATGGTGGCTCATGCCTGTAATCCCAACAGTTTGGGAGGCCGAGGCTGGCGGATCACCTGAGGTCAGTAGTTCGAGACCAACCTGGCCAACATAGTGAAACCCCGTCTCTGCTAAAAATACAAAAAAAAAATTAGCCTGGCGTGGTGGCAGGTGCCTATAATCCCAGCTACTCAGGAGGCTGGGGCAGAAGAATCGCTTGAACCCGGGAGACGGAGGTTGCAGTGAGCTGAGATCGCACCATTGCACTCCAGCCTAGGGGACAACAGCAAGATTTGGTCTCAAGAAAAAAAAGAATTTGTCATGCCTTTTCTGTATGAATTCTAAAACTCACATATACCAAATTGCTTTAGTTAATGAGGGAGTGTTCTTTATAGAAAAATTTCAGCTAATAAATGTAGAAGAAATGAAAGAGAAAAATCACCATTTGGCAACTCCATTTGAAATAATGGGTCTAGGCAATGGTTATCAGTGGCTACTAAAAACATGAGACAGAAGCTGATGGGGGGTCTTATAATGACTGGTCCAGGTGAGCAATACTCCATGAACCCCACTGGTCAACCTTATCACTGAAGATGACCATACTTCGTATGCTCCTGATAGGACACAATGTGAACACATAACATCACCCACAAAGTGTTCTTGCCAAAAAGGTGGATCCTGACTCTAATCAAACCTTTAGAACTCACTTCTATCTTAAAGAAATATGGGAGAGAGAGGCACAACTTAAAGACACCACAAAGAAAAAAACAGTAATTGCAAGAGTGAGACACTCCATTGGTAACTGACCTTGTTTTTTCAACAAGTTTCAACATTAACAAGAAAAAGGAAGATGACTGCCTTAGATTAAAAGAGATTTAGGAGCCAAGACACAACCGCCACATGCAATGTGTGCACCTTGTTTGGATCCCAATTTCAATTAGCCAGCTACTCAAAGAGAAACTGGAAAAGTTGGGGGAATATGAATTAGAACTAGACATTAAATGATCCAAGAAATTCTTGTTCATTTCTACAGTTTTGTAAGATAATGTCCAAATGTTATGAAAATGCATAAAATGCAGAGGAGAGAAATGACACCATGCCTGGGATTTGCTTAAAAAGAGGAAAATGTGGAGGTGAAGCAGAGGAGAGAGAAAGCAAGAGAGGCAGGATCTTGAAAATTCTAGAATCTCAGGGATGGTATTCATTATGCCATTCTCTCTGCATTTCCATATGTTTGAATATTTTCATAATGAAAATAGAATGTCAGATGAATATCCTGCTTTGTATTTATCAAAGATTTCCAGAACGGAACACGAGCACTTCTGATCAACACATCGCAGCAGAGGAGACCTCGCAAAGCTGGTGTCATTCCCAGCACAAACAAAAGACACTGGACGTTTTATCTGATCTCATCCCAAAAACATGTTTTAGCTTTTTTGAAATACTGGAAGTGACTCCCCTATACCCACTATTGCCTCTGTAGACTCCCAAACTTGGAATTATGAACTAGTCCAGTCATTGAGACTAGAAGTAATATGATAAGGTGTTAGTAAAAACTAGGACATGGAAACACCAGATAAGCCTCAGTTTCCTTATCTACAAAATAGTTGTCAATTTTGAGATGTCTTCCAGCTCTGACATTCTGCACCTAAGGCCCAGACACTCACAGGGAGAAAGAAGGGCAGTGGATAAAAAGGTGGCAGGGGGTGGGCAGGTGGGTGGGAGTGGAGGGAGCCAGTGACCCCTATGATGGGGCCTTTCTTGCCCAGGATTTGTAGATCAGACCTGGAGGCCAGGGAACTCCCTGCCTACCATGGGCCCACTGCCCTCACTCACCATCCCGAAGAAGCCAGGCCTGTCCTCAGGCACATGCAATTCTGGATACACAGTCTCCAAGAACCACTTGAAGTCCTTACACTGAAGCTTGGCCCGGAGCTGCTTCCTCTCTGTCACATCCCCAAAAGGTTCCTGAGAAAACAACAAAACAGTGAGACCCCACGGGTCCTAGTGCTTCCTTTCAAAGCCCCTGTGTTCACTGATGCTCACTTACTAACCACCAGCCAGCTTTGACAGAGCATTCATTGCATGCCAGGCCCTGTGTGGAGCACAGAGGATAGAAAACGGCCTTGGGTCTAATTCCAGTTTCTAGTATGAGAGGCTGTCACAGAGACAATTCCATTCCTAGGTGCTCTGTTGGCAGGGCGGTGAGACCAGATGCACGAGCCCGCCTGCTGATGGAGTGAAGGAGCCAAGCCCTGGGGCTGCACTGGCATCTATGGATCCTGGACCTGTGACCCATGCTTGTGATCAGAGGTCATCCTGAAACCCAACCGGGGAAATGTCAGTTTCACCGAGACATATGCCGTGACTTTCCGGTTTACTACTAATACCTGAATATCCACTTTCAAACACAGGTAAATATTCTAGATATAATCATGTTACTAATATGAAATAAGCAATAAGAAATACTTGTGCAAGTTTGGTTTTATGGACAAAACTAATGACTGAGAGCTTTTGAATATTTAAATACAGCAAGCCTCTATTTAGTATGGCAAACGTGCAGCCACTAGAAAAATGCTGAGTGCAGAAATGTTACCGTACCTGCACTGTCATGTTAAACAATTAAAAGCTGACAAGTTAAATATTGAACAAAATGGTAATAATAAGTAAATGTTTGAATAAGATTTCAGATTTCTGCTATTTCCCAGAGGTCTGTCATTGATGAGTCACTGTGCCCCCAGCTTCAGCAAAGGATCCATTTAGCACTCAGCCCTTGGGCATGCAGCCTAAGGGTGCATTCAGTGCCTCCCTAAAATATTCTCTGGGGACCCTCAGGAAAAGGGAACTATGGGTTCCAGACTGTGCATGAGGAAAGAGTGGGTGCTTCTACTGTATGGTGCTGGGCAAGACAGAGGAGGAAGAAGCAAATGACTGTGGAGCCCAGAGCCAGAGAGGGGCTGAGTGGGAGTCTGACTGAGAGCCCATGGGCTCTGCAGAGCAGAGCAAGAGGTGTGCTGCAGAGTACAGGCCTCAAGCCCAGTTCTACCTCCTATCAGTTATGGGGCCTGGACAAGTTCCTTCCAACAGCTTCTCTCTGAGCTTCAGTTTTCTCATCTATAAAATGAGAATTTTATTGCTACCCTGCAGGGTTGCTGGAAGGACTCAGAAGAGCCTTCCATGAAGTGGCCTGATGAGAAGCCTTAGAGCAAGACCTTCTTGTGTTGCCAAAAAGCCCTACTAGCTACGCAAATGCAGGGCGAGCAGGCACCCTGCCATGGGTCATGCAGAGCTGGCTAGGGCAGACGCAGTGGACTGTGTTGCATGTGAAACCCAAGATCTGGGAAATAAGAGGCAGATCCCTCATCCACAGTGGTCCCTGAGGTGGAGGCAGAACAAGGATCTGGACCAGGCAACAAGTCCCTGAGATAAATAGCTCTGAGGAAGGACACAGTCTGGGCTGAGCCTCAGCCTCCGACAGGCTCAGTGCAGTGGGTGGTTGGGCCAGTGTCACTGCAATGTGTGGCTGGGACCCAGAGGAGCAAGCCCACAGAGCTGAGACTTCAGCAACTACAGGCACACCTTCACTGTCATTCAGAGAGATGGGCCCAGCAAGTCCTCTGAGTGAGGAGGAAGATGGGCATCTGTTATGCTGGGCAATGGGGGCGTTTCCATGACCATGACATATGGTGAGAAATAGTAGCAGCAGGGGCCTGGGCCACTCTCCAGTAGTCCTTCCATCTGGAAATGGAAGCAGAACAGACTCCCTGTTTTAGAAAGGGGAAGCTTCCAGGGTGCTAAGAAGAAGTCTCTAGAGGGAGGTAACAGACCCCTAACTAATAAGGTGGGTGTGTCCCTAAGCAATAGCTTTAAGGTAAAAAACTGTGCCTTAACTTGTACCCTGTGTTTGTGGATTCACCCCTACTGGCTACAAAGAAGAAAACCATAACACATGGACAATGCCTGGCCTGTGGCACCAGGTATCCCCAACTGTCTATGTTGGTACAGTCCAGCCTCATTATTTACTGGTTCTGTAACTGTGAATTTCCCTACATGCTATAATAAAATTGATTTGTAACCTCCAAATCAATACTTGTGGTGTTTTCTAATTTTCACACACATTCATGGACACAAACTTTGAGTTGCCCAACATTCCCATTCTCAGGTGACGCAGAACAAGGGCAACCGCCTTCCTGTTTCAGCTCTCATCCTGTAAACCACTGTCCTTTTCACCGTCTACTGGGCACCACATTTTTTTCTGCTTTGTATTGGTGACTGCACCAGCTATTCTAGAGTGTCCTCCAATCGTAGTGCTGAAGTGCCATCTAGTGTTCCTAAATGCAAGAAGGTTGTGATGAAGAGAAAATAACACGTGCTAGGTAAGCTTCATTCTGGCATGAGTTATCGTGCTGTTAGCCATGAGTGCAATGTTAATGATGCAACGATATATGTTAAATAGGTGTCTTTGAACAGAAACACACGGAAAACAAGGTTCTGTATTGATCTGCTGGCAAAACTGTGCCGCAAGGCTGGCAGGAACCTAGCCCTGTATTTCCCCAAGAGCAATGGCTCTATTTTCACGAATTCAGTATTTGTGGTGGCTTTATGGAATATAACAGTTGTAAATAACAAGATTTGACTGCATATAATTATTATAAATGGAGGAATAAATTCTCCCCATACTCGTATCTGAGCACCCAAATTATTCCCTATTTCTGGAACCCGATTGACTATGTTGGGGAAGCCACGATTAGCTGCTGTTGTTCAGATGAAGCCAGATGGAGTGCAGGTGGGCTGAGGCACTCACCAAGCGGGCATGGGGGTTGCGATGGTAGTAGAGCTCTTTAAATTCATCCATCCACACTTCAGCTGCACGCACACTGTTGGCCAGAGCCTTGTTGCGGGAGTAGGGAGCTTGCTTGGGGAAAACATGGCCAACATGGGAACACGGGTGTGTTTCCAGAACCCCACCACACTGCCAGATCTGCACACAGAGAAAAGGAGAGGTCAGGTGGTGAGCAGGGGATGAGCTGCAGGTCCACAGTATCTGCAGCAAGGACGCCAGGCACACACAAGGCATGATGGATGCTGCCAAGATGCTCAGCCTCCATCGGCAGGAGGCCACCTACCCAGCACACTTGTGACACAGAATGTGGGTAAAGAGCAAGAAAGCAGCTCCCAAAATAAATAAGCTGTGGGAACCAAGACCCCAAAGTCCATGCACTAAAGCTCATGCACTTGACTCACAGGAGCATCCACAGAGACCTCACTGGCAACCCACTTACTCATTACAGAAAACACAGGCTTGATTACCTGATCTCCTAGCCACAGAAGATAGGAAAGCAGCAAGGAAGAAGAGAGGTTTGGAAGGGGGAAAGGAAGAGCTTCTAGAAACAGGTAGAGCAGCCTGACACCTAGGGAAGAGGCAGAGAGACCATTAAAAGCACACCCAAAGACTCAACAGGCGGAGGCATCTGAGCCCATCTCACACCGGGACCGATGGCCTTGAACATCTCATTTTCCCAAAGATGGGACAACCAAGCCCAGCATCTGGTACTTATTATGGAGGGTGTAAGTCCTCAGTAGAAGGCCAAATTCTTGTTTATTCACAGTTTTTATGAGGGCAGAACACCATATAAAATATTATTAAAAATCTTAATTTTCCACTGAAAAGCACCAACATTCACACAAAGTTTTGATGTTTAAAATGTAAGACTTCATTAACTGGAAAATCTACTGAAATGCTAGGAGTTTTCCAATATGGTTTCCATGGGCCATGTAGACTAGCATCAGTAGATAGGCTTGTTACAAAAAGCAGAATCTTGGTCCCACCCTAAAGCTATCAAATCTGGCTTTCTAGATTGTGCTTGTCAATCTGTCTTTCTAACAAGTTTACCCAGCAATTCTTATATGTGTTGGCTGGGTGCGGTGGCTCATGCCTACAATCCCAGCACTTTGGGAGGCCGAGGCAGGTGGATCACCTGAGGTAAGGAGTTCGAGGTCATCCTGGCTGACAGGGTGAAACCCCATCTCTACTAAAAACACAAAAATTAGCCAAGCGTGACGGCACATGCCTGTAAACCCAGCTACTCAGGAGGCTGAGGCAGGAGAATCACTTCAACACGAGAGGCCGAGATGGCAGTGAGCTGAGATCATGCCACTGCGCTCCAGCCTGGGCAACAGAGCGAGACTCTGTCTCAAAAAAAAAAAAGAAATTTTCACATCTGTCAAAGTTTGAAAGCCACTGTGCTAAATAAAGAGGCCACTTCATAAGGAATTAATCAAATAAAGGCTCCAGAAGACAGGATCAGGAGGAACCTAACCCTGAGCAAGTCACCTCTCTCCTGGTTTCATTTCCTCCTTTCCATAAAGTGAGAGAGAACTACGTGCCTTGCAAGGCCCTTTCTGGCCCCAAATCTAGTAAAAGAGCGCTTTTTAAAGAGCTGAAACAAGAAGGCAAGCATGTTTATAGGGTATGCATGTCATCATCTTCCAGGGCCCACCAGGCTCTCACAGCAAATCCCATCATTCCCAAAGAGAGAATCAGTTAAGAACATGTCCAAAGAGAAGACTGGAATACTTACCCTAAAGGAGAATTCGAGGTTTTCTCCTCCCCAAACTTCCATTCCTGTATCATAAGACCCCAGATATTCAAAATATTTCTTACTCACAGCAAACAGCCCACCGGCCATTGTTGGAGACCTAAAAAAGTGTTACATCCATATTTCACTGTAGGCAGCAGGAAACCATCACAGTTATCCAACTACCTTCCCACCACGAGCCCTTTCATCTGTTCATCCATCATCTCTAAGCATACCCTGCCTTCACCTCCATGCCCCACACTAGGCTGGGCCTGGAAGCACTGATGTACCCTATAGTCCCTGCCTTGAGGTGGCTCCCAGGCTTCTCAGCAGGCACTGTTGAGTACTGCTCAACAGTATTAGCACACGGTACTCTGTGTGTGCTAAATATGTTAACTAAAGTCAGCCGGGGTCCTGGGGGAACACTGAGGAGGGCAGGGGCAAAAGGGTAGGACTAGGTTCCCTGGAGGAGGCAAGGTCTGCAGGACAAAGGACAGTTAGCCAAGAAGAAGGGAAATGGAATGGTTCTCCAGCATGAGCAAAGGCTTAAGGGTGGGAGAAATCCAGGGACATTTAGAAGCACAGAGTACAAGGAGAAGAGAGAAGCAAGAGACCACATTCCAAGAGGAAGGGAGGCTCCAGGCCATGGTCATCTGAGGAGGTGTGATCTCACAAGGCAAGAACTCACAGATACCAAGGAGAGGCCAGTACGCAGAAGACCCTAAAGGCAACTCTGGCATCTGAAAGCACCAGGAGGGCCAGGTCCTCTCCTGCTCGAGTGGTTTCCCCCACCAGGACCCAGCTAGCCAGCCTTGTTTCCCCCCACCCGCCACCAGGTTTATCTGGAAGCCAGCACTGACTTCAGAAACGGCCCACAGCTTCCAGCCTACACAGCAGAACAATGTAAGGTCAGCACGCCCCGGAGTTGCACAGGCAAAAGGATGAATGCAGAAATAGGGAAAGGGCTGGGTGCGGTGGCTCATACCTGTAATCCCAGCACTTTGGGAGGCTGAGGTGGGCGGATCTCCTGAGGTCAGGAGTTCGAGACCAGCCTAGCCAATATGGCAAAACCCTGTCTCTACTAAAAAAATAGAAAAATTAGCCAGGTGTGGTGGTGGGCACCTGTGATCCCAGCTACTGAGGAGGCTGAGGCAGGAGAATCACTTGAATCCAGGAGGCAGAGGCTGCAGTGAGGCAAGATCGTGCCACTGCACTCCAGCCTGGGCAACAGAGCGAGACTCCAACTCAAAAAAAAAAGAAATAGGGAAAGAGAACATTGAGAGCACAACCGCTGAAAATGTTAATATCCTCCAGCATCGGGGCCTGCCCTGGACTCCAAGCGTGGGGTCAACTGAGAAGACAACAGCAACATCCCCAGTGGGAGGGAAGGTTCTAGAATACAAAGCACCTTCATGTGTGTTTATCCTAAAAATCTAGGAAACAGGCAGGCTGGTACCTATTACACAGATGAGATAACTGAGGCACAGGGATATTATGGGATGGGGAGGATAGGTGCTCTGAGCATGTGGGGTAAGGGTGGTCAATCAGAATTCATGGCCCCCCATGAATTCATGACAGGCTGCCTAAGTAGCCTGGATTAGAGCCTCCTACTCTGTGTCTCAGTTTCCAAACCTGTTCAGTGAGGGATTGAGCAGGATGTTCTCACTAAGGGCTCCTACAGAAGCCTGGGTGCCATTCTCAATTCCTTCCTTCCCCAATTCCCACTCAGTTTCTCCCAATTCTTCCATCTTAACATCTCTGGAATCCACAGTGCCCACCATCTCCTGAACCATTGTTTCCGACCTGGAGGACTGCAGAGCCTCCTAATGGTATCCCTGTCCAAAATGGTCCCTCCAGGGCCCTCACCACATGGCAAGCAGCACATGGTCAGGTCACTTCCTGCTCGGATCCCTTCAGTGGCTTCTATCTGCTCAGGGTCAGGTCCAAACCCCTTCCCTTGGCCCCACCCATCTCTCCAGCCTTATCTCTGGACACTCTCCTCGCTTGCTCCACTCCAGCCAGCAGCAGGTCATCTTAAGGTCAGGACTCTGGTGAAAGGATTCAGAAGCCCAACTGCCAAATGTGGATGTAGAACTAAGAGCCTCCTTCCGGTTCAACACACCAGTGGTGAGGCTGAAGTCCTGACCTCCTTCTGCCCAACTCCCACATCTATCTCCCACTTGCTTCTGAACTTGGAAGGGGAGGAAGAAGCAAGGCTATCACTTCAACACCTCCAGAATGAGAGCTGCTGAGCCTCCCTTGGGCCCACTCTACTCAGACCTTGACTCACCCACTGGCCAGAGCGGGCTCTTCCACCTGCCATGGATCCACCCACACCCCAGGTCAAAGGGGCCTAATGATGTTTCCTCAAGAATGCGCATATGACCAGCAATCCCCCTCCTAGGCATATACCCGAAAGAACGGAAAACAGGGACTCAAGCAGATAAAAGTACACCGATGTTCACAGCAGCATTATTTAACAATAACCAAAAGACAACCCAAGTGTCCACCAACAGAAGAATAAATAAACAAAATGTGGCATATATGTACAAAGGAATATTACTCAGCCATCACAAGGAATGATGTTCTCTAGGAAGCTTGAAAACATGATGTTAAGTGAAAGAAGCCAATTACAGAAGGACAAATATCGTATGATTCCTCTTACATGGGGCGCCTGAAAGAACAGAGGTTCCCAGGGGCTGGGAAGGGGAGAATGGAAAGTTATTGCTTAGTTGGGGATATTTTCTGTGTGGGATGATGAAAAAGCCCTGGAAACAGGTAAAGATTATGTTTGCACAATACTGTGAATGTGCTCAACGCCACTAAAATTGCGTGATTTAATTAATTTATTTTTTATAGAGATAGGGTCTTGCTCTATCACCCTGGCTGGAGTGCAATTGCGTGATCATAGCTCACTAAAGCCTTGAACTCCTCGACTCAAGTGATCCTCCTATCTCAGCCTTCCAGCTAGTTAGGCCTACAGATATACACTACCACGCTCGGCTAATCTTTATTTTTTTGTAGAGATAGGTTCTTGCTATGTTGCCCAGGCTGGTCTCAAACTCCTGGACTCAAGCAATCCTCCCACCTTGGCTTCCCAAAGTACTGGGATTATAGGCATGAGCCACCATGCTCAGCCTAAAATTACATACTTCAAAATGGTTAAAATGGTAAATTCTCTATGATGCATATTTTACCACAATTTAAAAATTAAATAAATAAAATATACCGATATAAAATTGACTTGTGTAGCAGACATGTTTAATAAAAATAAACAAATATTCTAGGCAAAAAAGTGGGAAGAGGAGAGGTAGTTAAGCTGACAGCTAATCATTCCACCCGAGGGCCTCCACTGACAGGTCAGCCAGATGCAACGAGGCGTGCTTAAAAAACAAGTCACCCAGAGGTCAGCTCCTGACCTGATGACATCGACGGGGGATCGCATCCGTATCCTCTCCCGCTCAGGAACCATGTGCCACGTGAACGCCAGCCTCCAGTCGAAACCGCCGATCTGGGGCTCCCCGGAGTTCCCCAGGTATTCGAAGGTGTTCCAGTCGATCACATCAATCACTGGGCACACAACTGCCGACTCCTCTTCATGGATCCTGAAAGCACCCAAGACATCCATCTGTCTCTCCTATGCAGACGGGCAGCAGGAAGACAATTGGGAAATTCAAGGGTGAATTCATGTCTTCCTTCCAAAAAGAGGGAGGACCACCTGAGAAAGGTCTGCTTTTCTTATTCCAGGTGTCCGTAGCCGTGTCGGAGCCCTGGCAGGTGACCACCATGGGGGGGATCTGGGGCCAGGGAGGGCTTTAAAACAAAAAGTGCCGTGACTTTAACATGCTCTGATTCTCTCCACAGACATTCTGACCAAACACTCTATGATTTCAATTTCTCAGGAGTGCAAGAGGTTTAATCACAATGAAACATCTTAACATCAAGAAATACTTATCTCCTAAGAACAAAGGTATACCCAGACCAAAGGGTCAGCTTTGGAATTAGAATATAAATTCTAATCGTGCTATTTATTTGCTGTGTGACATTAGCCAAGTCACCTAACTATGGCCTGTGGTCACCTAACACAGAGCCTATGGCCTCAGTGGTAACACTGGAATTATAATATCCATTCAGAGGGTTAATGTGAGGATTTCCTGGGAAAATGTTTCTAAGATGGCTGGCAGAGAACCTGAAACTATTGCTATTTTTTTTTTTATTTTGTTATTGTGAAATATTACACATAGTGAAAAATGCTATAATTTCCTTTTGCAGGTATCAGCCTGTGTGTTGGTTTCAACTGTTCTCTCCACAACATTATTACAAATCTGGCCATCCCTCAGCATGCTTCCAGGCCGTGTTTCTTTGCATTTGACACCACACCAGGAAAGATGGACTGAGACTAGACCACATGTGAACATGAGATTTCCTTGAGTACATTTTGAGGAATGTTGTCTGGAATTTGAGACCTGAATCTCCTAAGAGTCACACCACACAGGACAATGAAACAGAGATCAATCAGACTCGAGCTTTCAGTGTCCTTAGAATGGTGTGAGTCACGTCACACAGGACAATGAAACAGAGATCAACCAGACTCAAGCTTTCAGTGTCCTTAGAATGACATCAGAAAGTCAGAGGGGATATTAGAAATACCACTCTGGGGTAAGAATGACAACTATCGGGGAAATTGCACTCTTCAGGACAGGTTGTGTGAGACAGAGTTTCAGATCTGTGAGTTCCCCAAATTGAGGAACTTGCATACTAGGTATCCACCAACATCCGCTTATTTAAAGACATTGAGGGCATTATTTAAAAGGTTGAAAGGGCCAATATCAGACCTGCTGGGCAAGTTCCAGCTGGCCCCTGGCAAAGGCCAGCTCCCCCAGGAACTGATGGCTTGTGATCAAGCTGGTGGGAACCACAGACAGCCTAATTTTTACAAGAAGGGGAAAACTGGGGAATGCTGTACCAGCACTGGAGTATAGGACTCCTAGTCCTGGCTGGAGAATGTGCAGGACCCACAGGGATGCTATTGGCATCTGTGCCAGAACCATTCTCCACTGCACAGGGCTGATCTGCAGGATACTTGGCCTCCCTGATACACAAAATGCCAGGAACCCTACCTGATTGACATGACAACCAAGAATACCCTCCCACATTTCCAAAAGCCCCTGGATGGAAAGGGTAAGTTACCATTCCTGTCTGGGGCCACCTTAGGGACAGTCCACAGTCTGATGTGTCCCAATGCTGGTACACACCAAAGTCCCCTGGGGAGCTTCTGAAACATGCAGAAGCTGAGGTCCCAGCCCCAAGAGTCAGATCCAAATGGGACCAGGCATTGCTGTGTTTAAAAAGCTCCCTAGGTTGAACCGTCATACACCGTTAGCGGGAGTGTAAATTAGTACAACCTCTATGGACAACAGTTTGGAAGTCCCTCAAAAAACTAAAAATAGAGCTACCATATGATCCTGCAATTCTACTCCTAAGTACATATATCCAAAAGAAAGGAAATCAGTGTATCGAAAAGATACCTGCACTCTCATGTTCATTGCAGCACTATTCACAATAACCAAGATTGGGAAGCAACCTCAGTGTCCATCAACAGATGAATGGATAAAGGATTTGTGGTGCATATACTCACAATAGAGTACTATTCATCTGTAAAAAAGAATGAGGTGCTGTCATTTGCAACAACATGGATGGAACTGGAGGTCATTATGTTAGGTGAAATAAGCAAGGCACAGAAAGACAAACTTTGCATGTTTTCACTTATTTGTGGGAGCTAAAACGTAAAACAACTGAACTCTATAGACAGCGAGCAGAAGGATAGTTACCAGAGGTTGGGAAGGGTAGTTGGCTGGGGGAGTGGGGATGGTTAATGGGTACAAAAAAATAGAAAGAATGAATAAGACATACTAGTTGCTAGCACAACAAAGTAACTATAGTAAAAAAAACAATAATTTAATTGTACAGTTAAAAATAACTGGGTGGGCATGGTGGTTCATGCCTGTAATCCCAGCACTTTGGGAGGCTGAGATGGGCAAATCACTTGAGGTCAGGAGTTTGAGACCAGCCTGGCCAACATGGTGAAACCCCATCTCTACTAAAAATGCAAAAATTAGCCTGGCATGATGGTGCATGCCTGTAATCCCAGCTACTCGGGAGGCTGTCAGGAGAACCACTTGAACCTGGGAGGCAGAGGCTGCAGTGAGCTGAGATCACCCTACTGTACTCTAGCTTGGGCAACAGAGCGAGACTCTGTCATAGATAGACAGACAGATAGATAGACAGATAGATAGACAGACAGACAGACAGACAGATAGATAGATAGATAGATAGATAGATAGATAGACAGACAGATAGATAGATAGATTAAAAAAAAAAATACTAAGAGTATGACTGGGCCAGGTGCGGTGGCTCATGCCTATAATCCCAGCACTTTGGGAGGCTGAGGCGGGTAGGTCACTGAGGTTAGGAGTTTGAGACCAGCCTGGCCAACATGGTGAAATTCTGTCCCTACTAAAAATACAAAAATTAGCTGGGCATGGTGGCACCTGCCTGTAGTCCCAGCTACTCAGGAACCAAAGCAGGAGAATCGCTTGAACTTGGGAGGTGGAGGTTGCAGTGAGCCAATATCATGCCACTGCCCTCCAGCCTGGGTGACAGAGTAAGACTCTGTCTAAAAAAAATAATAAAAATAAAAATAAAAGAGTATGACAGATAGATAGACAGACAGACAGACAGACAGATAGATAGATAGATAGATAGATAGACAGACAGATAGATAGATAGATTAAAAAAAAAAATACTAAGAGTATGACTGGGCCAGGTGCGGTGGCTCATGCCTATAATCCCAGCACTTTGGGAGGCTGAGGCGGGTAGGTCACTGAGGTTAGGAGTTTGAGACCAGCCTGGCCAACATGGTGAAATTCTGTCCCTACTAAAATACAAAATTAGCTGGGCATGGTGGCACCTGCCTGTAGTCCCAGCTACTCAGGAACCAAAGCAGGAGAATCGCTTGAACTTGGGAGGTGGAGGTTGCAGTGAGCCAATATCATGCCACTGCCCTCCAGCCTGGGTGACAGAGTAAGACTCTGTCTAAAAAAAATAATAAAAATAAAAATAAAAGAGTATGAGTGGATTATTAGTAACATAAAGATAAATGCTTGAGGGGATGCATATCCCGTTTACTCTGATGTGAGTATTATGTATTGCATGCCTGTATCAAAATATCTCATGTGCCCCATAAATATATACACCTACTATTTACCCACAAAAATTAAAAATTAAAAAATATATTTTTTAAAGTTCCCCAGGTATTTCTAATAGACAACCGAAGTGGAAAATCCCCTCATCTACAGCCATGCGGCAAGGAGGGGGCTGGCCCGTGTCCAAAGGGTGGAATGAAGAGAAATTCTAAAAGCCTTAATCAGTTGAAGAGAAAGAAATGTCCTCCCCCCATGACTTCAGACCTGCGTAGAGGTGGTCATCTATGAGTGCAGTGGGGGAACAGAGGAGGGGGATCCCACTGGTCCAGGTTACAGAGGGAGCACTCGGCCATAACTGTGCTCTAAATAGTCTCCAGCTCCATCACAGGCCAGAGGAGCCTCGAATCTGCTGCTGGGGAAGTTCATCAGAGCTGAGGAGGAGAAAGAGACAGCTATAGCACCCGCAGCTGACAAGAAGCCAGGACAGTAGGAAGTGGCAGGGCAGGGGGCAGCTGGGTCACACCCAGAAAGAAAGGCAAGTGGGTCCTCAGCTCTTCCAGACAACCCTAACAACCACAATGTTGGCGTCTGTGGAGAAGTAGTTTCCCAGCTGCAGAGACCCTGCCCCTCCAGCCCTTTGCCTGCTCCACAGAGGGGAAGCCAAGCAAAGACCCCTTCCTTCCTCTCCCACCTGGGGAGCTCCTGGTTGGCCCGCCCAGCTCCTGACTTCCATGACACAGAAACAGAAAGGGCAAAGAGACGAGGCAGAGCATGGGGAGGAAAGAGACAGAAGGAAACAAAAATTGGGCCCCAGTAGATGGTGGTTTCTTGATGGCGGAAGGTAGGTGGGTGAGAGTGAGATGCCGTGGAACAGCAAGGACAATGGCCTTGAGAACAGGGCCACATTACAATTTTCAGGGGCCCTTCCTCTAGAACAAGCAGACAGATTAAAAAGCATATTTTATGACTGTACTGGTATAAAGACAAATACAATCCATGCTAGATTCATTATTACATACTCATTATTATGATATTCATTTTTCCCTTCTGATTTTAAAAGAAATACATAACATTTATGTGGGTTCCTCCTGGGTGTGAGGGATAAGTCAGCCCGGCTTGAAAGAAATACATCGAAATGTGTATTCTCTAGGAGTGCCATTCTACTTGATTGAGGATTTTAAAAATGTCTTGGTTGATGATACTTCCTCGGTTTTCTGCAACAAGCTCAGATAAGAAGGAATAGTAAGACCGGGTGTGGTGGCTCGCGCTTGAGGTCAGGAGTTTGAGGTCAGGAGCTTGAGACCAGCCTGACCAAAGTGGTGAAACCCCATCTCTATCAAAAATACAAAATTAGCCGGGTGTGGTGGCGCATGCCTGTAATCCCAGCTACTCTGGAGGCTGAGGCAGAAGAATCACTTGAACCTGGGGCGGAGGTTGCGGTAAGCCGAGATCACGCCATTGCACTCCAGCCTGGATAACAAGAGTGAAACTGTCTCAAAAAATAAAAATAAAAAAGAAGAAATAATAAAAGCAAACAGTGACACAGGGCCTTCTCCAGCTGGCACTCCCAAGCAGCTGCCATGTATTAAATCATTTAACAGCCTCAACAGCCTAACGAAGCAGGGACTGCTCTCCTGCCCAGTAACAGAGGAGCAGCTGAGCCCAGGCAACCCGTTAACTCTCAAGTGACATGATGAGTCTGTTCCTCATGCTACCTACACCAGGTAACATGCTGTCTCTCCCGTGGTGGGCGGCTCACGCACCTCTGCAGCAGCGGCTCCAGCCACCCCTCGTGGCACTCACAGTGACAGTCCAGGAAGGTCAGGACATCGCCCCTCGCCGCAGACGCCCCCAGCAGCCGGGCTCGCACCAGGCCCTCTCTTTTGTTGGCGCGGATCAGGCGTACCTTGGGCAGTCCCGAAAGCTCACTGGCCAAACGCTCCTTCAGGTGCTCTAGGGAGGCAAACAAAGCAACAGGGGTCACCGTGACAATCTTGGAGGAGTGCCTCGTCCCAAGCCGGGGCCTTCTGGGCCTCCCTGTCCCAAACAGAAGATGAAACAGACAGGAGCCTCCTTTGCTCTGCCACCTGGGACATCCTCACCTCACCCAGAACCAAGGCTGGAGGTGCTCTGAAGGCCAGGAGGAGGTTGGGGGAGGAATTCCAGAACCACCATTTGCTCCCCATCAAAACACATGCACGTTGAACTGTGCACTTCAAATGGGTGAACTGAATGAATTATTTCAATAAAGCTGTTACAAAAAATGCTTTAGTTTTGACTCATGAGCATTTAAAAACCAAAAAACACATGAACCATCTAATTGCAATTTTATAAAAACAGTAGTTATGCTAATAGAAATTTTCTCAAGAGTACTTTACAGTTTCAGTAGTAGTAACAATAATAATAGCAGCTAAAACTAAAGAGGACTTGCTGTGCCAAGTAACACCAAGGCGATTTCTAGATAACCCATCTGATCCTCATAACAATCCTCTGAGGCAGCTACTAGCATTATCCCCATTTCACAGATGAGGGCACTGAGGCTGGGAAGGCTAAGTAACTTGCCCAAGCTCATAGAGTAAGTAAGTTGAAAAGCCATGAGGGGAACCCGGCTCCAAATTCTACAAGCTACCACTACTGCCCAGAGCAGCCACCAGAGTGACAGCCTGTCTATAAATAAGTCAATAAATAAAAGCATTCATTGGTTGATTTTTATTTTTTTATTTTTATTTTTATTTATTTTTTTTGAGACAGGGTCTCACTCTGTCAGCCAGGCTAGAGTGCAGTGGTGCGATCACAGCTCATTGCAGCCTCAACCTCTTGGGCTCAAGTGATCTTCCCACCTCAGCCTCCCAAGTAGCTGGGACTACAGGCATGCGCCACCACACCTAGCTACTTTTTAAATTTTTTGTAGAGATAGGGTCTTCCTATGCTTCCCAGGCTGGTCTCAAATTCCTGGGCTCAAGCAATCCTCCCGCCTTGGCCTCCCAAAGTGCTGGGATTATAGGCATGAGCCACCACGCCCAGCCAATTTTTTAAAAAATCCAAATTATAACCACAAATGAGTTGATGGCAGGAATAAGGCAGGTAACTTTGCAAGCAAAGCTAATTAGCTACAGTACCCAGTGAACCCATGAGTGCAGCGTGGCTGCCCTGTACTCGTGATGGATCTTGTCAGTGTTAATTTTATGTTTGCTTGAACTGTCTCCCTGCATCTGGGAGGGCCTGACACCCTTTCATCAAGCTCACACTGACACTGCAGAAATGGTGGGGAGGGGAGGCAGGGCAGGACCTCCTAACTCATTACAGGTTAAAGCGGGACATCACGCCTGTTTTCCCAAGTTCCCACAATGACAGGAAGGGAAGCTTGGTCCACACTGCCTCACATTTTTATGAGAGAATTGAGATGTGTCAGAGGAATTCATACTGTATTCCTGCCTGCTGAGGCGCTATTTAATCCCATTATGATAAAATAAATAATCTGCTCTTTGCCTTTAGATTAATATATTTGTGAAATGCTGTTTTTTTATTTTGCAACTTTTTAAACATTATAAAAATAGAAATTATCATCTAAAAAGAGCTCACTAAATGCCAAGCACCTACCCAGCACATTACCCTCTTCATCTCATTCAACACTCGCGATGATCCTACAAGGTAGAAGCTATTATTATTCCCATTTTATAGAGGCTGAAGCCAAATTTGAAACTGGTTAGGGTCATTGCTCAAAGTTGTATGGTCGCTAGGGGTTAGAGGGGGATTCAAGCCCATGCAGTGTGGCCCAGAACCAGTGTCTACACAGAGAGATTTAAAATAACCCTGGGGGAAAATGGAAAAACGAAATGTAGATGAGCACCTACTATGTGCCAGCTGCTATATGAGGTTCTGTCCTATACATGATTCCATTTATTCCCCACTATAATTCTCTTGAGATAGGTGCAGACAGACTCATTCACAGGTGAGAAACCGAGGCTCAGAAAAGACAAGCAACTCGCCCAAGGCGCTATAACTGGATCATGGGAAAGCTTGCCTCAGACCCAGGTGCCCTAACCCCAGAACCCAACACCTTCTAGGCTATAGTCAGCACCAAACCCCAGCCTGGCTTATCCCAGCCTGGCTTACACACTGTCACAGACACTGCTCCTTGTGCCTTAAACCCATTCTTCCTGTGACCTGTAACTGAGCACACGGCCAGCAGGATAAAGGTCACAGTTCCCAGCCTCCCTTGCAGCTACACGTGGCCAGGCAACCACGCTCAGCTCAATGGGATGTGTGGAGAACTTCCAAGCAGTGCCCACGGGAGGAAGGGTGTAGCTCTCCTTCCCCTTTAAGCCTTCTGGTTGAACAGAGTGAGCAGGAGGTGAAAAATCAGCTCGGTCCACAAGGACCAAGGCAGCAGAGCACCCTAGAGAAGGTGGGAACAGACGCAGAAGGAGCTGAGGCCCCATCCACCAAGGAGCCACCACACCCATTCTAGACTAGCACACCAGATTTGTGATGTGAGAAGTCTATTTTTATCTTGTGTGAGTCACTATTGAGTCTTTGAAAACAGCCCAATGCACATGCCTATTAGAACACACAGAGGCCAGTTTTGAAGTCAGAGCAAGTGCAGTGTCTGAGGCAGCAGATGCCCCATCAGCAGGGATTGCTTCCCTTTGAGACAGGCTGTAGAGACTAAGCCCACAGCTCTACCTGCTGTTACAGCCTTGACACTTGCCCTTGGTTAAGCTTAGCTGCTCTCACTTCAGCTAGATCCCAAGGATTCACGGGCTGATGCTACTCCGTTGGCACTGCCAGTTCCGGCCAAGCCAAGACTCTGCTGCATGTGGGCACCACAGAGGCCCCTCCACCCTTCTTTGCCTCCATCCTCACCCAGCCCCTCCCCTGCCATGGACCATTCCCCACACAGCCAGCTCAGTGAGCTCCTCAGATGGACCTGGACCTTACTGTCCCCAAAGCTCCCCATCAAGCTCACACTTAAGCCTCAACCCTTATGGCGGCCTCCAAGGCCCTACCAGATCTGGCCCTGCCCATCCTGCAACCTCACCTCCTAAATCACCTCCACTGGCCAATGGTTGTCCCAGAAACTGCCCAGAGAATGCCCTGCTCCTTCCAGTTTCCCACACCTGCTGTTTCTGGGCTACTATCTCTGATGTCTTCTTTGGGTGCAGGGGGACACAGGAAGCCCATCCTTACTGGGCCTACTTGAACGCCCCGCTCCTTCCAGTTTCCGTGCCTGCTGTTTCTGGGCTGCTATCCCGAGGTCTTCTTTGGGTGTAGGGGGACACAGGAAGCCCATCCTTACTGGGTCTACTCTAGCCTTCCTGCATCCCACTCTTACCTCCCAGACACTGCCACAGAAGGACAGGCTCTTCCCAGAGCCCTGGCCAGGACTCACCTCTATCACTGTAGTCATCTACAAGGATCACTTCTTCTAGCAGGATATCCGGGGATGTCTCAAGGACACTGTAAACTGTCCGAAGGAGAGTTGACCAGGCTTCATTATAAAATGCTATGATAACAGATGTCCTGGGCAAATTATCATAATCATATTTCTTCTCTTTGCACCTGCAAATACAGCGCAACTTCAGGAACTGAGGATCGAGCCCAGGCTGGCACTGGGGATGGAGTGACAAAGAGGACATCGGTTCATGGTCCCCTGGGGAAGGGGACATAATCCACTGAAAGATCTTCCGGAGCTCCTCTTTTGGCATTAGCGGCCCCAGCAGACTCCAAGAAAGGTCCTAACCATGATACCCACCTAGTTTTACTGTGTGATATTGTTTTAAGCTGTTAAGCAACTTTTGGATTTCAGTAACATACAAACCAGGCAGAATCAGAAGTCAGGGAATTGGCACTTCTTTCTTCCCCATCGCCCTCTTCTCTGTCCACTCCGCCCCAATCTCACTCCCAGACCTTTGCTCAGACTGTTCCCTCTGCCTGGAATGCCCCTTCCTCCCTTCTCTACTTGGCAAGCTCCCAGCTCAGGCCTGTTCTCCTTTGTGAACCACCCGGGACCACCTATCTCGGGCAGTTGTTGTCTCCTCAATGCTCCTCCAGCACCCGGCCCACCTCCATCTCAGCATGCACCACTCGCAGTATTCTGAGTCCTCATGTAACACTGTACCACTCCCTACCTTCTCCCAGCATCCAATACTGTCTAGGCTTAGCAAAGGTGGTGTCCCAAACACATAAACTAGAATTGTGGCTAGGACCTATGAACACTCCAGGAAGGACTCTGCAGAGGACACTGGTTACCTCCCTAAAATCCCCACTGCCACCCACCCCCCAAGATGTGGTAGTCATGTGGTGAGGTGGGGCTGAGCCCACTCAACGCAAGCAGTGGACCTGACTGGCAGTGATTAGAACCAATAAGCTCTCTCTTTGTTTAGCAATTTGCTGTCACTTTGAACTGAAGGTTCCCTGGTTGACACAGAATTCTATCCTGAGTGACTGATGACAAATTCCCAGTGTCACGGGACTGACTAAGGGGCAGTACCTGGAGACCATCAGTGGGAAGTAGCTGATGGCAAGGTGGGAGAGCAACACCATGGGGATACCAGAAGGGGCAGAGTTTGAATGCTGGGGGCTGGCCAAAGGTTAGACCAAGAGATCAGTTAGATATTCAAGAAGGGCATGAAATGCTGGAGACCAGCCAGGCTCCCTGGGTTGCTAAGGCAAGGCCTTCCCAGATAAGTTAAATGACAGATCAAAGAGGACAGGAGCAAAGATGCCAAACTAGGCAGGAGGAGGAGGGAAACTGACATCTGCTGTCTACCACATGCCAGCATTGTGCTACTGGGCCCTTTATCAGTCAGTCACCAAAAACTTCCTGAACACCTACTGTGTGCCAGATAGGCCAGGCCCCTGCTCCCATGGAGCTCATATTCAGGGGACAGTAATCAACTAAACAAACAAATCAGGAATTCAGAAAGTGACAGTGCTATGGAAAATGGAAAGGAGACTGATGAAAGAGAACAACTTTGAAACTATGAAAGTGAGAAACAGAGGAGTGCAGAGGGGGAAGGAGAGCAACTATAGGACAGGTAATCTGGGAGGGGCACCTGGAGGAGGTGACATTTAGGATGAGACCGGAATGATGACCCCCATGAAAAGTTAGGGAAGAGCCCTTAGCATACAAAAGTATTTGTTTTTTCCTCTTTTACTTAACTATTAGAATTTTGTTTTGTTTTGTTTGTTTTTGAGACTGAGTCTCGCTCTGTCGCCCAGGCTGGAGTGCAGTGGCACGATCTCGGTTCACTGCAAGCTCTGCCTCCCGGGTTCACACTATTCTCCCACCTCAGCCTCCCAAGTAGCTGGGACTACAAGTGCCCACCACCACGCCCGGCTAATTTTGTTTTTGTATTGTTAGTAGAAACGGGGTTTCACCGTGTTAGCCAGGATGGTCTCGATCTCCTGACCTCGTGATCTGCCCACCTCGGCCTCCCAAAGTGCTGGGATTACAGGTGTGAGCCACTGCGCCTGGCCAGAAATTTCAACATTAAAAAAGCAGAACAGGGCCAGGCACAATGGCTCACGCCTGTAATCCCAGCACTTTCAGAGCCTGAGGCCAGGAGTTCGAGACCAGCCTGATCAACATGGCGAAACCCCATCTCTACTAAAAATACAAAAATGAGCCGGGCATGGTGGCACACGCTTGTAATCCTAGCTACATGGGGAGCTGAGGCATGAGCATCACTTGAACCCCAGGAGATGGAGGTGGCAGTGAGCCAAGATTGCGCCACTGTACTCTTGATTCATCTATGTCAACACCACTCCCTCTGCCCCAGATTATTTCTAAAGAAAATCCAGCATATTGTAGCATCCAAAAATAGTTCAATATGTGTCTTTAACAGGTAAGGACTCCTTTTAAATACACATAGTAACTTTGTCATACCTTAGAAAATTACTTTTGTGCTCCAGTCTACAGTATTTCAACAAAGTTGAGCAGCCCTGGGTTGGAAGACACACCATTCTTTAATGAACCAATAAGAAGAGATACCACCCCACACTCATCAAAATGACTATTATTAAAAAGTCAAAAAATAACAGATGCTGGCAAAGTTGCGGAGAAAGAGGAAAGCTTTTACACTGCTGGTGGGAGCATAAATCAGTTCAACCATTGTGGAAGAAAGTGTGGCAATTCCTCAAAGACTTAGAGGCAGGAATGCCATTTGACCCAGCAATCCCATTACTGGGTACACACCCAGCGGAATATAAATCATTCTACTACAAAGATACATGCACGTATATGTTCATTGCAGTACTATGCACAATAGCAAAGACATGGAATCAATCTAAATGCCCATCAATGAGAGAAAATGTGGTATATATATACCACGGAATGCTACACAGCCATAAAAAGGAATGAGATTATGTCTTTTTCAGGGATATGGATGGAGCTGGAAGCCATCATCCTCAGCAAACTAATGCAGGAACAGAAAACCAAATACCACATGTTCTCACTTAAAAGTGAGAGCTGAATTATGAGATCACATGGATACATGGAGGGGAACAACACACACTGGGACCTGTCGTGGGGGGTGGGAGGAGGGAGAGCATCAGGAAGAATAGCTAATGCATGCTGGGCTTAATACCTAGGTGATGAGACGGTCTGTACAGCAAACCACCATGGCACACATTTACCTATGTAACAAACCTGTACATCCTGCACAGGTACCTATAAACTTAAAACCGGGGGGAAAAAAGACAAGTGCTGCCTAGCATAATGGTAAGATGCACTGATTTTTAAGACACACGCTAATTTTAGAAGTGTTGAAATGTGGGAAAAAATGCGCCTCCGAATTGATGACATGTAGTACTTCATTTTACCTTCTAAACGACTTCCTATGTTAGCATTTATTGTTCCCATGTTAAAGGCTAAGAACGGTGAAGTGACTTGGTCGGTTCACAGAGCACCTGCTAGTGTGTACCGGGCTGAGATCTTTGTGTCGAGGGATCTTGTTGCAAGGTTCTGGCTTGTTCCTTCTACCCAACAGGAGGCTCAGGTGGGCCATCTGAATCTAAAGATCCCTGTATCACATCTCCCCATCTGGCCTTCCCTCCTACCAAGATAAGGACAATTTCTCTTCTCCTTCTCAGAGTCCAGGGTCCTCTTCCCTGGAATGAGTTCCAGGTCCCTCTTGCTAATGCCAGGACAGCCTCTACAGCAAGTTCCAAGGCTCCCTGGCAGTGGCGTTGCTCTGCTGTCACTGGGATGATTTCCCTTCAGCTGTGAACAGGCTTATCTGAGAATCTCTGATAGGGGCTGGGGCTGTTCTCGCCAGCTTTATATACTCACCCCTGCTGCATCTGGAGGCCCTGCTCTGGGTGCTTGAGAAAAGGCCAGCCCAGGCTGGAAGCATGAAAGCTGTGGTGTGGTGAAGACACTGGGCATCCCCACCAGCACCTAGCCAGCCAGGAGTCGAATCCCCAGACACCATAGGCTTTCAACTCATGCAAGTAGTTAACTTAGCACTGACCCTGTGGAAGCCTTTGTGCTCCAGAGAATAGAGTCTGGTCCACATTCAAAGGGAGGAGAATGCGGCTCCATCTCTTGGACAGAGGCTATCGGAGAATTTGTGGATATATTTTAAAACTACCACACATGAAAAGCAGGAGAAACAGTGTATGACTTCCAAGACTACATCATAAAACACTGATGATTCCTCTTTGTTTCCTCAATGGAATGTATCATCCATTCTGGAGAAAGCTGGCTGCCATGCTGTGAGGATACTCAAGCAGCCCTATGGAGAAGTCTATGTGGCAAGCAACTGAGGTTTCCTGCCAACAGCCAGTACAATCTTTCCAGCCACATGAATGAGCCATTTTGGAATCAGAACCTCCAGCCCCACCCAATTATGCCTTCAGGGGATCAAAATCCCAAGTGACATCTTGGCTATAATCTCAAGAGAGATTCCAAGTCAGAACCACCCAGTTAAGCTACTCCTAAATTCCTAGTCCATAGAAACTATGTGAAATAACAAGCGTTTATTGCTATTTTAAGCCACTAAATTTTGCGGTAATACATACCATAAAATAAATCACAAGGAAAGTATCTGACAGACCCAAACTGAGACATTTTATAAACCAATGGGCCTTTACTCTTCAAAAATGTCAACGTCATAAGAGACCATGACAGGCTGAGGAAATGTTCCCGACGGAGTGAGGCTAAAGAGGCACAGCAATGGCCTGATTAAAGTGTCACACCTGATTCTTGCTTAGTTACTGGATTAGGAAGGAAAAATCTTGCTACAAAAGTTGGGACAGCTGGCCGGGCACGGTGGCTCACACCTGTAATCCCAGCACTTCGGGAGGCCAAGGCGGGCGGATCCCCTGAGGTCAGGAGTTCGAGACAAGCCTGACCAACACGGTGAAACCCCCATCTCTACTAAAAGTACAAAAAAATTAGCTGGGAATGGAGGTGCCTGCCTGTAATCCCAGCTACTCAGGAGGCCAAGGCAAGAGAATCGCTTGAACCCAGGAGGGTTGCAGTGAGCCAAGATCACTCCATTGCACTCCAGACTGGGCAACAGAGCGAGACTTCGTCTTTAAAAAAAAAAAAAAAAAAAGTTGGGACAGCTATAGACATCCAATATTGGATAAATATCCTGAACTTGATATTACATCATGGTATCATGAGAGAATGTCCTTGTTCTTTGAAAATACATGCTGAAGTAGAGACAGGTAAAGAACTGTTATTTCTGTAACTTAATCCCAAATGTGTATAATATTAGAGTAGACATACAGAAAGAGAAAAAGTAAGTAAATGGGCCAAAACAATAATGGGTGGATCTAGATGGAAGATTTATAGAAGTCTGTTATGCTAGTCTCATAAATTTTCTCCAGGTTTAAATGTTTCCAAATTAAAACAAATATAAAAAGAGGAAAAAAAGGTCTAATGTTGCGAAGGATACACCCAAACACCAAGTCCATTCTGATCTATAGCTATGTATCTCAATTTTAGTGGCCCTTACAAATGCCCTCCTCAATCTCATTATTTCTCATATCTACCAAAACATCCCCACTCTGGGCCGGGCATGGTGGCTCATGCCTGTAATCCCAGCACTTTGGGAGGCGGAGGTGGGTGGATCACGAGGTCAGGAGTTCAAGATCAGCCTGGCCAACATAGTGAAACCCCGTCTCTACTAAAAATACAAAAATTAGCCAAATGTGGTGGTGGGCGCCTATAGTCTCAGCTACTAGGGAGGCTGAGGCAGGAGAATCGCTTGAACCCGGGAGGCGGAGGTTGCAGTGAGCCGAGATTGTGCCATTGCACTCCAGCTTGGGCAACAAGAGTGAAATTGCATCTCAAAACAAAACAAAACAAAACAAAAAAAAACAAAAACAAAAAGAAACATCCTCCCTCCAACAAATACATGTTATAGCAAATGGTAAACATATGTGTGTGTATTATAAAAATATTAATAACTCTGTCTTGATTATGAAGCCCCTGAGTACTAGACAGGATGCATAGAAAAGCTAGATTGTGTTGAGTTGTAGCCCACCAGGAGCCTCAGAAAGAATTAACTGCGAGGCAGGGCATGGTGGCTCACACTTGTAATCCCAGCATTTCGAGAGGCCAACGCGGGAGGATCGCTTGAGCCCAGGAGTTGGAAATCAGCCTGGGCAACATGGCAAAAACAGGTCTCCACCAAAAATACAAAAATTAGCTGGACATGGTGGCACACACCCATAGTCCCAGCTACTCAGGAGGCTGAGGTGGAAGGATGGTTTGAGCCAGGGAGGCGGGGGTGGCAGTGAGCTGAGACGGCGCCATTGCACTCTAGCCTGGGTGACACAGATCCTGTCTCAAAAAAAAAAAAAAAAAACCGAAAAGACAAAAGAAAAAAGTTAATTGCTCACACTACATGAAAACAGAAGTGTTTTTGTGAAACCTAAAATAAAGATTTTTTTTCTTAAGATGCTGCTAAAACTTTGTTTCACACATGTACAAGTTCAAGAGAAATAAGTGATAATAAGGATGGTGAAGTGAGGTTTTCAAAGTGAAGTGCATTCAATGTAAAGAACTATCCTTTAGTCTGAAATCACATCCCTACTATTTTGGATGACAATTTATTTCTTCTCTGCTTGACAAAACAGAGTTGGAACTATATGTCAGCCCTGCTTTTTTTTTTTTTTTTAATGTTTCCCATGTAAAACCAATGGCCTGATGGCTCACCATTCTGAAACGTCGGAGGTGGGGCTCTTCATGTTGTGGTCATCTAACTCACAAGAAGGGCTGTGGTAATTTTTCAATTAATATTCAGAGCTTTAAAATGTTTCTCTTTTCTTTGATCTCATATCACTATACATAAACATTTCTTGCCTAAGTAAATAATCAGAATACCCTGAAGGAGGCTTGTTCTAAAATTTTTTCTTTGTAACATTATTTATAATAGCAAAAGTTGTAAACAATTTCAATGTCCAACAAGAAGAAAATATAGTATAGTATGGCTGCATGAGGAAATCACGGCCATGTATTTTCAGCACGCCTTGTACTTTACCTGGTAATAACTGCACCCTTTGTTGAGTGCTTACTACATGAGAGGCACCATGTAAAACAACAAAATAACTTTTTTAGAGAATATTTAATGATAAAGGAAAATGGTCACACTATAATGTTAAATCAAAAAGGCAGGGTAGAAATCTACAAATAGCCAGTTCAAGAAACAACCACGTGTATGTGTGAGGGCGTTCACACATAAACAATAAATAGAAAGAAATATGCCAAAATGTTATCAATGGTGATCTCTAAGAAGTGAGATTAATACTGATTCTTATTTAATTTTTTATATTTTTGTGCATTCTAACATTGTCCTACAATGAACAACTATAATTTTCATAATCACAAAGAAATATCATTTTTTAAAGATTAAAGATTAGATCATATTTCTTTAGCTCCTCATAGCAAATGCCTTCATTGATCAATAATTTAATACTCTACCCTTTCTCATTTTCTTGTCCTGGTATAGTTTGTTTCTTTTTTGAAAACATCTCCTAAAGGCATTCTGTTTTATGAGGTTCAATACCCAATGTTCCTTGACTTACGGTGGGGTTACATCCCAATAAACTCATCATAAGTTGAAAACATTCCAAGTAGAAAATGCATTTAATACACCTAACCTACTGAACATCACAGCTTAGCCTAGCCTATCTTAAATGTGCTCAGAACACTTCCGTTAGTCCACAGTTGGGCAAAATCATCTAACACAAACCTACTGTATAATAAAGTGTTGGACATCTCATATAATTTATCAAATATGTACCAAAAGTGAAAACCAGAATGGTTGCATGGGTACTATGATAGAGTTGAAAAATTTTAAGTCAAACCATCTTAAATTGGAGATGGTCTGTATATCTTTTTGAAACGTCTCTAAGTTTGCTTCCAGAAAAAAACACTTTCTCCTTTTCCTGACTGATAAAAAGCTGTGCATCCTTTGATCATAGAAAGACAGCTAAGGATCACTTTAGGGTTCTACTTCTGCCTTGAGGACAAAAGGAAGCTCAGAACTGGATTTAATGCCACATCACAGCACACAATCATTTCCCTTCGTTTCTGGTATATTACATGTGCGTTGTAAGGGTAGAGACTGAGTTGTGTTTGTCTCTGTATTTTTAGCACGCCTTGTTCTTTACCTGGTAATAACAGTACTATTTGTTGAGTGCTTACTACAGGAGAGGCACCATATAAGCATTTTATACACATTACTTCATGTAGCCTTCATAACAACTCTACTGGGTAAGGACTACAACAATCTCTGCTAGTAGAATATTTATTTATGTATTATATGGATATGAATGAATTAATGGATGTAGTTAATGCCTCTTGAACTTCATTTCTTTTTTTTTTTGCCCAGGCTGGAGTGCAGTGGGGGGATCTTGGCTCACTGCCACCTCTGCCTCCCGGGTTCAAGCAATTCTCCTGCCTCAGCCTCCCAGGTAGCTGGGATTACAGGCGCCCACCACCATGCCCGGCTAATTTTGTATTTTTAGGAGAGATGGGGTTTCACCATGTTGGCCAGGCTGGTCTCGAACTCCTGACCTCAAGTGATCTGCCCTCCTCGGCCTCCCAAAGTTCTGGGATTACAGGTATAACCAAATGTGCCTGGCCCCTCCTGATCTTCTTTTATCTTTATATTAAGGTTATCACATAAATGTCTTTTAAAAAAGGATCAACTCATATCCTCCGTAGAACAGGCCAAGGAGATCATAATATACATTTTTGTGTCTTACCTGCCTAGAATCCTTTCTCCTTTCTTCACTGTTCTGCACCTTGATTTCTCTTTCAAGAGCCAATTTTCCAACTGTCAGTCTATGTGGTTTGTGGAGGGCTGAACATACATAAGCACATGCATATACATAAACAGACACACACCCCTACCCCTGGAAAGGTTACATGCCTCAGGCCTGACCAATTAATAATTTCCTCATGACATCATTTGAGTCCCTAAATCCAGGGCCAAGAATAACCTGAACCGAGTTCTCATCCCAGACTTTTCTGTAATAGAACCCAATATATTTTCTTTTATATTTAAGTCAGTTCGCATTGGGTTTTCAGTCACTTTCAACCAAAAGAATCCTGACTAGTATAGAAAATAATTATTTCTAAAAAGTGAATATAGGACTTCTACTTTCAGCAACATGGAAGACTACGATGTCTAGGGAAACCCTCCTGGTGTATACACCCAAAAAAGTCTTGACAAAAAGTTTTTAAAAAATCTTTTGGCCGGGTGCTGTGGCTCACACCTGTAATCCCAGCACTTTGAGAGGCCAAGGTGGGAGATCACCTAAGGTCAGGAGTTCAAGACCAACCTGGCCAACATGGTGAAACCCCATTTCTACTAAAAACACAAAAATTAGCAGGGCGTGCTGGCAGGCGCCTGTAATCCCAGCTACCAGGGAGGCTGAGGCAGGAGAATCACTTGAACCCAGGAGGTGGAGGTTGCAGTGAGCTGAGATTGCGCCATTGCACTCCAGCCTGGGCAATAAGAGCAAAACTCCATCTCAAAAAAAAAAAAAAATCTTTTAAATGCATGGCTTAGCTGACAGGAAAGTAAAAGAAGTCTTCATCATGCAGGAACAACAAGAAAATACTAATCTAGATAACATAATTACCAGACATAGAGTATAAAATAAGTATGCCTAATATGCTTAAATAAAAGAAGACCTCAAATGAATGACAAAGAAAGAAGAATGACAGAGAGATCTGGGTCACTGTAGGCATCTCATAGCAATGGTGCAAACCAGATGATAAGGGAATAATACCTTCAAATGTCAAACTACCAACATAGAATTATATACCCAGCAAAACTTTCATGAACAAGAGCAAAATAAAAACAGTTTCAGATAAAGAAAACAGGAATCACAGTAGACCTCTCTACAGCAGTTAATACATGATGTATTTCAAGAAGAAGAAGAATCCCAGAAAGGTCTCTGACTCAGGAAAGAATAGTGAGCAAAGAAAATGGTAAACTTGTGGATAAATCTGAACAAATAAATACTGCATTTTTAGCTATCCTAATTTGTCGGTTTAAAAGCAAGACAGAATTAAAATATTGGAGCAAAATGGCATACAAATTAGGAGAGAAGATGATCAATACTAAAGCATTTTATGGCCCATAGTTAATGATTAATTTTAGACTTTGTTGAGTTAAACACGTACCTTAAAATTTACCACTAGGGTTAGAAATAGATAATATAACTGCTAAATTAGTAGAGAGGAAAAAAATGGAATGAGAAGGAGGGGAAAAGCCTCTATCAACTCAAAAAGCAGTAGGAAAAAAGAGGAAGAAAACACCAAAAAATCGTAACAAATGAAAACATTAAATAAGATGGCACTATCAAATCCAAAAGTATCAGTAAGCACAATAAATGTAAGTGGATATAACTATCTAGTTAAAAGTCAATGATTGTCAATCTGGATTTTTCTTTTTACATGCAGTCTTGTTCTGTTGCCCAGTCTGGAATACAGTGGTGCAATCTTGGCTCACTGCAACCTCCGGCCTCCTGGGTTCAAGCAATTCTGCCTCAGCCTCCCAAGTAGCTGGGATTACAGACACCCACCACCATGTCTACCTAATTTTTGTATTTTTAGTACAGACAGGTCTTCACCATGTTGGCCAGGCTAATCTTGAACTCCTGACCTCAAGTGATCCACCCACCTTGGCCTTCCAAAGTGCTGAGATTATAGGTGTGAGCTACTGCGCCTGGCCTTAATGACAACACAAAATTGAGCTATATACTATTCAAAGACACACCAGGCCGGGCGCGGTGGCTCAAGCCTGTAATCCCAGCACTTTGGGAGGCCAAGACGGGCGGATCACGAGGTCAGGAGATCGAGACCATCCTGGCTAACACGGTGAAACCCCGTCTCTACTAAAAAATACAAAAAAACTAGCCAGGCGAGGTGGTGGGCGCCTGTAGTCCCAGCTACTCCGGAGGCTGAGGCAGGAGAATAGCGTGAGCCCAGGAGGCGGAGCTTGCAGTGAGCTGAGATCCGGCCACTGCACTCCAGCCTGGGTGACAGAGCGAGACTCCGTCTCAAAAAAAAAAAAAAAAAAAAAAAAGAAAAGAAAAAGGTATCAGGAAAATACTAACCAAAATTGAACATGTTCTGTGGATTTGAAGTACTGAAGTACTGACTCAAGAAAGAATGCCACTCTGATGTTCTCAAGATCGATCTAATAAGAAATCCATAAAATTTCCACAACTATGTTGGAGAAACAAAAGTCTAATGTCCTACTCCCTCCTGCAACCCTAGCAAGACATACTTTTGCTGAATTACCTGTTTAAAACCACTACGAGGCTGGGCACAGTGGCTCACGCCTGTAATCCCAGCACTTTGGGAGGCCAACACGGGCAGATCACCTGAGGTCAGGAGTTTGAGACCAGCCTGGCCAACATGGTGAAACCCCGTCTCTACTAAAAATACAAAAATTAGCCAGGTGTGGTGGTGCTTGCCTATAATCCCAGCTACTTAGGAGGCTCAGGCAGGAGAATGTCTTGAACCCAGGACGGGGAGGTTGCAGTGAGCCAAGATTGCACCATTGTACTCCAGCCTAGGCAACACAGCAAGACTCCATTTCAAAAACAAACAAACAAAAGAACTACTTCGAGACTCTTTGCCATCCCAGCACCCAAATCCTGACCCCTGAACTCAGATACACATCTGCAATTATAGTATTAACAAGTCTAAAACCAGAGCAAGCCAAGAAATACAAACACCATGCTTTCCTTGACCAACAGTTCACAGTTCTTCTGCCCTGGTAGAGAATGGCTGGTGTTCACACGTATGGTATCCCCATAGATATACCTGGAGAAATGTCCAGCCCTGAGGGCACTGTCTGTTACTCCACTCTTTCTCTTCTGCTAAATATCAGAATGCAAATGAGAATGATGTTACAGTGATCATCTCGAGTTCCCCATATTCTATGAAAACTAAAACTTTTTGCAAATTTCAGTACAACATTATTAACAACCATTTCCTTGTGACACACCATTCAACTATGATGTCATCACTGGCTTGAACTATATTTGACCTGTTATTAATCCTTTGTCTAGTTCTGGTATTCTCCACGCCCTCGAAAGCACTCACCCTAAATCTTCTGACTCAGAAATCCACAGGCTCTAGGCCAGTAGCTTTCACCCGTGGTTGCATATCAGATTCAGCCTAGGTCCTAGCCACAGAAATTCTGATTTCATTGTTCTGGGGAAGATTCCCGGCATCAATATATTTCTTAAAGTTCCCCAGGGCCACACACCCAGCTATCTGTCTCCCCACTTTGATCTGCTATCATCTCAGAGTAAAAATTCCCCTTCTTTGCTGAGATGCTAGTCACAGTATACTACTGTGCTTACTTACTATACTATCTGTACTTACTATACTTATTTATATTAATATTAATACTTACTATGTTACCATGCAAGGAAGGATTCCTAGTCATCATGAGCCTCCTTCTCCTCAATTCAGTGTCATAACTAACAAAACCATACTCGAATCCACTGACACGTAAATTATTAGAGTCATAGAGGCGCCTAGGTCTATACTGGGTCTCACAGAATTAGGACCAGCACTCTGAAATGTCTTTTTAGTGGTCTGGCCTTCTTCAAGAAGGCAGACACAGTGCCACACCCTTCTGACACCAGGAAGAGCCAAACCAAATGGTCCCTTAGTCATTCCCCACTCCTTTCCTTTGGTAAAAGGCACTGCAGAGTAAAGACTTTCATTAAAAAGTCTAGGAAGCACAGCAAAATGTTAACAATGGTTCTCCCTGAGTGGTAGGTTTATTGATTTTTATTTTTTTCCTTTTCTGTTTCTCTGTGTATGCCAACATTTCTAGAATGAATATGCATTGCTTTTATAATTAAAATAAACATAGAAATAATTGTACCTGGCCGGGCGCGGTGGCTCAAGCCTGTAATCCCAGCACTTTGGGAGGCCAAGACGGGCGGATCACGAGGTCAGGAGATGGAGACTATCCTGGCTAACACGGTGAAACCCCGTTTCTACTAAAAAAAATACAAAAAACTAGCCGGGCGAGGTGGTGGGCGCCTGTAGTCCCAGCTACTCGGGAGGCTGAGGCAGGAGAATGGCGTAAACCTGGGAGGCGGAGCTTGCAGTGAGCTGAGATCCGGCCACTGCACTCCAGCCCGGGCGACAGAGCGAGACCCCGTCTCAAAAAAAAAAAAAGAAATAATTGTACCCACCCAAAAAGGGCAGAATGAGTAAAAGATCTGGACTGTGGCTCTGTGTGACCTGGGTGTCTGGCTTTTCCTCTCTGGTTAGACTAGATGCTCCCTCAGGGCCCTCCTTCCTGCAACATTCAGGGACCCTCATTATCCCTGTTTGTTTATTAGACTCACAGGGAACCCCATACCCACACTGTGAACTCATGATCTGACATTCAGGTTTCTCAGGCAAAATCTCCAGACCCTGATTAGCTCCTGGATGAACTGTAATAAAAGTGAGATGCCACAAAAGACCCTGACCCCACTAACCACTCTGAAGTTACACTACCTCTCAAAGCCTGGCCCAGCGGAGACCCACACAGCTCAGGCTCACCTTTCTCTCTGGCCGGGTAAGAATAACCCAACAGGCCTTGCTGCAGGAATTAGAAGCAGGAGGCATTCACACTCCTTATCATGCTGGGTTTGGCTTAACTTCCAGGGTCAATGCAACAGCAGGATCTACAAGCAAATCCTGGGAGGACACAGGGCAGCTGCGTCACCATGGTGACAGGTTACCATAAGCCCCACAGGTTGTCTGCAGTGTTTCAAAGAGATATTCACAACCTGGGACAATAAAGGAAGTTGGATCCAGGAAAGAAAAACTACAACCAATCCCTGGATGACTCTCAAAAGCAACCTCCTGAGTACATTCTTGGCAACAGGGAAAGGTGAAAAAACTAAGATTTAAGCACACAGTGTGCTCCCAGGTACTGGTGCTTTATTAATTCCTAAGTTGTGTTCTTTCCACTCACTTTTATGTAGAATGTATGGAGACTCACTTTTATGAGTTTCCTAGTTTGCAAATGGGGGGAAACCAAGGCTCTGAGAGGCTAAGTAGCTTGCCAGAGATCACAGAAGTGACAAGCAAAAGAGCCAGGATTTTATCTCCCCTGGGCTGGATTTAACCTGAAGCTGCGTATAACCTGAAAGCTTCCCCTCCACCTTGCCTCAGCGGGCACCCTCGGGGTTTTGAGGAGCCAAGCACGCATTAGGCTGGTGAGTGGAGGAAGTACTATCAATCCCAACAAAGTTTTACTCAAAAAGACTAACATTAGTGAAAAATGCCTCAGGCAGAAGCATGAGGCTAGGCATGAGGAGATCCCCAAAACAGGGAGGACAGTGGAAACAGCGGGGCAGAGGTGGGGCATCCTCATTCCATCATTCATGGTCTCTCTGGCCAAGGTACCATGGAGCAGGCCCCCAAAATACTGAGATCAGCATGGTGCCAAGTGGGCCAGGAGGGCCATAGTCCCTCCAGACCAGTCCTACCTACCACATTCCAGCTGAGGGGCCTTGGGTGCGTCACCTATCCTTTCTGAACCTATTTCCACACTTGTAAAGCAGGAATGTCTTGGAGGGGAGAGGAGTGGCAGATGCCTGGTGCACACAGTAGGCTGCCCCCACCAGCTTCGATGCGAACCCCCTCTCTGAGCCCTCTTTTCCTCAAAGTCTGTAAGGAGGAGGCTCAAAAAAGGACTTGGAAGATCCCTGACACCTCGAAGAAAAAGTGAGAGCCCAGGAGGCTCGAGGGCAAAGGTAGAAGCAGCCGCCAGTCCTTCCTCCTGCTGCCAGCGTGTGCCCTGGATCCTCACCTAGGCAGGGGCACAACCTGCCCAGCCAGTAGCTCCAACAGGAACTAGGCCTCTGACCATGCTGGCTCCAGTCCAGTACCACCCACATGAGTGAGCTGGGGTGGATTACGGCCAGAAGGAGCCCTTCCCACCCCGTGCCCTTTCCCGCCTTCCTCCACCCAAAGCTTGGAAAGCCAATGCCCAGGGAGAGCGCAAGGAGGCTTTCTAGCGCTGAGGGGCCTTCCAGCCACCTTTCGTCTCACCTGTCCGGGGCTCCCTCGCATCCTGTTTGTCCCTTAGGCCCTGGGACACACAGATGAAGGAATGGAGCCAGTCCCCGCCCGGAGGAGTTGTCAGTTTCGCCGAGGCACTGCGAGCCGGGTAGAGCAGGGTTGTCCTGTGGGTGCTGGGGGGTCCTCGCCTTAAACCTGTCTGCTTAGCCCTGACTCCCACCTTTTCAGGGAGACGATAACTTCTTAAGGAGAAGGGAGCTAAGAGATCACTTAGTAACAGACTTGCCAATTTCTGTAATTTTTTTTTTTCTACTTTCGTCTTTTTTACTTTCTTGCCTTCCCGCCCCCATATGAGCTCTTACACTATCTTCTTCGGAGAGACTCAGGAAGACGCGCCATCCTGGAGACCCCAGCTCCCCGCCCTGCCACTGCTCTGATGGAGAAACTGAGGCCCGGGGCTCTGAGGGAGGGCTTCCTCCCCCGAGATGTGCACTCACAGCGGGTTCCAGCGCTCGGGCAGGCGGCGGTGCAGTGAGATGCGGTCGCTGAGGTAGATGTTAATCTGGTGCAGCCGCACGCTCTCCTCCTGCAGCCGCAGCTCCTCGCCCTGCAGCTGCAGCCGCACCGCCTCACCCCGCGCGCCCAGCGCGTTCGCGGGCACTGGCGGCCGCGGCAGGACCGGCTCTCGCCGCCCGAGGCGAGGGGTGCGCGGGGTCCCGGCGCGGGGGTCCGGATCCGCCAGCTCTGGCCCCGCCCAACGCCGCGCCCGCAGCACCGAGCCCAGCCCGCCAACGCCACAGCGCCAAGCAGCACCAATACGCTCGCGGCCGCGCCGCAGTCCCCGCGGGGCAAGCGCCGCCGCGCCGTGCGCCTCCCACATGTCGCCCTCCTATAGCGGCAGCGTCAGCGCGCCCCAGGCGGCGGCGACGCCCGGGACCCCGGTCCCGGAACCGCCGCGCCGCCCGCCCCCGGCCCGCCCCACCTGCGCGCCGCCCCCTTTCCGTCCCGGCGCCCGCCAGCCCGAGAGCAGCCCCCGGGGTGGCTCATTTCAGCTGGGTCCTCACGTGGGCTGGCTGAGACTTGCATCTTCCTTCTTGGGCTATGGTGCATTATTAAAGAGATAGTGGTGGTAAAACCCTTAGCGCCTGGCATATTGTAGGTGCTCAGTAAATGTTGGCTGAATGCACCCTGCAAGGTGCTATGAATTCTACTGCCATTATCTCATCTGATCTTTACACAGTCCAATAAAACAACCATGAACTAAGATTACGAGCTCCCTTTTACAGATGAGGAGATGGAGGTGCGATCAGATCAACAGACACCACGCTGCCCCACTGACTCCTGCAGGCCCAGCCTCTGCCATACTCTGGAGTCCTTGAATAGCAAACCCTCGCATGGCTCGACTCATGATAGCTCTGTGACCTCTGAGGCTAGGTGCAAAAGGCCATGAAGGCTGTACATGACAGTTCACACCTGTAATCCCAGGCCGAGGTAAGAGGATCACTTGAAGCCAGGAGCTTGAAACTAGACTGGTCAACACAGCAAGACTCCTATCTCTACAGAAAAATTTCATAATTAGCCAGGCATGGTGGCACGTGCCTATAGTGCCAGCTACTCTGGAAGCTAAAGCAGGAGGATTGTGTGAGCCCAGGAATTGGAGGTTACCGTGAACTATGCGCCACTGCGCTGCAGCCTGGGTGACAGAGCGAGATCCTGTTTCTATTAAACAACAACCAAAAAAGGCCATGAAGCTGCTGCCTTGTTCATGAGATCACTGCTGTGGGAACCTTGAGCTGCCAGGGGGGAAGTAAGACTAATGGAGTAGACAAATATTAAAAAGATAATTAGAACTGTGTTAAGTGTTTTGAAGAAGAATTACAGGGCACTAAAAGGGCTTAGAATAGTAGAACTTGATCTAGTTTGGGGGGTCTGGAAAGCTTTTCTGATAAAGTAATGTTTACACAGATATCTGAATGCAAAAGTGATAGCAGAGATTTCAAATTATATCTTAAATTAATCTGGAACTCCCTCTGCTGGTGTCTAGTTCAGGGAAAAGAATCGTTCTACATCCCCTGTAGAAGGATAGAGTGTAAGCTGTATTTTTATTGTTGTTTGTTTTACCATGGGAAGTTGGTCCAAAGCTTTTTATCAAATATTCTCAAGGAGACCAGAAGCCCAGAAAGTTTAAAAAGCACAAATCTGGTCCAATTCTCTCGTTTGACAAACGCGGGGTCTGAGATACAGCGTGGGGAGAGGACCTTGAACTTGGCGGCTTAGCTAGAAGTAGAATCTAACTTGCTGTTGTCTTCACACAGCCTCTGGCTACTGGTATCCCCAGAGGAAATCTCCCTCAGGTTCCAGGAGGGGGATGGGTTTTGAGATGAACCCTGCAAAGCAACTCCCACTCAGGACAACCTGCTGCTAATGTTAGACTAGAGGGAAGTGGCTGTGCCCACAGTGCTCAGGGCCCCACCTGCTTCCCACGCATAATAGAGTCTGCTGGTTAATGCCAGAAGGCGGATGTGATAGGTTGGCCTGGACCTGAGCCCTTTGGCCTCTGTTCAGACACCCAACACATTTAAGATCTGCGGTCAGATTAGAAAACAGACAAGGATTACAATTCATAATGTCTTGGATCCACTTGCCAAATTGGAATGCTTCTCGATAGAGGTTCAGATGCAGAGAAAAGAGCAATGCAATTAGGCCTTATAAGACATGGGCTCAAGCCCCAGGTAATAGATAAAGGCTATTGTTTACTGAGCACCCACTGTGTGCTGTAAACTGCTGGACCTTCTTTTTCGTGTACTTTCTCATTTCACCCTAAGACAACCGTGCAAGGTTGACAGATGAGAAAATGTCTAGGCTCAAGAGAAGGGAAGCGACTTACCCAAGGTTACAGAACATGCAAGCGGCAGAGGGAGGATTTGTATCTGGGTCTCCTGACTCCCAGGCGAGGATTTCCCACCACACCACTCGCTGTTGGGCAGGCTGCAAATGAGATCCAAAGGCAGCTTAGTTTATGGGGTCGGAACACAACCTTGGAGCCCACTTGCCAGAGCTCAACCCAGCCCCATCACCAGTTGCAGTGTGACCTCAGGCAAGTTACTTTACTTATCTCGGCTCAATTTGCTCATCTATTAATTGGTGATATAACAATAGCACCACCTGAACAGGGTTGTTGGGAAGATTGAGTGATACAGTCTACACAGTCAGCCTCCTGGGGCACAAAGCAGAGTGGAGAGAGTGTCAGCAGGGCAAATGGAAGATGTCCAGCACCTTACTGCGTGAAGCGTGATGTTTAGAACAGAAGCATTGGTACCACCTGGGAGCTTGCTGGAACTCTAGCATCTTTTCAACAGAGGTAAAACCCTTGGGTTTGTTGCTATTTTTAGGGGGCTTATCTGTTTACTAACTGTACCATGTTATGTCATTGGCTGCTCACCAACAAGTAGATTTCTCTAGAAGGCACTTTTCATTTGTCATATTAGCTCTCTTCATAGGAGTTATTACATTCCTTTTAGAGTTTAATATGATCTATGGTAGATGTGGTATTTCAAATATTAGTGAGGAACATGTGCCTAATTCAAGTAACAATTGGGACAACTTGATAACCATTTGGAAAAAATTCAAATCAAGTCCCATTGGAAAAAATTCAAACCAAGTCCCAACATCACACTTTACATCAAAATAAATTCCAAATGATCTAAAGATGCCACAGTAAATAAGAAAAAAAAAAGGGAAGGAAGAAAGGAAAGAAGGAAGGAAGGAAGGAATTTAATGATAAAAGTATTAAAAGAGAAAAACCAAAGACCAAACGGAAAATATTTCTAAATGTGACTATATTAAAAATTTTCGAATTCTGTAAGGCTTCCAGTATAATAGTCCAGAAACAAAAGGAAAGTCAGAAAACGATATTTGCAGATACCCTTTACCCAGTATGTGAATCAACAGGGAAATGAAGAGAACAAACAGAAATAAAAACGGGCAAAGGATTTGAATAGACAGTTCCCACCCAAAAGGATATAAATGGTTTATACATGTATAAATATATGCTCACTCTCTAAAATACATACAAAATAAACCTACCCTGAAATATTTTTTCGCCTATCAGACTGGCAAAAATGAAAAAGGTTATTAATTCCAGTGTTGGTAAGGATGTGAAAAAACACTCTCATCCACTGTTGGTAGGAATGCAAACTAGTATAATATTTTGGAAAGCAATTAGGCCACATTTATTAGAAATGTTAACATTAACATCTTTTTGATTTTACAATTCCACATCTAGGTATCTGTCCAACAAACATAGACTCATAAGTGCTAAAAAGATATGCATACAAGGAAGCTTATGGCAGTATTGTATACAAAAGCAAAAAGTTGGAAACAACCCAAATTTCCATCAAGAGATTATAAAATAAAATATTGCACATCCATACAATACCATAATATACCACAGTGCTATTTACAAGCATGAGTTAGTTGTAGGCATTTAACATACACATGTGTTCAAGATGCATTGTAAAGAAAAGAGAAGCAAGTCATGGAGCTATATGAATAGTATGATCCTATTTTTGTAAAATAATATATATTAACATATGAAAGGGGAAAATCTAAAGGAATATTTACCAAACCATTAACTATATTATATATATATATATTCTGATGGGTGAGATTCTGTGATCCTTTCACTTTTTTTCCATTTATTTGTTTTTTTCAAATCACCTACCATCTGGGAGCCAGTGTGCTAGATTCTGGGGATTTGACGTAAACAATGTCCAAAGTCATTGATCTCAAGGAGTTTACATTCTATATTTCTACAACATCAGAATTCTTTAAAACAATCATTACCTTATTAGGGAAAAAACACATTTAGAGTAAATATTGTACTCTTTCGAGATTATTTTACTTCTAAGCCTTTCTTATCTCCTGCCTAATCCACTCTATCAGTCTCTAGTCCTCCTGTCCCCCTGCTCTCTCCTTCCAATATGTTTCCTCCTTTTTCCTACAATGACCTAGACCCCACCCATCATTTCTGCCCAACTTGTAGCCAAGCTCTCCCATGAAGCTGTCAGCGGCATCCTCCAAACTGTGATATCTTCTTTTAAATTGATGATGAAAACTCATAGACCCCACTGTTCTGCAGTCATGTGGGATACCCTGGGAGCCATGAGGCCATGTTTCTATCATTCAACACACATAATGCCTAGCACACAGAAGGTACTTAGTAAATGCTGGCTGAGCCTGGTACCGTGGCACACACGTATAGTCCCAGCTACTCAGGAAGCTAAGGCAGAAAGATCACTGGAGCCCAGGAATTTGAAGCTGCAGTGCACTATGATGGTGTCTGTGAATAGCCTCTACACTCCAGCCTGGGCAATAAAGCAAGACATCATATCTAAACAATTCAAAATTAAGAAAAAATTTTAATTTAAAAAAGTTGGTTGAGGCCGGGCGCGGTGGCTCAAGCCTGCAATCCCAGCAATTTTGGGGGGCCGAGACGGGCGGATCATGAGGTCAGGAGATCGAGACCATCCTGGTTAACCCGGTGAAACCCCGTCTCTACTAAAAAATACAAAAACTAGCCGGGTGAGGTGGCGGGCACCTGTAGTCCCAGCTACTCGGGAGGCTGAGGCAGGAGAATGGCGTAAACCTGGGAGGCAGAGCTTGCAGTGAGCTGAGATCCAGCTACTGCACTCCAGCCTGGGGGACAGAGCGAGACTCTGTCTCAAAACAGAAAAAGTTGGTTGAATGGCATTGTGTTGGCAATGAGGTGCATTGCTCAGATCACCCTTTGGGAGAACCTTTTAGGGGAAACATGGTTGACTGCGAGCTCCCAGTGGCTGTGCCTTTGGATCCTTTGGCTACTCCCAGTCAATGGTATCCTCTGGCTACTCCCAGTCAATGACCGAGCATGGTGTGGTACCAGAACCTGGCCACATCTGCATGATATAGGACACAACCCGTGCTTGGGAATCCCCCATCTGCCTGGCTGAGACTTTCCCTCCTCACTTCCCACTCTCCTTTCTCAAGTATCAGAACTGCATCATGGTTTGAGGGCTCCCCATCCCTTTTCCCCTACTTTCCCCTTTCCCTCTTTTTTCTTGAGACGGCATCTCACTCTGTCTTCCAGGCTGGAGTGCAGAAGCATGATCTCTGCTCACTGCAACCTCTGCCTCCCAGGTTCCAGCGATTTTCATGCCTCAGCCTACCAAGTAACTGGGATTACAGGTGCGCACCACCACACTGGGCTAATTTTTTTTGTATTGTAGTAGAGATGGGGTTTCCCCATGTTGGCCAGGCTGGTCTTGAACTCCTGACCTCAAGTGATCCACCCACCTTGGCCTCCCAAAATGCTGGGATTACACACTTTACCTCTTTATCCTTTGTAGGTATTTTTCCCAGAAACAAACAAACAAACAAACAAACATCTAGGCATCTGATTCTCAGAGGATCCAAACCAACACAGGGACCAATGAAAAAATAAAAAAAGGCTGGAAGAGAATTCATAAACAATAAGGTTATAGCTATACTTGCATAGAAAGATGTGCTGGATCTGTACTTCACAAACTTTAATGTATGGTATGGTGAGTCACCTGGGGATCCTGTTGAAATGCCAGATCTGGTTAAGTAGGTCTGATGTGGGCCCAAGATGCCACATTTCTAACAAGCTCCCTGGTGATACCAGTGCTGCTGGTCCAAGAACCCCAGATTGGGCAGCAAGGTGCCAGACATCGTCCATTTGTCCCTGCTATTTCTTTTCACCCTGTTCTGTGCCCTGGGAGGCTGACTGTATGAACTGTATCAGCAGGCTCCAAGCCTCTAGCTTCCAGTAGGGTTTACTAATGAGGAGCACTGGCAGGAGATCAGAGGGCAGGAGCGGAGTGAGGTCAGAGGTTTTTATTCATCTGAAGATAGCTCCCTACTGAGTTGCTCTGGGTTGACTCTGTCCCTCTACCAAAGGCTGTAGCTCCTATCAGGTAGGTCTCTGCAGTTTTCTCTCTTGCAGAATTCCAGTATCTGCTCTCCCTTTATCCCCTTCAGGCCTGGGGTGGTAACAGCTCTCTACTATTATCAGCCCTGGAGTACTGCATCATCCCTCGTGGCTCTTAGCAAATCCTGCCTATACTTCTGTAAATGGTCCTTTAGTAAGCATTCCCCAGCTCCTCAGCCAAGTGTGCCATCTGTTTCCTGGTGGGACCCTGGCTGCTACAAGCGCTGTCCAATGCAGTATTTCTATAAGAGCAGAAAACTGGAAACAAGCTAACTGTGCCTTGTTTCTGTTTGTTTGTTTGAGAGTCTTGCTCTGTCACCCAGGCTGGAGTGCAGTGGCATAATCTCAGCTCACTGTAACCTCTGCCTCTCAGGTTCAAGGCAGTGCCTCAGCCACCTAGGTAGCTGGGATTACAGGCATGTGCCACCACATCTGGCTATTTTTTTTTTTTTGTATTAGAGATGGGATTTCGCCATGTTGGCCAGGCTGGTCTTGAACTCCTGGCCTCAAGCAGTCCACCCACCTTAACCTCCCAAAGTGCTGGGATTACAGGCATGAACCACCACACCTGGACTCAACTGTGCCTTATTCTAAAATGATTAAATGGGCTGGGCGCACCGGTTCACACCTGTAATCCCAGCACTTTGGGAGGCTGAGGCGGGTGGGTCACTTGAGGTCAGGAGTTCAAGACCAGCCTGGCCAACATGGCAAAACCCCGTCTCTACTAAAAATGCAAACATTAGCTTGGCGCGTCGGTGGGCGTCTGTGATCCCAGCTACTAGGGAGGCAGAGGCAGGAGAATCGCTTGAACTCAGGAGGCAAAGATTGCAGTGAGCCAAGATCACACCACTGTACCCTAGCCTGGATGACAGAGTGAGACTCCATTTCAAAAAATAAAAATAAAATAGAAATAAATAAATAAAATGATTAAATAGATTATATCTGCTGAATGGTGTTTTGTGCAATCATTTATTTATTTTTATTATTAATTTTTTTTGGAGATGGAGTCTCACTCTGTTGCTCAGCATGGAGTGCAGTGGTGTGATCTTGGCTCACTGCAACCTCCACCTCCTAGGTTCAAGCAATTCTTCTGCCTCAGGCTCCCGAGTAGCTGGGATTATAGGCACATGCCACCACGCCTGGCTAATTTTTTTTGTATTTTTAGTAGAGGCAGGGTTTCAACGTTTGGCCCAGGTTGGTTTCGAATGCCTGAGCTCAGGCAATCCGACTGCCTCGGCCTCCCAAAGTGCTAGGATTGTTACAGGCATGAGCCACATCGCCGGGCTGCAATCATTTTTTTTAAATGTAGCAGTCTGTATTTACCTACATGGAAAGGTGCCCAAGACATTTGTTAACAGAAAAAGAAAAAAGAAAAAAAAAAAAAGCAAGATTCAGAATAGCATGCGTAGTATGAACCCATTCATTTACAAAAAAAGTAAATTATCCATTTGTTAAGGCTTGGAATGCAAGTGACTACAATGCTCCTGAAAATAAACCTCACCAGAAAGAATGTGGGGAGGGATTTTCTAACTTAGTCTCTTTCTGTCACTTGGTTCTGCTTTCTTTTGTGGTGACTTCACTCAGGCAGGCTGTCTTCAGGTGGTGGCGGAGTGAGCACCAGTTTGGCTTACAATATCCTGACATCCTGATAGCTGGCAACCTCGGCAGAGAGGGCCTCATTCTCAATTGCTTTAGCAAAAATCCTGGGCTGGGCCGGGCACGGTGGCTCATGCCTGTAATCCCAGCACTTTGGGAGGCTGAGGGAGGAAGATCACTTGAGGTCAGGAGTTTGAGGCCAGCCTGGACAACATGGTGAAACCCCGTCTCTACTAAAAATACAAAAAATAGCTGGGCATGGTGGCAGGTGCCTGTAATCCCAGCTACTCGGGAGGCCAAGGCAGAGAACCACTTGAACCCAGGAGACAGAGGTTGCAGTTTGCAGGGATTGTACCGCTGAACCCCAGCCTGGGAGAGAGAGTGAGACTCCATCTCAAAAAAAAAAAAAGTCCTGGGCTGAAGTCAATCAGGATATGTGCTAACCACTGAAGCACACAGACTGTGAGTACGGGAGAAAGGCTTCCCAAAAGAAAAAGGGTGTCCGGAGAGAATATTTCATAGTAGACATTTGTTATCCTTTTTGACTGCCCAGCATCTGAACCCCCTTCCTAGATTTGGGAGTCTCCTACCTTCTGAGGCAGAAACTACTTCCCACTATTACATGAGCACATGACCGAAGTTGGGCCAATCAGGCATTCCCACCTCAGCCTCTGAATATGAAGCCAGTAATACCAAAAAGGGCCTGAACCAACCCCATCTTCCTACAGGGTGCACCCGTGGCATGAGATTTGGGTCATTGTTCCTGGCTTTGGGGCCTCCAGAACTGGTTCTCAGGCTCTCATGGATCTGTGAGCTACAGAAGAACCTTGTCGTAAATCCTGCAGCTTTTCCAGTACCTTGAACAGTGTCTGGACATAGCAGGCACTCAATACATATTTGTTGAGAACGGAAGACCGGAGTCCTACTCACAGTTCTCCTGCAGAATAGTCATGGAGTCTTTCACAAGACACACCCTCTTTGTGCCTCAGTTGCCTCCTCTGTAACCTAGGGATGATCATCTGGGCCCTCCCCCGGTTGCTTCATTGCAATGAAGATCAAATGTGGGTCTCCAACTTTAGAGTGCATCAGAATCACCCAGAGGGCTTGTTAAAATACAGGTTGCTGAACCCACACCCAGAATTTCTGTTTCAGTAGATCTGGGGTAGGGCCAGAAAAATCTGCATTTGTAACAGTGTTGCAGCTGGTGCTGGTGCTGCTGCTGTGTGGGACACACTTCAAGGACCGCTGATAAAGAGAGAGAAGGTATGTATTTCATTTTCTTTGTGACCATTGTAAATGAGGTTGTGTTCTTAATTTTGTTCTCAGCTAGAATGTTATTGGTGTATTGAAATGCTATTGCTTTTTATACATTGATTTTCTGTCCTGAAACTTTACTGAATTTGTTTATCATTTCCAGGAGCCTTTTGGCAAAGTCTTTAGGGTTTTCTATGTATAAATTAATACTATTGGCAAAGAGAGAGAGTTCGACTTTTTCTTTTCCTATTTGAATGCCTTTTATTTTTTTCTCTTACCTGGTTGTCTGGCTAGGACGTCCAGTACTATGTTGAATAGGAGTGGTGAGACTCTTCTTCCAGTTCTCAAGGGGAATGGTTCCAGCTTTTGCCTATTTAATATGATGTTGGCTATGGGTTTGTCATAGATGGCTGGTATTATTTTGAGGTATGTTCCTTCAATACTTAATCTGTTTTGAGGGTTTTTATTATAAAGGGATGTTGGATTTTATTGAAGGTCTTTTCTGCATCTATTGAGATGATTATATGGTTTTCATTTTTGATTCTGTTTATATGGTGAATCACATGTACTGATTTGCGCATGTTGCGCCAACCTTGCATCCCAGAAATAAAGCCTACTTGATCATGGTGAATTGACTTTTTGATGTGCTGCTGGATTCTGTTTGTAGTATTTCATTGAGGATTTTTGCAGCTATGTTCATCAGGAATATTGGCCTGAAGTTTTCTTTTTCCGTTGTGTCTCTGCAAAGGACATGAACAGACACTTCTTAAAAGAAGACATACAAGCAGCCAACAAACATATGAAAAAATGGTCAAAATCATTCATCATCAGAGAAATGCAAATCAAAACCATAATGAGATATCATCTACACCAGTCAGAATGTCAATTATTAAAAAGCCAAAAAACAATAGGTGCTGGTAAGGCTGTGAAGAAAACAGACTGTTGGTGGGAATGCAAACTAGTTCAGCCACTGTGAAAAGCAGTTTGGAGATTTCTCAAATAACTTAAAATAGAACTACTATTTGACCCAGCACTCCTACTACCAGGTACATACCAAAAGGAAAATAATTCATTCTATCAAAAAGACACCTGTATGTTCATTGCAGTGCCGTTTACAGTAGCAGGGATATGGAATCAACCTAAGTGCCCATCAGCAGTAGATTGGATAAAGAATATGTAGTATAGAGTCAGATGTAATGGCTCACACCTGTAATCCTGGCACTTTGGGAGGCCACAGCGGGCGAATCACTTGAGCTCAGGAGTTTGAGACCAGCCGGGCAACATGGTGAAACCCGGTCTCAACCAAAAATACAAAAAATTAGCTGGGTGTGGTGGCACTCGCCTATAGTCCTAGCTACTGGGGATACTGAGGTGGGAGGATTGCTTGAGCCTTGGAGGCAGAGGTTGCAGTGAGTAGAGATTGCACGATTGCACTCCAGCCTGGGTGACAGAGCAAGACAGAGAGAGAGAGAGAGAAAGCGAGGGAGGGAGGAAGGGTGATAGGGAGGAAGCGGGATAGGTAGGGAGGGAGGGAGGGAGGTAAGAGAGGGAAGGAAGGAAAGAAATGTGGTGCATATACACGATAGAATAAGACGGAATACTACGGAATACTATGCAGCCATAAGAATGAACGAAATCATGTCCTTTGCAGCAACATGGATAGAGCTGGAGGCCATTATCCCAAGCGACCTAACAAGAACAGAAAACCAAATACTACATGTTCTCACTTATAAGTGGGAGCTGAACATTGAGTACACATGGACACAAAGATGGGAAAAATAAACGCTGGGGATCGCTAACCAGGGAGGGATAGAAGGGACTCTAGGCTGAAGAACCTCTTGGTGGGTATTATGCTTACTGCCTGGGTGACGGGATCGTTGGGACCCCAAGCCTCAGCGTCGCGCAATGTACCCATGTAACAAACCTGCACGTGTACCCTTTAATCTATAATAAAAGTTGAAATAAAAGAGAGAGAAAAGGTACAGGAGGCGCTTGTAGCCCCAGCAGCCCGGCCCAGATGAAGGAGGGGCATTAAGGGCACTGCAGGACACTGTGAGGAAACAATAAACCTGCTCGTTCCTTAATTCAGCCGCTTCCTTATTCTGGAAGCGCAGGTTCAGCGCCAGAGGCTGGGGTGGGGTCAGCGGAGCCCGCTAGTAAAGTCAAGGCCCATGCAGCTGCGGACTCAGACCCGGGCCCAGGGCCCTGGCCGCAGTGTGAAGAGGGGATGGGGTCGCCGCTCCCACCTCTGCCCTGGCAGGAAGTCTCTGGAGCTCCGGGACAGGGCGGCGAGCGGGCGCCGAAGAGGCAGAAGGGGACATGCGGGCCTGCAGCAGGGGCTTCTCTGAGCTTCCCTGGACTCCGGGGTGCGGGCACTGGAGGTGCGCAGCCCTGGCCTTGGCGCGCTCCCGGCACAAAGTAGGCGCGCGGCCCCGGCTCCAGCGCGCTCCCGGCACACAGTAGGCGCGCGGCCCCGGCCCCGGCGCGCTCCCGACACACAGTAGGCGCGCGGTGCGGGCGGGCGGGCGGCC
>NW_016808848.1:311056-364513 GCF_001698545.2 Rhinopithecus bieti
GGAAGCGGGCGCGGAGCCGGTGGGGGCCGAGGCGGCCGGGCCCGGGGCCGCAGCAGCGGCGGCAGTCGGGGCTCCGGTGCCCGTGGACTGCTCGGACGAGGCGGGCAACACCGCACTGCAGTTCGCCGCGGCCGGGGGTCACGAACCGCTGGTGCGCTTCCTGCTGCGTCGCGGTGCCTCGGTCAACAGCCGCAACCACTACGGCTGGAGCGCGCTCATGCAGGCGGCCAGGTGAGGCGGCGGGGCTCGGGGGCTCGGGACGCGGCCCCCGGCGGCCGGATCTCCCCGGCGGCCAGATGCCCCGGGAGGTCAAGAGTTAAGGACTCCTTAGAATTGGAATGGTCAACTTTGAGTAGTCTTTGGTAAACTTTGAGCATAGAAGTGGAAATACTTTTGTATTAACATAAAATCAGATTCTTAGAAACTTTGGCCTTTCAAAATAGAATCTGGAGACAGCGAACAGAATCGTAGAGACTTAGAACCTTAGAGATTTAATTCATTTCTTTTTTTTTTTTTTTTTTTGAGATGGAGTCTGGCTCTGTCGCCCAGACTGGAGTGCAGTGGCGCGATCTCAGCTCACTACAAGGTCCTCCTCCCAGATCCATGCCATTCTCCTGCCTCAGCCTCCCGAGTAGCTGGGACTACAGGCGCCCACCACCACACCCGACTATTTTTTATTTTTATTTTTATTTTTTTAGTAGAGGCGGGGTTTCACCGTGTTAACCAAGATGGTCTTGATCTCCTGACGTTGTGATCCGCCCGCCTCAGCCTCCAAAGTGCTGGGATTACAGGCGTGAGCCACCGCGCCCAGCCTGATTTAATTCATTTCTTATTGTAGTAAGGGTTTCCTCAGAACCTGCTTTCCCTTCCTGGCTTGGCGTTGAGGATGCTCCGAGACTAGGCAGAGTCACCACCCAGGGCAGTGGTGGACAGGCCAGGCAAAGGAACAAGCTTGACCGGAAAGGTTTGACTAGCTCTGGGGGCAGTTGACCCATTTTGGAGACATTGGGGAAGGTTTCTGGTAGAAATGATGTTTATATCCACGTGGAGATAACCTCCACGTGAATGCCTGACAATTAGCCAGGACAGAACAAGTGGGATGTGGGAAGGGCATCATGGGAGGCCCATGCAAAGGCTTGGGTGCACGAGCTGGTAGGACTGGTAGAATTATGTATGAGTAGAATGATGTACTAGTCCCCCCTGGAGAGAAGGCAGATGCCAGGGAATGGGGGGAGGGGGGAGCTGAGGAATTTACTGAGTGAGGTTTGTGACTGCAGCACTAACATGCCTCGGAGTGTCTCGGAGACCCCGATCACCAGTTTTAACCAAGTTCTGCAGGATAGTCTGAGCCTGGGTATTTTAAAATGTGCTGTTCTTCAGTTGGTGTGACACCGACTATATATTCAGGTAGCATCTCTGCCTGTGTTGAGTTGTGCTCCAGCTTTCTGCTGCGTAATTAATACCAAAAGGTCAAGTTGAGGAGTAGTATGTATGGAAGACTTCCAGAAGGATGTATAGTGTGTCTGGCCCTCAGATCGGGGTCGGCAAATGCGTGGCCCATGTGCTGACACCTTCCAGCCTTGTGCTCTTCTTCTTTGGATCTGGATATGCCCCAGAATCCTGCTCAAAACCGCACCCCTGGCAGCCACCACGCTCGGTCTAAGTGAGCATCTATTTATCATCCCAGCTCTCTGTGTGCATCAGGCCAGACTATCAGACACCCTGTGCCTTTGGGCTCTTGTGGATGTTTTAGTATTAGAAATGGTGACGTTAGTGTTTTTTCCTTTTTTTTTTTTTTTTTGAGACAGAGTCTCGCTCTGTCACCAGGCTGGAGTGCAGTGGCGCCATCTCGACTCACTGCAACCTCTGCCTCCCGGGTTCAAGCGGTTCTCCTGCCTCAGCCTCCCAAGTAGCTGGAATTACAGGTACGTGCCACCACGCCCATGCTACCCTGCCCAGCTAATTTTTGTATTTTTAGTAGAGACAGGGTTTCACTATGTTGGCCAGGCTGGTCTCGATCTCTCGATCTCTTGATTTCGTGTGAGCCGCTGAGCCATGTTTTTTCCTGTTCTTAAAATAACAGGTAACCTTTGGCCAGGTGCGGTGTCTCACGCCTGTTATCCCAGCACTTTGGGAGTCCGAGGTGGGCAGATCACGAGCTCAGGAGATCGAGATCAGCCTGGCCAACATAGTGAAACCCTGTCTCTACTAAAACTACAAATATTAACTGGGCGTGGTGGCGTGGGCATGGTGGCACGTGCCTGTAGTCCCAGCTACTCGGGAGGCTGAGGCAGGAGAATCGCTTGAACCCAGGAGGTGGAGGTTGCAGTGAGCTGAGATTCTGCCACTGCACTCCAGCCTGGCAACAGCAAGACTCCATCTCAAAAAAAAAAAAAAAAAAAGTAACCTTTATTGAGCGCCTACTTTCAGTCAAGCACTGTGCTAAGTGCTTTAAATGAATTAACTCATTCGATCTATACAAAACCTTAGGAAGGAGGTACTATTGTCATCCTCATTTCATAGATGAGGAATTGAGGAACAGAGAAGTTAAATAACTTGCCTAAGTCACATAGCTACCAAGTCGCCAGACAGATGCACACCTAGGGAGGTGGCTCCAGAGCCTGTGCTCCCAGCCATGAATCCTATAACTGATAGTTTCCCTCTTGATGTTGGTGGCGAGGAAGCGGCTTGCCAAATTTGCCGGAGACTTCTCTCCTAGGGACAGGGTTGCATAGTGTTTACCTTCTTTCCCTACCCTTCGTTTCCTGCCTGCCAGTGGGGCAGAGCTGGACTCTCAGCCCGGTGCTTTGAGAGGGGAAAATGTGTGACAGCTCTTTAAACACAGGTGTTAATTGCTGAAATTCATCAGTAATCACAGCACCTGTTCAGAAAGCCCCTCGCATGCCCATCTCCAGCAGTTACCTATTAGATACTTAGCCTCCACAACATTATCTCAGCCTTGCTTGAATCCTGTTTTATTTTCCGCATAGTTGAGTGCTCTCTTGGGCTACTCACTAATTCAGAAAACCTTCCAAATTTCACTGTTTCTGCTCTAATTCGGCCCTTTTTTCTTCCTTAAAAATTGGTTATACTGGAGCTTCGATTTTGAGTCCAGGTTCAACTTTTGACTTTATCACGTTCAAATTGAGAGGCTTTAGATCAATTGCTTTCCACTGTAATCTTCAGTTTCCTAATCTGTGAGTTTATCTCGGGGTTTATTAAGATCAAATGAGATAAAAATGTGACAGCACCTTGTAATCTGCTGTTAGGGATTATGCTAGATTTCATCTCATGCTCGATAACTAAATAGTGTAATCTTTTAGAAATCTCTGCTACAGTAGAGGATACACCAGTTCTTCAGTGATTTCCACTGCTCACCTCTGGACCTTCCCCTATGTGGTTATGCCATTTATGCATTCATTTACTCAGCTTGTTTGACAAAATTTACTGAGCCCTGATGTGGATCAGCCACTATGATAGGGGCTGGGGAAACAACATGCCTGGAACCCTGTCCTGTCCTTGGAGAGCCCGCCACTGGTATTAGGAAGTTGGTGGGTGCAGAGAGAGAATTAGAGAAAGAGGGCCCACGTGCAGCCAGCGGCAAGCCCGTGGAATTAGGTGCTTAGAAGAGGGGCACTGACCTAGTCTGGTGAGGGGTGGTCTGGAAGCTGCTTGGAGTGGGTGAGAGCTGAGCCGACTCCTGAAGCAGGACACGGTTGGGGGTGTGCTGAGTAGATAAGGACAGGAGAGTCCTCTGATGGTGAAGGTGTGGTGGAGGCAGGAAGGTGTGGTGTGGGAGCGGGAGGAAGTAAGGTTGGCAAAGCAGTCAGGTCTTCGGCAGTCAGAAGCTGGGGAGTGACAGATTTGGGTTTGGAGAATATCATTTGGGGGTCGCATGGAGGATGGGCAGGTGGGAACGAGACTGGAGGTGGGGGGACATTGGGGTGCAGCTTTCTGCATTGAGTTGGTTTCAGTTTGCCTTGTCCCTTTCTGCTCTGGGAGTGGAGGTCAAGAGGCCCAGCCCCCTGCAGCTGATGGAGCTGTGTCACCAGGCTCTTGCTCCGCAGCTGAGGAGCCCCATGCTGTTCAGGTTCACGTCCCAGAAGGTATTCAGCTGGAGCCTCGGACAGAGTTCAGCCCTGGCCCCGGCCGCTAGCTGCCAGCTGCCAGGAGGAGGGAGGTCCTGGGTTTAGATGAGGTGCAAAACTGGCGCCCGGGAAGGAGGGCTGAGCATCAAGAAACCCAGAAAGCTGTCTCACAGGTGCAGACATGACAGTGGCTTTGTGGTCTCGAAAACCTGGAGTAGACAGCCCCCATCTCGTCATTGTTTTCTTGTTAGTCCGGGGCTGCTTCTAGCTTGGAGATACACAGCTCCGAGCCCACCAGAGACACCAAAAACATAACTTTTCTGCCCTCTGGTGTTAAAAGAAGGAAGAGATTTTGCTGGGAAGAGGCACCTGTTTTCCTTCTCCAGTATTAGGAAGTTGGTGGGTGCAGATTTGTCTCTTCAGGGGCCCAGCAGTGACTTCATTGAGGAACATCTGGCCTAGGCCGGATCCTCAGCCACCTGCAGCAAACATTCCTGCCAGCAGGTGGCAGTAGGCCTCCAGGCTGCAATGCCCAGCCCATCTGCTGACCACAACCTTGCCACACCTCTTGGCATGGGGTGTGTGCTTTTGGGGATGGGGGGGTAGAAATGAATCAGACATGGGCCCTGCCTGTGTGGAAATTAGAGCACAGGCAGAGAGACAGATTCCCAGGCTATAAAACAATAAAACGGACTGTCTGAAATGTAAGAGACAGCATGGTGTAGGGGAAAAAGCAAGGGCAGCGGGATTCACACAGACCTGTCCTGACCCCGATTCCGCCCCTTACCAGCTGGGTTACCCTTGGCATGTTGAGTAATGTAACATGAACAATTGTAATAGCTAACAATCGCTAACATTGATGTGATGCTTCCTGTGGCCAGGCACAGAGCCAGGTGCTTTACATACAACTCATTTAATCCCCAACAACCCTTGAAGTAGGCACAGTTATATCCCCATTTTACAGATCAGGAAATGAAGGCACAAAGAAATCCAAGTTCTTCCTAAAGGTCATGCAGCTGGGGGTGGGGAGAGCTGGATTTGAACCCGGGCAGGGCAGCTGCTCACCTTCATGATGGTGCATCCCTATCTGTGGGACTGGCACAGTGCCTGGCACCAGAATAAGACTCTTATTATGAATAGCTGTCAGGACTAATAATTCATGACAATTCAGGACAACAAAAGCTGTCTCCCGAGTGCTGTGTGTTTAGTGTCACTAATTCTCCATCTTCCTGGCAGATTTGGGCATGTGAGTGTGGCACACCTCCTGTTGGATCACGGGGCTGATGTCAATGCCCAGAATCGGCTAGGGGCCAGTGTGCTCACTGTGGCTTCTCGGGGCGGCCACCTGGGTGTGGTGAAGCTGCTCCTGGAAGCCGGTGCCTTTGTGGACCATCACCACCCTTCGGGCGAGCAACTGGGGTTGGGCGGCAACAGGGATGAGCCCCTGGACATCACGGCCCTGATGGCCGCCATCCAGCACGGGCACGAGGCCGTGGTGCGTCTACTGATGGAGTGGGGCGCGGACCCCAACCGCGCAGCCCGGACCATGGGCTGGAGCCCACTGATGCTGGCTGCACTCACTGGGCGGCTTGGAGTGGCCCAGCAACTGGTGGAGAAGGGCGCCAACCCTGACCACCTCAGCGTGCTGGAGAAGACCGCCTTCGAGGTTGCACTGGACTGCAAGCACAGGGACCTTGTAGACTACCTGGACCCGATGACCACCGTCAGGCCCAAAACAGGTCAGGCTGCATGCCCTCCGTGACTTCACAGAGGACCCCAAATTGTGTTTATGTGGCTTAAGCTGAGGATTGCTCTACTGGAAGGACACACAGAACTCAGAGTCCAGCCCTGCAGACCAGTGAGACTGAGGAAGTGGTGTGCTTAAGTATCGGGGAGATTGCCTGTGACATGCAGGTTCTGGGCCCACTCTCTGCAGAGTCTGATTTGGTAGCCCTGGGCAAGAGTCTGGAAGCCTCCATGACAAGGCTGCTCTCCCTAACCACATCATTCTGATGCAGTTGGTTCTGGGGTCCTTCTAGAATAAGGTTTGGCAAACTTTTTCTGTAAAAGGCCAAATAGACTGTATGGACGATACGGTCTCTGTTAAAACTACAGTAGTCACTTCTGCTAGAGTGAAAGCAGCCTTACATATGTAATGAGTAAATGAATGGGTGTGGCTATGCATATAATATGTAACTGAGTCAGTTGTGGCTAGGTTCCAATAAATTACAATTACAAAGACAGGCAGTGGGGCATATTTGAGCCATGGGCTATAGTTTGCCAGCCCCTGCTGTACAATAGTGTGCCTGACCTCCTCTGCCCTGATCATTTCTCAAACACTAATTCATGTAAAATTGGTGAAAATTAGTTCTTTTAAAAACATCTAGCAGTGTGTCTTTTTTTCTTTTTTAACTTCTTGCCATCTCTCTGGCATGTAAAGAGTTGTCTAAACAATCCTTAGCAAATCTGCCACAGGACATACCACGTTTCAAAACCTCTAATGCACCGTTTGCAATAAGATCGCGACACACAGCCTTGGTACCCTCTGTCTATGTAAAAGGCCTGACTTCGATGGCAGGACTGACAGTCAGGGAGTAACAGTAGGTGGGCTGCAGTGTATATAAGCATCTAGCTCTGAGAGGTCAAGAACTGACGAAAGTAGCTTCAGGCACATTGGCTAAAAAGACCTGAAAGTGTTAAGTTTGTTACCATTGAAAGAATATACAGTGGCCCCATCAATTAAGAGATGCTAAAAATTTGGTAAATGCTTATTAGAAATATACTCTCCAGGGCCGGGCGCGGTGGCTCAAGCCTGTAATCCCAGCACTTTGGGAGGCCGAGACGGGCGAATCACGAGGTCAGGAGTTTGAGACCATCCTGGCTAACACGGTGAAACCCCATCTCTACTAAAAAAATACAAAAGCTAGCCGGTTGAGGTGGCTGGCGCCTGTAGTCCCAGCTACTCGGGAGGCTGAGGCAGGAGAATGGCGTAAACCCTGGAGGCGGAGCTTGCAGTGAGCTGAGATCCGGCCACTGCACTCCAGCCCGGGACAGAGCAAGACTCCGTCTCAAAAAAAAAAAAAAAAAAAAAAATACCCTCCCAAAAAAAAAAAAAAAAGAAATATACCATCCAATCAGAACAAGTCTGAAATAAACATGTTTTAAAAGCCTGTAATGACAGAGAGGTGGCAAAAATGAAGAGGACGCTCAAATGAGAAGGAAAAAGAAGTGAAGTTTAGGAAGACCTATCTGAAGCTAAGGAACTCTTACTTTGTCCAGGTGGGAAACTGAGGCCCAGAGAGGGAAGAAAGCTGGTCAAAGGTTGCACACCCATTGGAAACTGAGTGAGTGACACTCAGGAGTTGAGGATTCCATGGGAAGAGCACCTAGAGGTGATTCTCCCACCTGCACCTTCTGCATGGGCTCTAGAAGCTGGTTTCACGCATGACTCTTCTGAGCCTTTGCCTCATCTGTGAAATGGACACATTGACAACTACTACGGGGTGGTGGTGAGCAGAAGGCAGGTTATCCTCTGGTGTGTGAGATACTCAGCACAGTAGAGTGTTAGGTACTCATCAAGGCTTGCAATTAGAACTTAGGGTCCCAGTCTCCTAGGACAGGGTTTTGTTTTGTTTTTGTTTTGGACACAAGGCCATTGCTCTCCTTTAAAGGTTTGGGTTGTTTGTGGCGGGGATGGGGAAAGGATCTGCCTTTCCCAGGCCCTGTCATGCCCAGCACACCTGCCATGCTGAATCTCCCCTCACCCTCGCAGGGACCCTCTGAGGAGGGTGTTCCCCCATTTTGCAGGGGAGGGAACTCAGGCTCAGAAGTGGACACTCCAGAACTTGCACCTGCCCGTGCGTGCTGAGCTGTGCCTCTTCTGCTGTGTGTGCGTTTTCCTTCCCAGGTTTCCTCAGCCTCTGCATCTTGAATCTTCACGGAGTGCCCTCGGGCTTAGCTTCTGACAGGCCTCACTTTAGGGATTGTCCTGGCATCATGGGATGGTGATGCCCTCATTTCCCCAAGACGCAGAGGCTGAGACACATTGGTGGATGTGGCCAAGGTCACTGTTTACTTGGTTCGACCCTGGCTATGCCCCTGCTGGCCAAGGGACCTTGAACTGGTTGCCTGAGTTCACCAAGCTCCCATTTCCTTCTCCACAAATGGGTGGTAGGAGTGACACCCACCTCAGGACTGCTGTGGGGGTCACATGAGATCCTACCTGGCCCAGAGGGAGCACATGAGAACTGGCGTTACTCCATAGTGTTGTCGGTGTATTTGACGGGAGCGAACCTGGGGTCTTCCAGCAGGATCGGGTCATGTTCCCATCAAGCAGACCCAGCCTGAGGCTCAGTTCTCCCACTCTGTACCTGGGTGGTCTTGGTGATGTTAATTAGCCCTGCAGGACTTCAGTGTTTTTTTTCATAAAATAGTCGTAATAAAGACACTTTTCTTGGGAGATTTTTGTGAGGAATAGTAAGATCATGCCTGTAAAATTTTTATCACAGTGCCGTGGCACATACACAACGTCCAATAAATGGAAACTCTTATGTTTTGATTGATCATACATTCATTCCGATACTTCGCAAATAGGTACTGAGGCCTGCTATGTATCAGGCACCTTTCTAGGCACTTTGGATACATCAGTGAACAAATGAGATCCTAATCTCTGCCCTTGAGGACCTTGGCCTCGATAAGGGGAGACAGGCAGTCAATAGGAAATATACGTATTAAATATATAGTAGGGTAGGTGGTAAGTGCCATGAGGTTAAAAAAAAAAAAGGGCAATGTAAAGAGGTTGGGTGTGGCAGAGCTGGGACAATGCAGGCTGCTGTGTCAAATGGAGTGGTTGGGCAACCTTGAGAAGGTGGGACTGCAGCAGACATGCAGGACCTGAGGGAGTGTGTTGGCCCTGGGGGATCCCTGGGAAGAGCCCCAGGTAGGGTGCAGGCTGTGCTATTGAAAATGACAGATTATGAAATAAATAATAGGAGCCCCAGCTCTTACTGTGCAGTGCCTGGAAATCCAGCCCCCACCAAGGCCTTGGAGGTCCCCTGGTCTCTGCCTTTCATTAGCAGCAGAACAGAGTACCTTTGATGCGGTAGCTGTCATTGTGACGCCCCTGACTCCCCACTGAGGTTGTGGTGTGGAGGTTGGAGCAGATTTCTTTTCCTTGGGATGGGGCAGGGTCCCTGGGACTGCTTGGATATAGATGAAAAAGCTGAAGCCCCAAGTGAGGAGGAGACATGCCCAGAGTCACTGGGTGTCAGGACACAGCTGCCCCTGCCTCCTGGGGCCAGGCTCCGCTGTCAGTGATTAACTTGTGTCAGATGGTTGCTTAGCAGCAAACACTAAGACCAGGTGACACTCTTCTGTGGAAAGGTCTTGGCATGAGAAGACCGCCCCCACACAGCAAAGATGGTTCTTGAATACTTGAAGGAACATGACATATTTTTTTAAAGTCAGGTGCAAAATTGTTTCTTGATAGTAATTCACAGGCAAAATTGATGTACTGTGTCCTGTGGCAGTGTCTGTACTTCTCATTAAGAATTCTGGGATTCTGGCCGGGTGTGATGGCTCACGCCTGTAATCCCAGCACTTTGGGAGGCGGAGATGGGTGGATCATGAGATCAGGAGTTCGAGACCAACCTGCCCTAGATGGTGAAACCCCGTCTCTACTAAAAATGCAAAAATTAGCCAGGTGTGGTGGCAGGTGCCTGTAATCCCAGCTACACTGGAAGCTGAGGCAGAAGAATCGCTTGAACCCAGGAGGTGGAGATTGCAGTGAGCTGAGATCTCGCCACTGCCCTCTAGCCTGGGAGACAGGGCAAGACTCCGTCTCAAAAAATAAAAAAATAAAGGAATTCTGGGGTTCTGGCCTGGAGCGGTGGCTCACGCCTGCAATCCCAGCAGTTTGGGAGGCCACGGCGGGCAGATCACTCGAGTTCAGGAGTTCCAGACCAGCCTGGCCAACATGGCGAAACACTGTCTCTTACAAACGTTAGCCGGGTGTGGTGGCATGTGCCTGTAATCCCAGCTACTCGGGAGGCTGAGGCACGAGAATCACTTGAACCCAGGAGGCAGAGGTTGCAGTGAGCTGAGATCACACCACTGCACTCCAGTCTGGGCAACAGAGTGAGACTCCATCTCATAGAAAGAATTCTGGGGTTCACCTTGCTGGTTGCTAGTAAAGAAATAATTGTTCTTTGAATGGGGCTTTAACATCATTTGATCCCTGCAACAGCCAGATGAAAGGGATGTTATCCCCACATTTGTGATGAAGAGGCAGCTTACTCTAAAAATGTGCACTGAAATTCTTATGCACTGACTCCACACTCAGTGCTCCTTGCCCCGGGCTGCAGCTTCCTCCCAGCTGCTTGAGAGGGCTTATCTGGACCAGAGTCAGCCCAGATTCACAAGTTCCCTCTGGCAGCTGCTCCGTCCCCTGGGATCAGTTAAAGACTGCAGAAGGCCTGCCTTCAGCCCCCTAGCAAGCAGACTGGCCATGAGGATGCCTGCTCTTACAGGAGCAGGGTACCTGCTGGCCCAGGCTTGGAGGAAGGTGTGGGATGAGCATGTGAGAGAGGGGCTAGCATCTGGTGGCTGCAGCAAGGCTCAGCTGTGCAGGTAGGCATGGGGTCTGGCCCCAACCTAGCAGCTGGGCTTCAGGGTACAGCATGAAGATGCCCAATTAGGCAGTGGCCTTTGGGCAGCTGTGTCTGCAGGTTTGGGGCAGGGAGCATGTTCTGATTGCTTCTTACATGGGAGGGAAAGAAAACATGAGCATTGGCTCTTCTGTTGGCTGTGTCTGTGAACTTCCTTAGAGCTCAGCTGCTCGGTATCTCAGCAGCTGATTTGGAATTACGATTGTACGTTTAGTTTTTAGAAGAAAAAAATTTTTTAAAACAATGTCCATAGGAATCCAAGATTTTCCAAGACCCCAAGACTTTTCAGTATACCTAAGAAAGGATATGCCAACATTTGTTTTGCCTGAAATTGATTGCTTTATTTGTATGAGATCAGGGCCGTGATCTGCTGCTCTTTCGTGTTTTGTCGGCAAAATCTGTCTCTGAAGTGTTTTCAGATGTTCTTTGGTAATAAACCTTCCAGAAGAGCTGCTGGATTTGTCCATTACGTAGGTCTCCAATTAGATTGCTTTTGAGAATTAGATGCTTTTTAAAGCCAGGCTGTGTTGTTACACCCTTGTGACTTTTCTGTTATATTAAACCTTTCCGTGGTTAACTTTTAATCTTTGTTTACCCAGATGAAGAGAAAAGGCGACCTGATATTTTCCATGCATTGAAAATGGGTAAGCGCTTTAGAAAATCTTTTTGGATATTTAAGAATACAGGACTACATTCTCCCAACCTAATATTTGTAGTCCTTTGCAGGGCCACCCAGGGTATTTTGAGAAAGAAACAGGCATTTTGGTGTTTGGTGTTTGGAAGTTCAGATCCTGGAGGCCAGTATTTATTATGGAGCTCTACATACAGACTCCAGAGGGCCTCCAGCCCCACTCCAGCCAAACACTGGCTAGCTATATGCCCCAGCTCTTCCTGCCTCTGAAATGCCTCTCTGCATACCCACTCCAGTCTCTTTGTGACAAAGAGGCATTGAGCCTAAAATTTTCTCTCTTGATATAGACCCTTCCTCCAGGAAGCCTTTCCCGATCCTCACCCCACAGCAAGACCTGAACTCTCCTTCTGTCTTCTTCTGTCTCCTTCATCTGTTCTCTGAAGACACTAACAATACTTCTGTCTTTTAGTAACACTTCTACCCATTCATGTGCTTGCCTCTGTCCTGCCTAGACTGAGGTATTTGAGAGTCGGGGCTATCTCTGACCCCCTCTTAGTATCCCCTATGATGCCCAGCAGCCCACTGCAGGGGCAGGGCCGGCAAGTGTTCGTTACATGAACCACAGGATAAATCAGCCTATGGTCCCAGGCCCACAGATCACCCAGACTCTTGCTTGTGTTTGCAGGAAACTTCCAGCTGGTCAAAGAGATTGCCGATGAAGACCCCAGCCATGTGAACTTGGTCAATGGGGACGGGGCGACGCCCCTGATGCTAGCAGCTGTTACGGGGCAGCTGGCTCTGGTGCAGCTACTGGTGGAGAGGCACGCGGATGTTGACAAGCAGGACAGCGTGCATGGCTGGACAGCCCTCATGCAGGCGACCTACCATGGGTCAGTGCCAGCTCCACACCCTCAGCAACAAGGCCAGACATATGTTCTAGCCTGAGATGGGGGTTTCCAATGGGCTCTTCTGGTCCTGAGATGCTGCATACAAACCCCAAGACTGTGACTACATTGAGGCATGCAAAAAAAAAAAAAAAAAAAAGAAAGGAAAAGAATGAAAGCGGCACAGGCTCATTTTATTTCCACCCTTCTGTGTCCAGATTCCTGTTCTCCCATCACAGAATTTCACCAGTGGCCATGAAAAACCATGCAGCAGGAGCATTTTATGCAGAGAGATAAGGTTCTCTAGGTTGGTTTCAGTTGAACACAATGACTGGTTCATTGGAGTTTTCACACTGAGATATAGTGACCTCCTTAAGTAGGCCCTATATGAAGTAAACATTGGTGATTCATACCGTTGTCGTCTTGTGATGATTGATGGTGAGATGTGTCCTACCCCTCTCCTTTTGAATAAGCTTCAGTGTTTACAGGGTGCTTATGAACCCCTTCTTATGTGATCATCCCAGCAGGGTGGGCTGTCATCCTCCTGGAGGCCTCCTCTTTGGGGTGGGCATCTTGTAGCTGCTAAGTTATCTGACTCCCAATTAGAGGTTCTTTCCTTACCCTCTTTTAGGTGATCAGATCACTTTCCTGCGTCATCTGAAAGCACTTTGTTTTCTTCTTCAATGAGCATTGAATTCCAAGATGAAATTTTATTTCAGACATCTTGGTCTGTAGGAGACTTACCCAATGGAGATGTCCTGGTTTAGGGTAGAAGAAGTGGGGTCTCCCATGGGGTCAGTGATTTTTGGGCAGAGTCCTTGGTTTGGTCCCCTTCCCCTTCCCCTTTCCCTTCCCCTTCCCTTCCCTTTCCGACAGTATCTCACTTTGTTGCCAGGCCGGAGTGCAGTAGCGTGATCATGGCTCACTACAGCCTTGACCTCCCAGACTCAAGCAATCCTCCCGCCTCAGTCTCTCAAGTAGCTGGGACTACAGGCTTGCACCACCACACCCAGCTAATTTTTAAATTTAAAAATTTTTGGTAGAGACAAGGCCCCCCATGTTGCTCAGGCTGGTCGCGAACTCCTGGGCTCAAGCGATTCTCCCGTCTTTGCTTCCCAAAGTGTTGGAATTACAGGTGTGAGCCACCACATCTAGCCTCAGTTTTCATTTTGTTCCTGGAAGGAACACTTAGACTTTGATTTAAATCATGTTCCTGCTTGACCTGCCCATGTGCTAGGGAATGAGAGAATGAGACTTTTTGCCCTTCCATGCCCTTCTTAAATGCTCAGAGACTGAGCTTTGTAGTTAATGTTGTTGGTTTTGTTGCCCAGGAGCAAAGCCATGCTTTTGCTTTCAGTGAATGTAACTCTAGCATTTTCTTCCCAGGAATAAGGACATTGTCAAATATCTGCTAAACCAAGGGGCTGATGTCACTCTTCGTGCAAAAAATGGATACACAGCCTTTGACCTGGTGATGCTGCTGAATGATCCTGGTGGGTAATTTCAAGAAAAGGGTTGTAAATCTACCCAGCGTTTCTCGGGCTGGGAGTCAAGACAACCACCTCCTCTGTGACTTGTGTTTTATGCGCTTGCTTATTTGTGGGAGAAAATCATTCTGAAGTGTCAGGAGCTTACCACATGATCCTTAGGCAAGTCCCTTCCCTCCCCAGTGGAGCACTGGACTTGGACCAGGTGGCCCTGGGGGCTTCTTCCAGCACCAACCTCCTAGGAATCTCCAGAGAGGGAAGGAAAATAAGACGTGTCTGACTGTGTCTGACTTCGCAGTCCACACACACCCTAGAATGGCATCTGTGCTTCACAGCCAGAAATCCTGAGTCACTCGCGGAAACATAAAGGCCCCTTTGATAAGCAGAATGGGAGATAGAGCAATGGCCCCCTCAGCTTAATTGTGTAGGTAGAGGCTGCAGGGTCAAGGGTCCTGTGCTGGGAATGTCGCCATTAGTTCCACCCCTCTTGGTCCTCGGCTGGTACCTGCTACTCCCCTTTGACCTTCCCCTGCTGTGACAGGCCCTCATTTGGGACCTGGGCTTCCAGTTAGCCAGCTCAAGGGGAAAGGCCTCTGATATGTCATCTTATTACCCTGGAGTTTCAACCCAGAGAGAGAGAAGCTCTGAGGCCGTTCTGACCCACTAGGCTTGAAGCCTGTGCTGGGATTCTAGCTGTTGGCTGTGGGGAGAGAAGACTTTGACGTCTATAGTTACAAGTCACCTGCTGGCCCTCTTAACTAGAGAGGAAGCCAGCGGGTGTGCCCTTCCTCATCACAGCACCACCACCCTTGCTACCCCTTCCCTGCTGCAGGCCCCTGTACTTCACAGATGCACACTTGGTTCTGTTTGACCCTCGAAGAGGTCTGAGAGGGGAAGCAGAGGTTCACATCCTCTTGAAGAGATGAGGTCGCCAAGACTCGGGAAGTGATCTGTCCCAGCCAGAGAGTTGGAGTCCTGTGCCCCAAGTCTAGTGATCCTACTCCACCTAATTGGAGACCTTCTTCACGTGCCAAGACTTGGTTATTTGGAATCAGTCCCCAGCCACTCTCGCTGGATCTCATACACACTTTTTCTGACAAACTTGTCGTTTCAGTGTTCCTCTTCTCCCTAGCCTCCACTGCCATTTATTCCCTTTCCCAAATAAAACAGCCTATTCCCAGGAATATTTTTCCTAGTGGGTTTTTTAATAAGGTGTTTACACAAAACTTTTGAAAAAACTCATGCCTATTATTGAGTACTTGGAGAGAAAAAAGAAATAGCCCTGCGTGGATGGTGCACGCCCATAATCCCAGCACTTTGGGAGGCTGAGTTGGGTGGATCACTTGAGGCCAGGAGTTCGAGACCAGCCTGGCCAACATGGCGAAACCCCATCTCTACTAAAAGTACAAAAATTAGCCAGGCATGTTGGCGGGCCCTGTAGCCCCAGCTACATGGGAGGCTGAGGCAAAGAATCGCTTGAACCTAGGAGGTGGAGGTTGCAGTGAGCCAAGATTGTGCCACTGCACTCCAGCCTGGGTGACAGAGCAAGACTCTTGTCTCAAAAAAAAAAAAAAGAAATAGTCATCAAGAAGAAGCATTGTTAATAGTTTGGAGTAGTTTCTTCTCAATCTTTTTTTGCAATGCTTTTTTTATATAACTGAGTTGGGTTCATAATAACTTCGTAATACTTAATATTTTTAAGGCACTTGTATTGCTCTAAAGGAATTCCCATGAATCGTCAAGATACCTTTGTGTGGTGGGTATTAATGTCGCTGACTTGTCTGTACAGAGAGGCTTTGTAATTTACTTGCAGTTACATAGCCAGGGAGGGACAGAGGCAGAATCTGAGCCTCTGCAGCCTGTCTGTGAAGCCTGCGCTTTTAAACACACTGTCCGCCCTGTGTTCCTCACGAGAGAGGACTTCCGGTTTTTCTTTCTGGTTAAGTAGGTTAAGCCCTGCTGGCTTTGTTTGCCACCTTTTCAAGATCAGATGGAGAGGCAGGTGCCTTGATTCTGGAATTACACAGGCCCTGGAGCTCCAGAGCTGAGTTCTAAGTCTGATAGGGGTCATCTTGAGTCTTCTCCTCATGGCCCAACAGACATATTTGCAGGTAAAATGCTGCCTTTTGTGTCCATAGACACGGAACTTGTTCGACTGCTGGCATCTGTGTGCATGCAGGTGAATAAAGACAAAGGCCGTCCGAGCCACCAGTCGCCCCTGCCCCACTCGAAGGTGCGACAGCCCTGGAGCATCCCAGTGCTGCCCGATGACAAGGGTGGGCTGAAGGTTTGTCTTTTCCTGTCTTAGAGGGGCTTAGGGGGCCAGGGAGCTGGGAGCTGGCAGGGAGCCTGCTGCCTCCTGTGCACCCAGGCTGGTTTTTGCTGGGGAGTCCCAGCAGGGGTGGCAGGTGAGCTGGCATTGAGCAATAGGAAACGAGGGGGACCAGGAAAAACTGGGGTGACTGTGACCATATTGTGGCAACAGTGGCTGCTTTGTAAGAATGTGGGTCCACGCCTGTAATCCCAGCTACTCCAGAGGCTCAGACAGGAGAAATGCTTGAGCCTGGGAGGCGGTGGTTGCAGTGAGCCGAGATCACGTCACTGCACTCCAGCCTGTGCAACAGAGCAAGAACTTGTCTCCAAAAGGACTGTGGGTCTATATTACTAGACCTCTTTTTTTTTTTTTTAAGGAAAAAATGGAAATCCAGATTTTGATATGGAATCTTAATTTATAAGTATAGGGAATTTTAGAAAATTCTGCATGATTTAGTACTGAGCTGGCCAAAGCAAGCACTTCTCTTCCCAAGGAATCCATTTGCAGCCTCTGCTTTACTGTGCAGGATATTTGCTGATCGTGCCACTCTGGGGTCTCCCTGCAGTCCACAGGCCCTGCCAGCTTCCTGGAAACACCAGAAACAAGCTCCAGTGGCTGCTTGTAACTGCAAGCTGAGACTTCCTCTTGGGATTTCTCATTTTCCACGTCCTGCTCTACTTGTTTGAAATCAAACTTACTTTATGCCTGAGAAAATAAAACAACACACTGGTTTTGTCTGCCCACCTCCCCACTCTACATGGAGTGGCAGTGCCTTCTGAGGGCTGCAGACTCGGCGCTGGCTCAAGCTCTGCATCCTTCCTGACTGGTGTTCTCATAGCTCTCTTCGTTCCTGCTCTTACTGCCATTTCCATAGGCTAGGGCCTCACAGACGCTGTTCGTGGCTGTTTGTTAACCTCTGAGTGGTCATGGGTTACAAGTGTTCCTGGGAGGTAGTGCCTGTCCTCTCTAGGCGAGGATCAGCTATAGGAGCAGCTGGCCCAGGCCCTGATATAGAGATCCTGATGCCTCTCATGTTATCACCAGAGCAGGAGGAGGGAGATTATGCAATGATAGATGCTTAGGAATCTGGAGTTGCCTCTGTGTCCATCTGTCCCTGTTTCACTGTAAGACCTCAAGTAAGTCAGCACTCCTGTCTGAGTCTCCAATTCTCATGTGCAATGAGGAGATTGATTAGATGAGGGATGGCAAATAGGATTCACTGCCACCTCCAGGCTATTGGAAATGACTGCCTAAGGTATGGGTCAGGAAAGGTTTAGTGAGTAACCGTGGCTTATTGGGAATGGGTGCTATCGTTGATCAGTAATGTCTGTCCAGGCCCCAGGAGAGGGGAGGGCAGGCACCTGTGAATGTAGTCAGTATCTCTGGGCTGGGCGGGTCCTGCGCCTACTCTCCTTGCCCTTCCTGGAGCATGACTTCTGCTCTACGTTCCTTTGGCAGTCCTGGTGGAACCGAATGTCCAATCGGTTCCGAAAGCTCAAACTGATGCAGACATTGCCCCGCGGGCTGTCCAGCAACCAGCCTTTGCCTTTCTCTGACGAGCCTGAGCCAGCTCTGGATTCCACAATGAGAGCTGCCCCCCAGGACAAGACAAGCCGCTCTGCACTCCCTGATGCAGCCGCTGTGACCAAAGACAATGGTGAGAAAACCCTGCCCATGCAGTAGAATTTTTGGAATGGTCTGAGCCTGCACCCTCTGCCCTTCATCCTACCTCCTGGGCTGCTGTCAGGGGTGAGGTGATGTTGGAATGTGACACTGGAGCACAGAGTCTGTTCTGGTAGAAAAGAGACTTAGGCAGGGACACAACCACCAGGAGTGTGATAGAATGAGAAGGTGCTGGCCAGTGGCAAGAGTCCCAGGTTCCTGTCCCACACTCCCTGCTGAGGGGTGACAGGGAGTCATCCTCTCTCGCCTTTGGTAGGTGGTTTTCCCCACCTATAAAATGTGATTGGTCTATGACACTGAAAGCATCTTGAAATAAAATGAGTTACTGGGAGGGTGTGAGTAGTGAGCTCCCCATCACTCAAGGTATTCAACAGCTTGGATAACTTTGTCAGTTTGCTGAAGGAGATTCCCATACTGACTGGAACATAGATAAGATCCCTTCTAACAGTCAGATTCCCCATAACTGGATTAGCTTCTCTGGCACCACTGTCTGAGACAGACTATTGAGCTGGGGGCACCACTCTCTGACCTAACACGGCAGTGGTTTATGGAAAAGCTGAAAACATGCTCCAGTATACCTTTTAAATGCCTTCCTTCTATTAAAATATCGAATACCAATTATTATTAAATATTTAAGCACCCAGGAGAGTTGGTTTTCCAGGATGAAGCCAGCCCCAGTCACTCATCCTCATGCTGTGGACACGTGGAGGGGTCATTTCAGGAAATTTCCATTTGTCTCTCAGGTCCTGGGAGCACAAGAGGAGAGAAGGAAGACGCGTTATTGACAACTATGGTGAGTGTGGGGCTTTTCTAAAAGCATTTTAGGTCTCTGGCAATCATCAGTTGATTGATTTACAAGGAGGGATATGGGCATTTGTCTTGTCTTTGTGGTGGTCACAGATAGGGTTGGTGATCAGAATGTGTAACAATAGGCTTAGCTCTGGCACTGAGGAGTCAGAACAGATGCCACCTCTAAGCTGGAGAGGGCTGTGCTGGTGATCAGCCGCTGGGTGTCAGCCCTAGCCCTGTTCTCAGGGAGGCAGGGGATTGAGGGTAGGAATTGATGGGCAGCATGAGAAATGAAGACTCACCATTTGGGCTGTGGAGAACCGGGGAGAGAGGATTCAAAGAGGAGGGTATGTTTCCAGCTGGGGAGGCCTCAGTTTCCTCATCTGTAAATTAGAGATGTATTAGGATTAGGGTCAACTGTGAGTAACAGAAAGTCCCCAAATAACAGTGGTGTAAATAAGATAGCAGCCTACTTCATTCAAGTAAGCAAAGTTCAGAACTAGTATATGACTCCTTGGAGTTAGGGACTTGAGTCCTTTTTGCCTGTTGGTCCCCCATGTGTGGTTTCTATTTCTAAGGTCACCTCTTGGTTCAAGATGGCTGCCAGAGCTCTGGCCATCACGGCCTCATTCCAGCCAGCAGGAGAGAGGAGGGGAAAAGAGGTAGCCATGGGCACTTGCCAGCTGTCTTTAAAGAAGTTTCTTGGGGCCATGAGCAGTGGCTCACGCCTGTAATCCCAGCACTTTGGGAGGCAGAGGCGGGTGGATCACCTGAGGTCAGGAGTTTGAGACCAGCCTGGCCAACATGGTGTATTTTTAGTCTCTACTAAAAATACAAAAATTAGCTGGGCGTGGTGGCGGGTGCCTGTAATACCAGATACTCGGGAGGCTGAGGTAGGAGAATTGGTTGAACCCGGGAGGCAGAGGTTGCAGTGAGCCAAGCTCGTGCCATTGCCTGGCTGACAGAGCAAGATTCTGTCTTAAAAAAAAAAAAAAGGTTTCTTGGAAACGATTCTACTTAAATCACAGCAGGGAAGCTGGGAAATGAAGTCTTTGTTCCAAGTGGTCCTGTGCCCATCTAAATAAACATCAGGTGTGTCATTTCTAAGATGTGAAAAATAGATACTGGGGGACAGTTTGCAGTCTCTGACTTTGGGGATTCCTCATGGTTATGGTTTTTAAACAAGATCACTCCCAGGAAGTTCTTAGCCTAGTGTCTGGCCCAGAATAAGCTCCGTGGTGTGAACTTGGATGTGTTACCTCCCCTCTCTGAGTTTCACATTCCTTTCCTCTGATATGGGAGCTTAATGATTAAAGTTGGACTTGAGTCCCTTTAGTGTTAAGACCCTAATACTAGCCAGCAGAGGGCAGTATTGCAGAGGACAAGGGAGCAGGGGGTGCTCCCAGAAAGGCATCAGCAGCGTCAGGAACTGCAGAGCCCAGCAAGGAGTCCTGACCCAATCTGCCCACGGCTCCATGCCACCCCAACAGGTGTAAATTGATGGTTCTAACACTGACTGTGGGAGCTTGTGCTGCCTTACATTTGATCATGTTATTAAATAGCAATAATTATTTTTGGTGGGAAGACAGAAATACTATTTTACAAATTTTAGAAGAAGCAGTAAAACATAAAGAAGGAAAATAAATTCACCCCAATCACACACCCAGCTGTAACCGTGGTTGGCATTTTTATGGTATATGTCTTTTGAGTATTTTTTGTAAGCAGTTTTTTAGCATGTATAAATGTGATGTTATATGTAATAATAGCAAATACCATAGCTCTTACTAAGTACCAGCTACTATTCACCGCACTTTACATGTATTAGCTCATTTAATATTCGTGAGGTTGGCACTGTTAATATCTTTGCCATATTGTGTTGAATCCAATCTATTTGTGATTTGTATGTTGTGACCGTCTTTTCCATGTCATCAAACACTATGTAGCCACATCATATTTAATGGCTACGTTAGAACATTCCAGGGTAGGAACGTGTCTCTTTATCTAAGACTGAACTGTCAGACTGTGGGATTTCTAGTTTTTTGTTATTTTAACAGCTCAGATGAATGTCCCTATACCTTCATTTCCCCCACTTGCCTGATATTTGCTCAGGATGAATACCTAGAAATGGAATTCCTGGGTCAAAGGTTGTGAATGTCATTGGCTTCCAGAAAGATAGCAACAATTTGGACTGTTACCCCAGGGAGGGAAAAGACCCTTTTGTGGTGATGGGTTTGTCGCTGTGAGTGTCCAACTCAACCCTGTTTGCTGGATGAGCTTGTTGTGGTCTAGAGGGAAAGAGGGGACAGCACTTGTTTACAGACTTTCAGAAAAGCAGGACAGAGCCAGCCTGGGAACCCGGGAGGTGTACTCCTTCCCCGACCCCTCATGCTCTGTAGAGGGCGCCAGTGTGCCTGCCCGCCCATAATGGGTGGGGTGGCCCGGCTGCTTCGCTGATGGGCATGTGCAGCCGTCAGTATGGAGATGCCCGCCTTGCTCTGCTCCTGAGGCAGGTTTAGCTGTGGGATTCCCGTTGCTGCAAAGCACCATCTGGGAAAAAGTTCACTGTTTTTTCTTAATTAAGGTGAGCGTGGTCTGTGAACACTTTCCTTGATGATCTAACCGTCATTACTGTGTAGAGTTTATACTGACCCCCAAATCACATTTTCAAAATTTAAAATTAAATTGCAATGAAATGTCAGCAGCAGGAGGCGTGCTTGGAGAAAGCTGGTGTGTGGGGGGCTGGGGAAGAGAGTGGCTGGTGCTGGGTCCTAGCCCTTATCCTCTCCCCATTCCTCCTTCACCCCCAACGGCTGCTCAGGCTGGTCTCCTCGCAGCACTGCACCCATGTCCTGCTCCTCTAGGCTCCAGGCCTTTCCGTATTCTGGCCCCTCACTCAGTCTGGAATGCCCCTTCTGGTCCTCACTGGCCCAGCTTAAACTGTCATTCAGGCTCAACTCAGTCCCCACAAAGGCGCCCTCACTGCATAGCAGTGGCACCCTTCCTCTGTGTTCTCCCAGTTCCCCTGCGTCCCCCATAGCACACCAACATCATCTTCTCCTTGGCGCTCTGTCTCCTCTGCCCCATTCTGATCTTGCTGCTGTGGGGAGAGATCCAGGAGAAGCCTGGCGTTGGCACAGAGCAGACATGGGTGTTGTGCGGTTACTGGGAGGAGGGCTGCAGATGCCACATAGCTCCCGGCTTAGGTGGAGGGGCGGATGGTGGTGCCATGCCCCAAGAAGCAGGAAAAACATGGAGGCTTTCCCAGCGAGTTGGGAGCCCTCCTGGGGGCTTATCTAACCCTCAGCCTGTCTTTTTCAGCTTCGAAACGGAGCTCCCCTCACCAGACTCCCGAGTGACAAGCTGAAAGCAGTCATCCCTCCATTCCTACCTCCTTCCAGTTTTGAGCTGTGGAGCTCTGATCGGTCCCGGACGCGTCACAATGGGAAGGCAGACCCCATGAAGACCGTGCTGCCCCAGAGAGCCAGCAGGGGCCACCCTGTGGGTGGCGGGGGCACAGACACCGTAAGTTGTCTTCTGACACACTTTTACACAGCACTCACTGCTCGCTGAAATCATGGTGTGTTCCAGGCAGAGGGACCTCAAACCGACGAATCCAGAAGGGTTGCAACTTTTTTTTTGCTTTTGAATGGATGATATCCTTTTGTCTAATGAAGCCCTACAGAGCAACTCAATATGGAAAACAGATTAAAATGTTGAGGTAGCAGGGAACATCTGTCCCCTTACTGGAACCGTAGAGCTCCAAGGAGCACAGTTAGAAGACCTGATGTATCTAATCCAACCTTCCTTTTAGTAGATGAGGAAACTGGGACCCAGGGAGTGGGAGTAATAGCTGAAGATCACCAGCCAAGTGCGGGTGAACCACGATCAAGAGCAAACACTCAGTGGCAACTGTGTGTGCTACTGGTGTTTTCTTGTGCCCAAGAGTGTGACTTCTATCCTTTTGACTGTAGTGGTTTCTAACTTGGTGGCTCTTGGTCTGTTTCTGAAATTGACAGCCCTGTCAATGTGGAAGGTATCTCTGTATATAGCCTGTATTTGGATGGTAGATGCAGCAAACGGGCAAGACAAAGGGATTCAGGACTGACCCTGTCGTGTGCTGGGTGATTGGAGAAGCTTACGGCCTCTGTCTCTATAAGATGGGGCTGACCCCAGCACTCACTGCTGCCTCCTAGGGCTATGGTAGTATCAGATCACCAGCAGGAGACCAAGACCCTGGCGCCTGGAGATGCTCTCAAAACAGGCAGGACAGGTTTGCGTTTAGTCCCCTATTCTCGATCAGGTAGGAACATGGGGGAGTTGTAGAACCCATCCCTGAGACCTCTTCTATGGCTGTGTTTCCTTGATAATTTAACCTTAGAGGGACAGAACATTAACTTGACTTGCTTCATTTGCTCAGTGAACATTCACTGAATCCCACTGCCATGTAGCCCAGTCAGCCCCATTCTGCCCTAGAAGAGGCGGTGGTCTGCGTGGCAAAGATGTAGGCACAGAACATGAGGCGGGGAGCAGTGTTAGGAGTGTGCGAGCACCAGAGAGGTGACTGTGTGTGGTAGGACACTCAGGAGGCCTCCAGGAAGAGGCAACAGCTGAGCTGGGATTTGCAAGCTGTGGAAGAGTTCTCTCCCCAGTGGAGTGCAGGCAGCAGCGTCCCAGGTAGAGGGAGAGAGAACATGAGCTATAGCCTTTGTAAGTGTGTTCTGTTTTGCTTACTCAGCAGATGGGCCTCATTCTGGGCCCTGGGGATCTTGTCACTGTCTCTCCCTTAGGAGTGCCCACAGTGTGGGGCCAGGGCCCTGGGATCTGTCACTGTCTCTCCCTTAGGAGTGCCCACAGTGTGGGGCCAGGGCCCTGGGATCTGTCACTGTCCCTCCCTTAGGAGTGCCCACAGTGTGGGGCCAGGGCCCTGGGATCTGTCACTGTCCCTCCCTTAGGAGTGCCCACAGTGTGGGGCCAGGGCCCTGGGATCTGTCACTGTCCCTCCCTTAGGAGTGCCCACAGTGTGGGGCCAGGGCCCTGGGATCTGTCACTGTCCCTCCCTTAGGAGTGCCCACAGTGTGGGGCCAGGGCCCTGGGATCTGTCACTGTCCCTCCCTTAGGAGTGCCCACAGTGTGGGGCCAGGGCCCTGGGATCTGTCACTGTCCCTCCCTTAGGAGTGCCCACAGTGTGGGGCCAGGGCCCTGGGATCTGTCACTGTCCCTCCCTTAGGAGTGCCCACAGTGTGGGGCCAGGGCCCTGGGATCTGTCACTGTCCCTCCCTTAGGAGTGCCCACAGTGTGGGGCCAGGGCCCTGGGATCTGTCACTGTCCCTCCCTTAGGAGTGCCCACAGTGTGGGGCCAGGGCCCTGGGATCTGTCACTGTCCCTCCCTTAGGAGTGCCCACAGTGTGGGGCCAGGGCCCTGGGATCTGTCACTGTCCCTCCCTTAGGAGTGCCCACAGTGTGGGGCCAGGGCCCTGGGATCTGTCACTGTCCCTCCCTTAGGAGTGCCCACAGTAGAGGACCTACAAGAAGACCTTTGTTTTGGTGTCCTATGGCTGCTGTAACAAGTCACCTCAAACTGCATGGCTTAAAACAACAGAAATGTGTTCTCTCACGGTCCTGGAGGCAGAAACTCTGAAATCAAGGTGTCAGCAGGGCCCCGCTCCCTCCGGAGGCTCCAGGGAGATCCATTCTTTCCTCTGACAGCTTCTCTTGACTCTAGGCTTCACTTGGCTTGTGGCTGCGTCACTCCAGTCTCAGCCTCCATGGTCACATTGCTTGCTCGTTTGTCAAAATTCCCTCTGCCTTTTCTCTTACGAAGATACATGTGATTGCATTTAGAGCCCACTGGGAAATTCCAGGATAAGCTCCTCCTCTCAAAATTCTTGACTTGAGCACATCTTAGGTAAGCACATATAAGCTCATCCTCAGTCTGGTGCCTTATAAGGTAACAGTCAAAGATTCTGGTAATTAGGACACTGTGTATCTTTTTGGGGGTGGCGATTCAGCCCACTCCAACTTTAATCATATCTACTGAGTGCCTTCTTTGTGCCGAGGCCAGAGCTGGGTACCAGGCGTACAGCAGAGAACCAAGTCCCCATGGAGCTAACAGTCCACTGGGGCATCAGACACACAGGCAACCGCAGTAAACGTACACTCACAAGCCATGGTAAGAGTCACAGTGTAAGCGAAGAGGGTGCTGGAAGGGAGCACAGCTATGTGTCGGGGAGCCAGCCCTACATGGGAGCCCATCTTAGACCAGAGCGCACATTACACCGCTTAGGCAGTGAAGGCCTCCGAGACCTGAGACCCAAGGACAGGGAGGAGCCGCTGTGGGAGGAGTGGGTTAAGGATGGGGAGGAGCCGCCAGGTCCATGTAGAACAGGCTGCCTGGGCAAAGGCCCCAAGGCACAAAAAGGATCAGCAGGAAACCCAAAGGAGATTGGTGTGCCCGGAGCAGAGCAAGTGAAGCAGGGGGTGGAGTGAGGTCAGGGTGGAGAGGACGTGACCAGGAGCCCTGGCACCAGAGACAATAGGGCCAGGAAAGGCACCATGAAGGATGTGAGGAGGAGAAGACCCATTCCAGGCTGAGGGACCAATAGGGACAGCATCACGGAAGCAGGCTTGGAGTTGGGGAGCTGGTTACTGTGCCAGGCGGTGCTGAGGGGGCTAGATTTTGTCACTGGATGTGCTGAGGCCTCCATGGGTTGTCAGTGAATAACCTGGTCAGGTTTTTTCTTGGAAGGCCCTGGAGTTCAATGAGACTGAAAGCAAGGTGGCTCATGGGAAATGACATCACATGGGTTCACTGAGCTAATGGGCGAGTTGTCAGCACATAGAAGCAAGCTCTATCCCTCAGGGACTCCTCTGCTGGGCCCTGGCAGGGCCGTGCTGGGCATAGCGAGCTTTGGTGGGGTGTGCACCACCTGAGCGCAGGAACCCTCACACTGATCTGCACGGCTGGAGGGAGGAGCAGCCTCCCTAAGTGCTGTACGTGCCTTATTCTTGCAGACACCCGTCAGACCTGTTAAATTTCCAAGCCTCTCCAGAAGCCCAGCCTCTCCTGCCAATTCTGGAAACTTCAACCACTCGCCTCATTCATCGGGCGGCTCCAGTGGGGTAGGAGGTGTGAGTCGGCATGGTGGGGAGCTGCTTAACCGCTCAGGTGAGTAGCTGGGCAGGGCCACTCAGGGAGGTGGGATGATCCCTTGGGACTGAGGGTGTGCGCTGCCCAGATATTCAGGCTGCAGACAGTCGCAGAAATGACCACACAAGAGGGACTTTCTCCTTGATGTGGCTAAGAGATTTTTCAGTGAATTCACAATTCACATTTTACACAGTTTCTTGGGGATGCGGGTGGATGGAGATGGAGGAAAATAAAGTCCAGAATGCTTTTTTTTTTCTTGTAAAATTTTACAAGAGATTAAAAGAAATGCGTGGTGTTTTCACAGTGTTTAAAATCCCTGAAGGTTAGACCTTGGGCCTTCTCATTCTGCCCCTTCATTGAACAGATGAGGAAAATGAAGCTCACACTGGGCAAGAGATTTGCTTAGGGTCACACAGCAAGTTGGTGGCAATTAGGTCTCAAAGCAGAGTGCCCCAAAGTTATGATGGGCTTGCAGCATACTTTCTAGTCCTCCCTAAGGTCATCCGGGATTAACCGAAACCAGCTTTGCAGGAAAGCCACTGTATTAGTCTGTTCTTGCGCTGCTATTAAAGACATACCCAAGACTGGGTAATTTATAAAGAAAAAGGATTAATGGAGTCACAATTCCACATGGCTGAGGAGGCCTCACAGTCATGGCAGAAGCTGAAAGGCACAACTTAACATGGCGGCAGGGCAAGAGAGAGCTTGTGCAGGGAAACTCCTTGTTATAAAACCATCAGATCTCATGACACTTATTCACTACCATGGGAACAGCACAGGAGAGACCCGCCCCCATGATTCAATTACCTCGATCAGGTCCCTCCCATTACATGTGGGAATTGTGGTAAATACAATTCAAGATGAGATTTGGGTGGGGACACAGCCAAACCGAATCAGCCACCCTGCTTCTAGTGGAAAAAGCTTTAAGACTAGATGAGTCAAGAAACTGAAACAAAGTATAATCTCACCCACTACAGATCATTATCGTTTTCATATATATATGTATATATATCTGGAAAGTGGTTTTGTCTATGAATATTTATAAAAAGGCACAATAATTTATGGAGCACTTAATATTTGTCAAGTTGCATGCCAAGCCCTTTGAATGAATAATCTCCTTCAGTGCCCCAGCAGCCAATGAAGTTACCACCTCTGTTTTACAGATGAGGGATTGGGGCTAAGGGCAGTTAGATAACTCGTCCGGGGTCATATAGCTATCAGTTGGCAGAGCCAGGATCCAAACCCAGGCAGCCTGACTTCAGAGCCTGTTCTTGGAACCACGTGCCTTTCTAAACTATAAACTGCTCTGTAACTTGTTTTTTTCTTTTTCCTCACATTGCTAGATTGTGAGCACCTTTTTACGTTGATACATATATGTCTTACAGCACCTTGTTTAATAATCAAACAGTGTTCCATTTGTATGAGGCATCACAGTTCATTTAACCAATTCCCTGTGTTGAACACTGAGGCTGTTCCTAGATTTTTGCTTTTTGTAGGTAATACCTCCCTTCGTAATACCTTCATGCCTCCATATTCACGTATATGTTCAGTGATTTCTATTATTTAAATTTGCTGGAATCAGGGTGACTGAGTTCATGAGTATGCCTATTTTGGAGGCTTTTGATATGTTTTGCCCTCTAGAATAGCTCTCTTTAAACATGTGAAATATTTACAGCAGGGCTTGGCACATAGTAAATCCTCTATAAATGTTAGTCATTAGTGTCCCCTCTTGAGTACCTCCCAGCCCTGAGTATTATCACTTTCTTCCTTTGTTTGTTTGTTTTTTGTTTTGTTTTGTTTTGTTTGAGATAGAGTCTCACTCTGTTGCCAGGCTGGAGTGCAATGATGCAATCTTTGCTCACTGCAGCCTCCACCTCCTGGGTTCAAGCGATTCTCCTCCCTCAGCCTCCCGAGTAGCTGGGACTACAGGCGCCCGCCACCACACCCAGCTAATTTTTTGTATTTTTAGTAGAAATGGGGTTTCACCATATTGGTCAGGCTGGTCTCGATCTCTTGACCTTGTGATCCGCCCGCCTCAGCCTCCCAAAGTGCTGGGATTACAGGCGTGAGCCACCACACCCGGCACCTTTCTTTTATAATAGTTTGAGATTACCTGTAGATTTGGGGAAGCAGGGTGAGGGAGAATGGCAGTCAGGGTTCAGTCAGGAAGCAGACCACTCTGAGCATTATGGAATTGGGAATGTATTGACTCAGTCTTGGGAGTAGGTGGCCACATAAAGGGAGAGTGAAAGGGAGAGGGACCAATTGCTCACTAGCCCTCCTGAAACCCTGGTGCAGCCGGACAAGATGGTCTGTGCAGCTGCTGGCTGGCACTGCAGAGGGACTGCTGCGGGTGTCGGGTGCAGGGTGTTGTATCTGTGCCTGATGGGGCCAGCACGAGCTGGCCATGGCAGGGGGAAAGCAAGGATGGACTGGGTTTTGCCTGTGCTGCTGCTTCCGACCTCTTACCATCACACCTTCGCAGCACAGGGCCTGCTGCCTAAACTTCCACCTCCCGGTTCTCCTGCAGAGTTCTCCTGTTGTCAGCCCTGTCCTGGAGCCACATGGGGAAGGGAGTCTGGGAGACTGACTCCAACCCAGTCATCACACGGCAGTCCACCACCCTTGTGTTGGAGTAAGCCCTCTGTGCCCACGGTGTTCACTCCTTTTGTGTTTCCTCAGGTGGCAGCATAGACAATGTCTTGTCCCAAATCGCTGCCCAGAGGAAAAAAGCAGCCGGATTATCGGAGCAGAAACCCAGCCATCGGTCAAGCCCTGTGGGGCTAGCACTGGGGTCCAGCCCGTCAGAGCTTCCAGCCTCCCCTGCAGGTGGCAGCGTTCCCGTTGGCAAGGTGCTTGTTCTGTGCGTCCTCCTCCTGTTACACTCAGATTCTGTCCTAACATGGCCCACTTGCCGGGGAGCATGGGCAGTGCCTTAGTCATGGGACAGGACTAAAGACAGGCCCCTTCCAGCCAGCCACTCCTGGGCTTCATGAGAAGGGCTGAATCGGTCCCCCGCACCAGGCATTTACCTCCTCTCACATCTCCAGGTTTGAGGGGCATTGGGCTGCTGCACAGTGGCAGGGTACACACCCACTTCCTGCAGCCCCACACGTCACCCAGCACATGGCACACTTTTGTTCCTTGATGAGGATGAATGGTTTAAGAGCATGAGTTGAGGAGCAACCTGCCTGGGTTCAGCTCTCAGCCCCATACCTCAGCATGTAGAACAGGGCCTGGCACAGGGTAAGCCCAGGTCCGTGTTGGCTGTTCCTATTGACAGTGTTCTTAGTGGTCTTTGTTGTCCTTCAACCGTATTCATCCATTGTGTACATCCTGGGAGCATCTGCTCTGTGCCTGGCACAGCTAACAGTGAGGACCCAGCTGTGAACTGGGAAATTTGGTGACCACTCTAAGGACACAGGCAGTCACAGCTCAGTGTGACGGGTTGTTGTGAAGCAGCAAGGATGCTGTAGGGGCACAGATGGGTGGCCCTACCCAGGTTTGATGGCATCAGGGCCATCTGGATGGGGATCTGAAGGATGAGGCTGGAGCCAGGTGAAAGGGGTATGGGTGGGCCAGGGGTATTGGTGCGACTGTTCTGGGGTGAGGGAACAACTTGTGTAGCACTCCAGAGGCTACAGGGAGGAGCTGAAGGTAGGACGTGAGCAGTACAGAGCCGGGACCTTGCCTCCCTGCTTCTGGGCATTGTGCTTCCATTAATGCAGCCAGAGAACAGTCACCACATTGTTAGCGTCTACAGATTATGCAGTAGACAAGAAAACCTAGATGCCTTCCTGGAACGAGAAGTTTTTTAGTGCCTTCAGACTCTGCCTCTGCCTCCTGAACCTCTTCGCCTTGGTTGATATCTGGTGTGAGCCCCCAGAGTGCGGGTTCCTAGTTGTGAATGTGAAGTGGCTCCTCCACCAACTGGCTCCCTACTAGTGCAGCATAGCCCTTTCCTCCTCTGAGGGGACTCTGTCCAGGCATAATCCTACTCTTCATAGTTCTTAGATGTCATAAGCTTCCTTCGGTGAGAAAAGTCTGAACACAGAAAGCCTCCCTCATCCATGGACCTTTGCCCACCAAAGAATCACCTCCAGAGATTTATGCTCCCAGGATGTACATGTACTGTGTGAGAAATAGTCATTTTTTGCCCAGCTACAGTTGGTTACACAACTCTTTTTGTTATTCAAGATCCCTTATGCAATAGGACCTATATAATTAGATTCCTTTTACAGTGTAGCTCCAGAAAGATTCTTTCTCCCTATATATTCACTTATTTTCCATTTTTTTATCTTCAAAATAATTTGTGTAAAAGTCCTATACGATTAAGTTCCTTTTATAATTTGGCTGTGGGGAAAAAAGTCTCTACTGATACTTCGATATATTTTATCAGATAGTAAGAATTTTTATAATTATTGTATTTCTTTCTTTGCCTTTGCTACTAGGAAACTCAGCTACTCATGAAGTGTACTGTTTTGAGGCTTTGATACAGTGTTTCTTTGTTGTCTAAAATTTTGTTTATTTTCTGATGGTCTTATTGGATGTGTTATATATTAGCTTCCTTTAATTTTTGTTGGAAATAAGCAGACATTTCCAAGTTATAAATTATATTAACTATTATTTATATATTAAGTATTAACTATTATTTTGATGTATTGATCATACATTATATATAAGTATATTTTGATGAAAGGAGATTGTATCAAAAGATGCATTCAGGAAGCAGTAAACTGGGGAAACCATCCATTTCAACGATCACCTGACATTTGTAACATAATGTTAATAGTATGTTATGATCTTGGGGAGCTGTCTAAAAATTCAGATTTCTGGGCTCCACCCCAGCATACCTGAATGAGACTCTCAGGAGAGAGTCTGGGGAATATTTTTCCTGCCAGAGCGTCTATTGCAGCCAGCCCAGTCCAGGACTCATAGAAACCACAGCCTTAAATCAAAGGACATAGAAGTGGGTTTTCTATCCCAGCAGCAAAATAGAGACATGAAGTGCTTTTCAAAGATTACCTTAGTAAAATTAGAAATTAGTATTCAAAATATGAGCCTCCTGAATCTGGTTTTTGTACTTTGCTTAAAATAACTTGCTGTAATGGTGGAATATCCACAGGGCATGGCATCTAGCAGGGCCATGAATCAGTGTGATATGAGCTCCAGGAGACATGGCATAGATGTCATTATAGTGTGCACCAATACTTCCCAGATCTCTGGAGGCCAAAAGGCCTGCTAGATATATCAGCTTTCTATTCCTACCCTAAAACTCAGTCATTTCAGACAAAAACATTACTTAGCTGCTTGTGTGTGTGTGGGTCAGCAGTTTAATCTGGACTTATGTGGGCAGTTCTCTGGTCTGCAGGGATCACTCACCTGGATGGTGGCCGAGGTGGCCAGGACAACTGAGCCACATGTGTCTACAACAAGCCTGGACATGGTCTCATGGCAGTGGCTAAAGGCATGGGTTGAAAACCAATCGGATTGTTTAAGCAAGTTAGTATGCCTATGGCAGGAGAGCATACAGAACTATGTGCAGAGGGAAGGGTAGAGATGATGCCCTTAACAGAATCAACCTACCACTCAAGGGATATTGAGAACAATTCAAATATTTCACAGAATCCCAAATAATCTTATATTTCCCCACCTCTTCCCCAGTATGTTGCCCATATGGTCCAGAGTTTCATGTTACTCGCTTTTGGCTGGGATAGATCTGTGGGGATATACTAATTATCTCCTGCTTAATCAGAAATTCTATTGGGGATTGTCTGTCTTCATGGAAAGAGCAGAGAAAAGAGAGAAGAATATACTAGTGGTATAGCCAGCTTTTTGGCAGTCTTTCAAAATCTCAGGGAGGGTCTTCTTTTTCCACTCAGGCATATAATCAGCTAGAAGAAGCGTTAAAGTCTTAGTAGGAAGAGAGATATATCCATTTATGCTTAGAAATCTCAGTCTATACTCTATAATACGTCCAATTTTTAGCAAAATTTACAAGACATACAAAAAGACAAGAAAAACCACACTCCTTAGAAATGAAGCAATCATGATAATCAGCTCTGACAAAGGTGTTAGAATATTTGACAGGGAATTTTAAATAACTAAGATTAATATGTTAAAGGTCCTAACAGAAAGTATAAACAACATGCAAGATCTTATGGGTAACTTTGGGTAACTATTTTAGTAGAGAGATGGAAACTATGAGAAAGAACCCAATGGAAATGTTAGAAATAAAAGAACAGTAATGGAGTTGAGAAATACCTTTGACAGGCACCTCAGAAGACTTGAGGCAGCCGGGGAAAGAATCAGTGAACTTGAAGTTAGATCAGTAGAATTTACCCCAACTGAAACACAAAAGAAGAAAGAAGAAACACATACAAAACAAACAGTACTCAAAAGTCATGGCATGATATCAAATGCCATAGCATAGAGATAATTGGAATCCCTAAAAGAAGAGAGAGAGGTGGGGCAGAAGGAATATGTAAAGAAATAATGCCGCCGGGCGCGGTGGCTCACGCCTGTAATCCCAGCTCTCAGGGAGGCAGAGGCGGGAGGATAGCTTGAGCCCAGGAGTTTGAGACCTGCCTGGGTAGTATAGCGAGACCCCGTTCTCCACAAAAGGGAAAAAAAAAAAAAAAAGACAAAGAAATAATGCCTAAAAAATGAAAAGAAATAATGGTTGAGAATTTTCTCAAATTGATGACAGATGCGAAACCACAGATCCAGGAAGGTCACAGAACACTAAATGGGGTAAATATCAAAAAGAATATACCCCTCCATATTATGTTTAAACTACTAAAAACAAGCCAAAGAGAGAATCTTGAAGGCAGCCTTTTCTTGAAGGAAATTACATACGGAGAAACAAAAATAGGAATTATAGCAGACTTTTTGTCAGAAATCATGCAAATCAAAGACAGTATTGTGACATCTTTAAAGTACTGAAAGAAAAAACTAGAGTCATGTTGGCTCATAAAATGAATTGAGAAGTATTATCTCCTCTTCTAGTTTTCTAGAAGATACTGTGTGCAATTCTTACTACCTTTTCCTTAGATGTTTGATAAAATTTGCCAGGGAAACCATTTGGGCCTGTCATTTTCTCTTTTGGAAGGTTTCAACTTACAGAATGAATTTCATTAATAGATATAGGACTATTCAGGTGTTCTATTTCTACATGAGTAAGTTTTTGTACTTTGTATCTTTCAAGGAATTATTCCCTTTTATCTAAGTTGTTGAATTTATGGATATAGAGTTGTTAATAGTATGTATCTATTACCATTTTATTACTTAGGATCAGTAGGAATTCCTCCTTTTTCAATCCTGCTATTGGTAATTTGTGACTTACCTCTTTTTTTCTTAATTAGTTTGGCTAGAAGTTTATCAATTTTATTGATGTTTTCAAAGAACCAACTTTGGTTTTATTGATTTTCTCTATTTTTATGTTTTCAATTTCATTGATTTCTGTTCTTATCTATAATTTCTTTCCCTCTACTTCCTTTGGGTTTTATCTTGTTTCTCTAGTTTCTTATATTGGAAGCCTAGATTACAGTTTAGAGATCTTCCTTTTTTTCTAATACAGATATTTAATGCTATAAATTTACCTCTATGTGATGCTTTTTCTACATCCCACAAAATTTGATATATTTTAATTTTAATTCAGTTCAAAATATTTTCCCCTTCTCTTGAGATTTCCTCTTTGGCCCATTGATTATTTAGAAACATATTGTTTATTTTTCAATTATTTGTTTTCCAGAAATCTTTCTGTTATTGGGGATTTTAGTTTAATTTGATTATAGCTCTGTTTCTAGTTCTGTCCCTTTAAATGTTTTGAGGTCTATTTTGTGCCCTAGAATGTGATCTATTTTGGTGAATTTCTCATAGGCAATTGGAAAGAAAGCGCATTCTGTTGTTATGGTTGAGGTAGAGGAGTTCTATAAATGTCCATAAATGTCTAATTAAGTCTGGTTGGTTGATAGTGTTGTTCATGTCTTCTATATTCTTACTGATTTTCTGTCTACTTGTTCTATTAATTTCTGAGAGAGGAGTTTTAAAGTGTCCAACTATAGCTGCAGTTTGGTCTATTTCTCCTTTCAGTTATGTTGGTTTTTGCTTCACGAGCTGTGTACACATTTAGGATTGCATGTCTTGGAGAATTGACCCCTATATTATTATAGAAAATCCGTAAGATTTTCTTTTCTCCTAAGATTGAGAACAAGGATGAATTTTATGACTAACATGAAAAGAAAAATGACAGACCAATACCTCATGAATATAAATGTAAAAATCCTTCACAAAATATGAGCAAATCTAATCCCATGATTAAATAGAAAGTATAATGCCTTCTGACCAAGTGAGGTTCATCCCCGGAAGGCAAATCTGGTTCACCATTATAAAATCAATCATTAACTTTCACCGTATGAACAGACTAAAGAAGAATATGCAGAAAAAGCACTTAACAAAATTTAAAATCCATTCATCATTAAAACTCTCAGCAAACTAGGAATTGAGGGAAACTTCCTGAATCTGACATAAAATATACATAGCCAGGATTATACTTGATGGTAAAATATTATTTTCCCCCTAAGACTGGGAACAAGGTTGTTGTCTCTTACCTCCAACTGTCAACTTTGTACCAAAAACTATTGGTAGTACAATAAGGCAAGAAAAATAAAAGGCATACAGACGGGAAAGGAAGAAACAAAACTATCTGTTCTTAGATGACATGACTGTCCACATAGAAAACTCCAAAGAATCTACACAAAAGCTCTTAGGATGAATAAGTGAGTCCAGCAAGGTCTCAGGATACAGTACAGGTCAATATCCAGAAGTCAGCTGTATTTCTCTACAGTAGTAATAAACATTTAGCATTAGGACATTTAGAATTTTTTTATTTTGAAATTTTAAAAATATTTATAATACATTTAACGTGTATGAAATTGAAGTTATGTGAAAATGTATTATATGGAATATAATACTATAATATACTTAGGTATAAATCTAATAAAATATGTATAGAATCAATAGGTCAAAAACTACAAAACACTGATCAATCAAAGAAGCTTAAATACATGAAGAGATGGAAGGCTTGCGATTATGAAGATGCCAATTCTCTGCAATTTGATTTACAGATTAAATGTAATCCCAATCAAAATCCCAGCAAACTCTTTTTACAGAGATCTAGAAACTGATTATAAATTTTATATTGAGATACAAAAAATTGTAATAGTCGTATGAAAAAGAATAAAGTTGGCAGGCTCATACTACCTAATTTCAAGACTTACCATAAAGCTCCAGTGTGGTATTAGCGAAAGGGCAGACAAATAGATGAGTGGAACAAAAGAGAGAGCCCAAAAATAGACCCACACAAGACAAGCCAACTAAATTCTTTTTTCAATGGTACAAAGGCAATTCAGTGGAGAAAGGGTAGTCTTTTCAAGGAAGAGTGCTGGAACAATTGGATGTTCATATTGCAAGAAAAGGAACCTCCATATATATCTCACAGTGCCAAAAGCATGGTACATAAAAGAAAAAATTGGCAAATTTGGACTTAATCAGAACTCAAATCTTTTGCCTTGCAAAAGATACCATTAAGAAAATGAAAAGTCATGCCACAGACTAGGAGAGAATATTTTCAAATCATAGATCTGGAAAAAGTTTTTTATCCAGGAACCAGGTGCAGTGGCTCATGCCTGTGGTCCCAACTACTCGGGAGGCTGAGGTGAGAATATTGCTTAAGCCCAAGAGTTCAAGGCTGCAGTGAGCTGTGATGTTGCCACTGCATTCCAGCCTGGGCTACAGAGTGAGGCCCTGTCTGTATAAAAAACAAACAAGTCTTTTTTTCCAGACTAAATAAAGAACCTTCAATTCAACAATAAAAGTAAATGTAAAAATGGGCAAAATATTTGAACATATACTTCAAAGAAAATATAAATATGAAAAGATGTTTAACCATCATCAGTTACTAGGATAATGCAAATTAAAACCATAATTAAGAGAACTATATACCCATTAGACTGGCTAAGATTTAAAAAGGTACAGTTGCTGGTGACAAATGTGGAACTACTGGAACTCCCATTAATTGCTAATAGGAATGCAAAATGGTACAGCCATCTTGAAAAAGATAGGCAGTTTCTTATAAAACTAAACATTCACTTGTGATGTGACCCAGCTAACTGCTGACTACTAGGTAGATTTTTAAAAAATTGCTCTTCATGCAAAAATCTGTGAATCTTTGTATTCGTTTTACAAAATAATCACCCCAAACTGGAAACGTCCCAAAAGTTCTTCAACAGGTGAATAGATAAACTAATTGTAGTACATTCATTCAATAGAACACAACACAGCATCACAAAGGGACACACTGTTGATACATGCGATTGCCTGAGTGAATCCTAAAGGCATTATGCTGAGTGAAAGAAGACAGACCCAAAAGTCTACAAATTGTGTGATTCCATTTATATGACATTCTGGAAACAGCAACACTGTAGGGATGTGTGATAACTGTGAAATGTGTATTTGGTCTTCATCCAGTTTCCTGTCATACAATTCCTAAATCCTTAGAATCTCCAAAGTGATGTCATTTTGTGTGCTAATGAATTTAATGATGGCTGGCAGCCCCTAAGTAACTTCAGGATGGCAGCCAGTCACAGGAAAGACCAAGGCAGGATTAGAGGGTTGAGCCTTTCACTCTTCCCCACAACCTCTGGGGAGAGGGACAGGGTTTGAAGGTTTAGTTGATAATCAGTGGCCAATGATTTAATTAATTGTGCCTCTGTAATGAGGCTCTCATGAAAACCTGAAAAGGACTGGGTTCAGAGAGCCAAACAGCTGAACACCTGGAGACTCCTGGAGGGTAGTATGCCCAGGAAGAGTGTGGGAGCTCCTTGCGCCTTCCGCCATGCCTTGCCCTGTGCATTTATTTATTTGTATCCTGGTAATATCTTTAAATTTTTATTTTTTTCATTGACACATAATAATTGTACATATTTACGGGGTACATAGTGATATTTAGATACGTATAATATATAGTGATCAGATCTGGGTAATTATATATCCATCATCTCAGACACTTATTATTTATTTGTGTTGGGAACATTCAATATCCTCTTTCTAGCTTTTTGAAACTGTATATTATTGTTAACGGTAGTCATCCTGTAGTGGTATAGAGCACTAGAACTTATTCCTCCTATCTAGCTATAATTTTTATTTTTTTTTTTTTTTTTTTTTTTTTGCAGGCCGGAGTCTCGCCCTGTCCGCCAGACTGGAGTGCAGTGGCGCAATCCGCTCACTGCAAGCTCCGCCCCCTGGGTTCAACGCCATTTTCCTGCCTCAGCCTCCGAGTAGCGGGACTACATGGCGCCACCACCTCGCCGGCTAGTTTTTTGTATTTTAGTAGAGACGGGTTTCACCGTTTACCAGGAGGTCTCGATCTCCTGACCTCATGATCCGCCCGTCTCGCCTCCCAAAGTGCTGGGATTACAGCTTGACCACCGCGCACCGGCCTAAATTTTGTAATTCTTTTAACAAATCTCTTCCTGTCCCTCCCTTCCCACCTTCTAGTATCCTCTGTTCTACTTTTTACTTTCATTGATCATCTTTTTAAGCTTCCACATGTGAGTTAGAGTATGTGGTGTTTCACTTTCCATTCTTGGCTTATTTCACTTTACATAATGTCCTCCAGTTCCATCCATGTTGCTTTGAATGACAGGATTTCATCCTTTTTATGGCTGAATAATATTCCATATAAACCAGTAAATGTAAGTAAGTGTTTCCCTGATTTCTGTGAGCCACTAGCCAATTAGTCAAACCCAAGGAGGGAGTTGTGGGAACTCTGATTTATAGCCAGTCAAAAGCACTTTGAATGACAGGATTTCATCCTTTTCATGGCTGAATAATAGTCCATATAAACCTGTAAATGTAAATAAGTGTTGCCCTGAGTTCTGTGAGCCACTAGCCAATTATTCAAACCCAAAGAGGGAGTTGTGGGAACTCTGATTTATAGCCAGTCAAAAGCACAGGTGAAGCAATCTGGGACTTGCAGTTGGCATCTGAAGTGGGGGCAGTCTCCTGGGACTGAGCCCTCAACCTGTGGGATTTGATGCTGTATTCGGATAGATCATGTCAGACTTGAACTGGAGGATACTCAGCTGGTGTTCACTGCAGAACTGATTGCTTGGTTGGTGTGTAGGGGAAGAAAGCTCCATACGTTTGGTCACAGACACATTCTGTGTTGATTGTTGTGGGGTAAGAACAGAGGAAAAATAGTTTATTTTTTTCCTCTCTAGTCACAGGATGGAACATAGAGTATTTGTTTTTATGGCTTGGGGTTAGGAGGAGGGATTAGCTAGAAAAGGACCGCTTAAGGACATTCAGAGGATGATGGAACTCTTCTGTATTGTACTCTCTTGGTGGATACATAACACCGTGTTTGTCAGATCCCGTGGAATTGTATGCAGCAGAGCTATTTTTTTTACTGTATGCAAATTAAAAAAAAAAAAACAAAATCAACCAGGAACCAAAGATGTAACGCAAACTATGACAGAAGGTCTAAGGTATTACAAATGAATGACCTAACCACATTGTAGGAGGTGGAGGAGAAAATCGTGTGTTGAGTGGATATTAGGCTAAAGACAAAAAGTACTGTATACAAGTATTGTATTCTAGATGATATTTTTTTTCTTACCAGCATATGGGCTAACAATTCTGCTATCCTTACCAGGATATAGGCTAAAAATTTTTTTTGCATACATGTATGCTTAACATGTATACCAGGATTGAATAAATAAGTAGCAAAGTTTTTACTGTCAGAGACAGAATCAAAGGAAGAATGCTAGAACAAAACCTGTGGATGTTGGATTGAAGTCAGAGATATCAGTATGAATCAGTATGAGTGCATGCTTTTAAATACACAGAGAGTTGCACACACACACAGTTAGTAGATATAAAAGTAGATATGACTATGTGTGTATACATGGGTTAGTGTATATGTGTCTTTGTCCACTTTGACGACTTAGAAGCAGTGATGTCCCGGTACTGGTGAGCAACCTAGTGCCCAGATTTTGGTTTCTAAATACCGTTCTCTAATAAAAGGGACCTTGGAAAGCTTTGGAGAAGTGGTTTATTCTAGTACTGGGTCAACAGAAATATAAGATGAGCTTAAAGTATTTTGTGGTGTCAGAAAGTAGGGAAATACTTTTAAAAAGAAAGATGGCACATGTCAGAAGGGTACAGGAGCCAACCCAAAAGATCTCCCAGTGGCCAAAGCTGTAATAATGAGCTACAAAATAACAGTAATATTGTATTATGGCCCAGAGCATAAAAAATACCCATAAGCCCATACTGATAGGAATAAATGATTAAGCAAATAAATGGGAGAGAAAGAACAACTCTTCCTTACAGAAGTATTATAGATAATAAATGTGGAAGGAACGAGGGTGATCGAAAATCACCGTGGGAACACCACTGTAACACTTGCCTCAGTGAGACTCGCCAATGAATGCAAAATTAATGGACAGAACCTTAATAAATAGTTACCCAAAAAATCTTCTCCCAAATAATATTTTATTTTTTATTTTTATTTATTTATTTATTTTTTGAGACAGTGTCTCACTTTGTTGCCCAGTCTGGAGTGCAGTGGTACGATCTCAGTTCACTGCAACCTCTGCCTCCCAGGTTCAAGTGATTCTCCTGCCTCAGCCTCTCAAGTAGCTGGGACTACAGGCGCCCACCACCACGCCTGTCTAATTTTTGTATTTTTTAGTAGAGATGGGGTTTCACCATATTGGCTAGGCTAGTCTTGAACTCCTGACATTGTGATCTGCCTGCCTCGGCCTCCCAAAGTGCTGGGATTACAGGTGTGAGCCACTGCGCCCAGCCCAAATAATATTAAAAAGAAAAATAGTGACTTTATAATGGAGAAATCTGGCAGACATCCCCTCATGTAAGTGATGAAGGTTACCATCACCAGTAATCAGATACTATGTCCTCTCTGCATAACGATGCACTGAATGGGCATACCACCTCTGTGGTCATTGCCCCCTACATTCACAAGCACATCTAATTACGGGAAAACATTAGACAATCCCAAAATGATGTGCATTCTTCAAAATACCTGACCAAGACTTCAAAAATGTCAGGGTCATGAAAGACAGGGAAAGACAGTGCTGTCACAGGTCAGAGGAGCCTACGGAGATACACCTCAGCTCCATGCAGCGTGGGGTCCTGGATTGGATCTCGGACCAGCATAAGGACATGAGAAGAATAGCCAGTGAAACACAGTGAAGTCTGTAGTTTAGTTAATAGTGTTGTGTCAATGTCAGCTGCTTAGTTTTGATCATTATACTGTGATGATGTAGATGTTAATATCAGGAAGCTGTGTGAGGGGTATATGGGAACTCTATTCTATCTGTGCAGCTCTTCTATATGTCTAGAATTATTTCAATGTAAAAAGCCTTTGTTTTAAAGCTAACCAATGAGAAAAAGGGAAGAATACCTGTTCTTTGGTGAAAAGCTTGGAAGTGACTGGTGTAGATGAAGGAGCATCAAGAACAGAAAGAGACTTTGTGCCTCCGTAAGCCACACTTTGATTTTACAACTGGTTAACTGAGGCCCAGAGAGCTCGGAGAACTTGGCCAAAGACACAATGCAAGTAGCTGGAGGGCAGGACTGGGACGGGGTTTCCTGACGCATAACATGCAGCTGTTTGATCTCATCCTGTCTCTGCTCCAGGGTTGGATGTTCCTCTAATTGTTCTGATACTGCTGTTTCTGCTTTGCATGTTTTTAAAAGTAGATTTCATAGCCCTGGTTAAACATTGTGTTGAGTCAGATACCGCCCATGTTCCCTGTTGTGGGTGTCTGTTTTCATCATTTCTACCCTACAGGCGATGGCTTATGTATTTGTCTTACTCTGTTCAGCAGAAATTGGAGACCAGCAAGAGGCCTCCATCTGGAACTTCCACTACCTCCAAGAGCACCTCTCCAACCCTCACGCCCTCCCCCTCACCCAAAGGGCACACTGCAGAGTCTTCAGTGTCTTCTTCCTCATCCCATCGGCAGTCCAAGAGCAGTGGGGGTTCCAGCAGTGGCACCATCACAGATGAGGGTGAGTCCCCTGAGGGCTTGAAACCCCACCTATTCCTCTTACCATGATGACCTGGCAGCGAGGAACTGCAAGGTGACCTAGGTCAGGTTTTAAGAAAATTTACAACAAACATGTCCCTCCTTTTCTCTGATTCTGCCTTGTATTTTTGTCTTCACTGTGTAAAGGTATGGTACGCTCCCTCAGAGTTTTTGAGTATAGGTGAGTTTTGTTTATATGCACAAACATACACCCGTGGAAATGCTTCTCCAACACAAACTTACTTTCCCTGGACCCTGTACCAGTCAGGATTCTTTCAGTTGCAAGTGAGAGAAACTCCATTCACACTGGTTCAAGGAAAAAAAATGAAACCTGACATTTCATTGGCTCATATGATGGGAGTGTCTAGGGTGTGCTTCAGCCATGCGTGAATCCAGGTGCTTTGGGAGTGTTTCTAGGTCTCACGTAGGCTTTCTCCAAGTAGTGGCAAGCAGCTTCAGGCATAGTTTTGTCTTCGTACTAATTTTTCAACCCCAGCAGAAAGAGTGCTACTTTCTCAGTAGGTCCAGCAAAATCCCAAGTAAGGCCATTGGCTTAGCTGTATTTATAATGACCTGGGTCAGTTGCCCATCCTTGACTATCTCTGTGTCCACAGGGGTGGAATGTGTTGATTGGCCATGCCCCTTGGGTCAGTTGTCTGCTTTGGAGCGGAGTTGGGGTCAAGCCTGCTGACATTTGTGTATTGGAAGTAGGAGAGAAATAGTTCCTCAAAGGAAAATTTGGAAATACTGTTTCCAGGAGGAGGGGGATGGGTGAGGGCAAGCAAAAGCAGTTGATGTCTGCTGCAGCCAGGAGAGCCTCGGAACCTGCCTTGTGAATTACAGCCTCTGCAGCCCCCATGCGGGAATGATGAGGGAAGGTGGAGTGGGTGGTAGGGCAGGAGCAGAGGCTTTGCACTCAGGCCCCAGGAAAGATAAAGGCAGATGAAGAAAGGAATCTCATCCTTTTAAACTGCCGTCTAGTGGCCCCTAGGAGCTGGGATGGGGGAAAGAGGAAGGGAGCTTTGGTGAGACCTGGGGCCCAGGCAGGTGCAAATCGAGGAATATAGATCAGCAGGGAGGAAAATCTGATTGTGTATGTGGCCCTCACAAATGCATTTGTGGGCGGCTCGCTGCAGCTGCTGAGGAGGAGGGTGCTGAGCAGGTTCTGCTGAGCAAGATAAGTTGGAATCACCTGCACAGGCTCTAGTCTGTACTAAGTTGATAAATGCGTGCTGCCACTGGTATCCTACTTATTTGGGGGCTACTTTTATTGTTTTGTGATATCCAGTGTGATCATTTATCAAGGCCTCAGAGGTTCACCAGCAAACTCATTCCTCCCCACCCGTATTTTCTATGTGGAGTCTTGAGTTCCACACTCGTGAATTCTCCCACCTCTGAGGTTTTCAGGAATTGAAGCCTCTGGAAATTCAGTTTAGGTTTTTATGCCCCATTGTTTTCCAAAAAACAGTGGAGACAGTGGATGTCTGTATGGACTGCCCATACCCACTCTCTTTCCCTTTTGTTCATTATTAAAAATGGTTTGCAAAGTCCTAATTGGGATGAAGAAGGAAGAGGGCCAATAGCACTTTCCATGTAGAATAATTTCTCTGGTTCAGAAAGCTTAGTTTTCCCATTGAGAGTTCCTGGGTCTTGAGGCCACAAGCTGTTTGTCCTGTGGGTATATGATTGTTATAGGCCAGGGGCTGCAATCCATCCCCAAAGAGCTATTTTTATGATATTCTGGGAAATATGTGGTCCCAGTCGAGGACACATGTGAGCTTTGCCCTGCCTCATCTCTCCATCTGCATTCTTCCTCTCTGGACTCCACCTGTTAGAAGCAGCAAGGCTTGTGACAGCATCACCTTCTCAGCCTCACATTAGTTCCAGGAGATTTTATTGGGCAGTCCCCTGGGTGCCCTAACCTGTGCACCCAGGGGAACTCACAGGGAGACAGACACATTCAACATAATGACATTAGAGTGTAACACAAGGTGAGGTCATACCTGCTATCAGCACCATGTGCCATGGAAGGCTCCACTGGCAAACGGGCACTCCAGCTGGACCACGACGCTGGGAAGAGACAGGCAGTCCGGTGCCAGAGCTGACTGTTCAGTTTGTAGGAAATGCCCAAGCTGGTTGTTAAACACAACCATTATTTATAAATTACATGGACTTAGAATTAACTACATTATAGAAATATAACAGTATATTGTACTTAAAATGTATTTTTTACTCATTTTTGTATATTTATCTGTGCTCTTGAGGTTGTGTATATCTCATATCTGCATTGTGAATACCCCATAATGATGCATTCCTACTGCGCATCTCTGCTCAGCTTCACTCTCAGGGACATTAGATTGATAAGTTGAAATTGGCTATGATGGGGGTATTCATACCATGGAAATTGGCAAATGCCGTCAATCAGGGCTTGCTTTATTTTTTTGAGACAAGGTCTTACTCTGTCACCCAGGCTGGGGTACAGTGGCACGATCACAGCTCACTGCAGCCTCAACCTCCCTGGTCGCAAGCAATCCAGGGCTTGGTTTGTTGTCTTATAGATATTGTCTACTTGTAATCTAGGCAGTGATGGAAAAATGTTAACAATGAGGATTAAACTTAAAAGAATGTTGTGTCTGTAACTGTTATCTTGTGAATCGCACAAAAAATTGAGAAAATATTCTTCCAGTATTTGAAAATCGTTATCTGATTCAGCCAAGTTAGTCACCTGAAGTTCCAACATTAAGTCTTTGTTGTTTCTTTTTATCTTTCTTGTTCATGTAAACAAAACTCTCAGCCAGCGTTCATGTTGGAAACATATTCCTTGGCTGTGGGTACAAGAGTAGGGCAAAAACAAATGAAAGCATTTGGTGAGAATCAATTGGCTATATGGAATTTATAAGAAAGAATATTATATGCTTTATTATTTGTAAGTTGTGTGCTATAAATCATCATTATTAGTAAAATCTGCAATAGATTTATGTGACTGTATACATGCATACATCTTCCCCCCGAGAACCAGTTGTTAAGCATTTACCAGCACGCCACTCTGGACGAAGGCTGCATGTATAGGGAACGGCAAGAGCAAAGGTTTAGTGTCATGAAATAAACAGATTATGTGTGGATTGGGATTTGATTTGTCTCATACGTCCTCGCTCAGTAGCCTTTCTACTGTGAAGCTTTCCCTACTCCCTTGGGCTGGGTCAGCTGTCCTCTTTGTCCCCACCTCGCCCTATTCTTGCTCTTCACCGTAGCATGCACCATCCATGAGAAAAGTGGAGAGCAGGTGCCTAGCACAGGCCTAGTAGCTAGACCACTGGTCTTGATTCCCTGCTCTGCCACAGTCTAGCAGGATGACCTCACCCAAGATGTGGTATCAAGCCTTTCTGTGCCTCAGTTCCTCATCTGTGAATGGGGACAGTAATAGGATCTACCTCATTGGTGTTGTAAAGAGCAAGTGGTTCATCCATGTACAGGCTGACTGATAGCACTGTGTATTAGCTTTCACCCTCCTCATCCTATCTTCCCAGCCACACTGAGCTTCACAACAGGGATCTCTCCATCCTTGCTACCCAGTGTCCATTGGGCACAGTGGTAGTCACTGCTGGAAGGAAGGAAAGGAAGTGGGGGAGGGAGGGAGGGAGGGTGAGTTAAGAAAAGAAGGAACCCAAGCCTCCTGATCACTTATTTAAGCTGCATGCACTGCCTCAGGACCTTTGCACCTGCTCTTCCCTGTCTGGATGCTGCCTAATGCTCTTACTCCAGATATCTGCATAACTCACTCCTTCATTTACTGCTCATAGGTCACCTTAGAGTCTTTCCGTGACCATCCTCTGTAAAACAGCGTTTGTAAAACTGGAAATGCTGTCATCTACCTTAATGCTGCTCTCTTCTTCCTTGCTGTCTTGCCTATCAGCCTTTGTTTGTTTGTTTGTTTGTTTGTTTGAGACAGGGTCTTGCTTCGTAGCCCAGGCTAGAGTGCAATGGCATAGTGGCATAATTGCAGCTTACTGCGGCCTCAAACTCCTGGGCACAAGTGATCCTCCTGCTTCAGCCTCCTGAGTCACTGGGACTACAGGCACACACATCACACCACCCAGCTAATTACTTTTAAATTTTTTGTAGAGATGAAATCTCGTTATAGTGTCAGGCCTGGTTTTGAACTTCTGGGCTCAAGTGATCCTTCACCCTTGGCCTCCCAAAGCCCTGGGATTACAGGCATACACCACCTGCCTGGCCCCTGTCAGCCTTCTTATTGTCTGTTTTGGTATCTGTTGAGTCCCCAGTGCCTAATTTGGCAAATCACGATTGAATGTGTGAGTGAATTATTTCTCCAAGCCCCTCAGGTGCTGGTTTTGTCTCCTTTTCTTTATTCTCCCTGTTCTGATACCCCAAATCATCCTCTTTTGCCCTTCTGGCTCTGCTGTTCCACATAGATGCCTTTTTCCTTCAGGAAGACCACAGCCTCTGCACACTTGAGCCAAACCCCAGCTCTGCTCTGAAGCCCACCACCTTCTTTCTTAAGTTCTTCCTCACACTAGCTGAGGACTTGCTGGCATTGGCATTTACTGCAGGCATTGGCATTTACGGTGCCTTCTCGCACAGAAGGCAGAGTTTTAGTTCTGGCAGCTGCAACTCCCAGAACTTGAGGGTCGCATTCTGGAGGGAATCAGTCCTGGCCCAGACTCGATGTGTCTTTGCAGCCTTACATGGGGTTTTGTCAATTGCTGAGGGCCTACCTTGAGGGGAAGAGGGTGCAGGTAGCTCAGGACCCACCTCCGGCCTCATCTGCAGGAGCCCAGCTGAGATCAGCTTTCTGTGTTGGTGTTTCTTATAGAATTTCATTTGAAATAAGATTACCACTACTTTATAGAAGTTTGAAGACCACTTTTTTGATAACATGTTACCAAATTCTAAAATGTTTTTTTTTTCACCTTTCCCTCTTGAAGATGAACTGACCGGAATCCTTAAGAAATTATCACTTGAGAAATATCAGCCCATTTTTGAGGAACAAGAGGTAAGAATGCTCTTTTTGAATGTCAATTTAAATCTTACTGTAAAAGAAAACTTTGGGCCAGGCGCGGTGGCTCAAGCCTGTAATCCCAGCACTTTGGGAGGCCGAGACGGGTGGATCACGAGGTCAGGAGATCGAGACCATCCTGGCTAACACTGTGAAACCCCGTCTCTACTAAAAAAAAATACAAAAAACTAGCCGGGCGAGGTGGCGGGCGGCTGTAGTCCCAGCTACTCGGGAGGCTGAGGCAGGAGAATGGCGTAAACCCGGGAGGCGGAGCTTGCAGTGAGCTGAGATCCAGCCACTGCACTCCAGCCTGGGCGATAGAGCGAGACTCCGTCTCAAAAAAAAAAAAAAAAAAGAAAACTTTGTCTGAATGTGTAGGTTTTCATTTTGCAAGCCTAAATTGATCTCTTGCACTGAGACAGCTGAGGAGATAGAATTCATGCTCAGCGGGTTTAGTTCAGTTTGTTATTGTGAAATCCTGGGGACTTATGGCTAGCTTTGTTATGATAGAATTTTGTAATTTTGAGCAGTACTTTCTCTAGAAAAGTTTATTTCTGTCCTGAAAACATTTTTTTGTTGTATGTGATTGACTGACAGACTTACAGGCTTAAAGTGGGCTGATAGTAAACCCTAAGGAACCTGTGTTATGTGTCTGGATCTAGGGTCTGTGGTGGTCTGAGAGAGTTGCTATGTGTTTAAAAGCATTCAGATTCACATAAAAAAAATACTATTCTGGAGTTTGGCACTTCCTCAAAATATTAAACATAGAGTTACCATATGACCCAGCAGTCCTACTCCCAGGTATATTCCCGAGAGAAATGAAGACATGTGTCCACACAGAAACTTGTACACAAATGCTTGTAGCAGCATTATTCATGAAAGCCAAACTGTGGATACGACTCGAATGTCCATCGACTAATGAATGTATAAATAAAATATGCCTGTGCCATGGAATATTATTTGGCCATGAAGAGAATGAAATACTGGCACATGCTACAACATAGATGAACCAGAACACATCTTGCTAAGTGGAAGAAACCAGTCACAAAAGGCACATAGGGTGTGCTTCCATTTATATGAAATGTCCAGACTAGGCAAATCTATAGACACGAAAAGTAGATTCGTGGTTGCCAGAGAGTTGGGTGGAGGGGTGGGCGGGTGGAATGGGCAGAGTAGGGAGTGACTGGAATGGATACACGGTTTCTTTTGGGGGTGATGAAAATGTTCTAAAACTGAGTGTGTGGTGATGGTTACACAACTCTGTGAATGTACTAAAAATCATTGAATTGTATAAATAGGTGAATTGTATGGTGGATGAATTATATCTCAGTAAGCTGTTAAAAAATTTACTGTTTTAGCCAAGTAAAACTCCTCCACAGGCCCACCAGCCACCAGGGTATAATCACTGGTTTAGAACATTCTAGTGAGCAGCTTAGTAGGTGAAAACTGTCACAATTGCAGAGCAATCATGAGAATCACTCATTGTCCCCACCAGACTTGAGATGCAATTGAGGAGCTTGTATTTTAGTTCAAGAAACAAACAGAGGGCACAGTAGCTTTCCTCCTCCCGTTTGCTTTTCTGCCATATGCAGTCTGCCATTCCTGCCTCTCTGGTGTTTTAAACCTTAGCAATGACTTTCTCCAAGAAATCTTTCCCTATTGCTGATCGCTGCCTGCTTTTGCTGATACGTTTATGCCTTCTTGGAGTATAAGGAGAACACATCTTAAAGTACACTTCTGCTTCTTGAGGTATCGTGTCTCTGGCTCACAGGGTGACATTTGTTCTGATTTCTTGGCCTTACCCCTTTTTCTGACCTGGCATGTCTGCGAGTTCATCTGTCCTTCATTCAGAGGTTGTTGTGGTTGTCCAGCATAGGGAACAGGGGTATGTTTCAGCTGACATACAGAGCTTCGAGAATGTTCATGGGGAGAGGAAGGCAGGCTGTGCAGATTTGCTCTAATTTTTTTTTTTTTTTTTTTGATGCGGAGTCTCACTCTGTCGCCCAGGCTGGAGTGCAGTGGCACGATCTCAGCTCACTGCAAGCTCCGCCTCCCGGGTTCACGCCATTCTCCTGCCTCAGGCTCCCTAGCAGCTGGAACTACAGGTGCCCGCCACTATGCCCAGCTAACTTTTTGTATTTTTTAGTAGAGATGGGGTTTCACTGTGTTAGCCAGGATGGTCTCGATCTCCTGACCTCGTGATCCGCCCACCTCGGCCTCCCAGAGTGCTGGGATTACAGGCTTGAGCCACCGCGCCCGGCCTGCTCTAATTTTAATAACTCACTCACCTAGAAGTTTCTGTAGCCTCTGGGGTCAGGGAGGGAGCTGGGGCCTGAGGCGGTGCCATGAGGAGGGCTGGCAGCCACTGGCTGAGGACCTCTGTGTGTGTTAGGTTCATGTGAGGTTAGCTGAGGCAGTGCCCTCGTCTCTACTTGACACAGGTGCCTGTGCTTGCTGGGGGCCGAGTTCATTGTCTCTTCATTTTACTTAGTTTCTCTCTGGCAACATAAGAGCTGGTTACACTGTAGGGGTGCACTCTCTGTATGGACCCACAACCCAGTGTTTTCCTTGGAGGCTTTAGTAGGACTGAGGTTTTAACCCTGCTGATTGCCACCAGACCCAGTCACCACAGCTTCATGGGTACTTCTCAGTCCCTTGCAGAAACTCCTGGAAGTATCTGGCATGTAGATAGTACTTTTCCCTAGTTTCCAACAGTAAACAATTCTCTCCATTAATATGCACTTACAGTCAATCAGTGAGAATTTGGAAGAGGAATGAAGTTAATTGATGTTCTCATCTTGCCACATTGAAGCTAAAGACAGACTAATAATTTTCATCTTTCTACCTGTATTAAGGTGGATTTGACTATGTGTATTGAAAAATACCAAAATAATGGTACCTTAAACAAAAGTGATTTTCCCACAGAAAGTTTGGAGATGAATCATCTGGCTCCTTTTAGCTCTCTGCTCCACCCCACTAGTATACGTGGCTTGTATCCTCAAAGTCCAAGATGGCTACTGGAGCTCCAGCCATCACATCCACATTCCAGGCAGCAGTATGGAAGGAGACTGCAAAAGGACACATTCCCTCCTTTTTAAAGAGACTTCCCCAAAGTCCCACACAGTCTTGATTATATCTCATTTACCAGAAGTTTATCACATGACAATACTTATCTGCAAAAGAAACTCAGAAATATGTTTTAACTGTGTGGAAATGTGCCCAGCTAAAAATTGGGATTCTGTTGCTTAAAAAAAATAGGGCATGAATATTGAAAGGATACTGGGATATTTCTGCCTCATTCCTGCTACCCCTTCACAAGTAGTCGTAGGAGAGGAATTCCATCTCTGGTGCTCTCCACCTAGAATAAGCCCTGAGAGTTTGGCATCCCCCAGGGTTGACGGAGGTCAGAATTGGGAAGGTTGGCCAGGCACGGTGGCTCAAGCCTGTAATCCCAGCACTTTGGGAGGCTGAGACGGGCGGATCGTGAGGTCAGGAGATTGAGACCATCCTGGTAACACGGTGAAACCCTGTCTCTACTAAAAAAAAATACAGAAAAACTAGCTGGGCGAGGTGGCGGGCGCCTGTAGTCCCAGCTACTTGGGAGGCTGAGGCAGGAGAATGGCATGAACCCGGGAGGCGGAGCTTGCAGTGAGCCGAGATCCAGCCACTGCACTCCAGCCTGGGCGATAGAGTGAGACTCCGTCTCAAAAAAAAAAAATGAATTGGGAAGGTCAGTGCAGATGGAGAGGCAGAAGATTGATTGATTGATGCAGTCATTCATTCATTCAGTCAACAAACACATATTAAGTACTTGAGACCCTGCCCCTGCCAGACCCTCTGCCAGAGCTGGGTGCTGGGAAATGCAGATGCCCAGAATACTCTGGAACCCAGAGAAGGGGTCTATGAAATGAGGGCCAGAGAAGACCTGGGTTGAGAACTAAGCTGAACTTTGGAGAAAGAGGGGGAACGGACCTGGAAGAGCATCTGGGAAGAGGGAGCAGGACTCATTGAGGGAGCCTGTGGTACTCTGGCTTGGCTGGGGCTGGGCCAAGGCCAGCTCATCAGGAGGAGGGAATGGAGCTTGACCAGGCAGGGCCTGGACAGCGTGGACTTAACTTCTGTACACCATGGGCTTGAGGTAGTTGCAGGCTAGACAGGTCTGTAACCTCTGGTATGGAGGTGGACAGGGGTTGGAAGGGCAGAAAGGGAAGAATAACTGAGAGGGAAAGACCAGTTAGGAGGTGGAGGGCCCCTCACCAAGAGGGCAGGTGCTGAGGACATCAGAATCGCTGAGGACTGGCCATGGTGCCAGGCTGGATGTGGGTCCCTGCTAGGGGTTGGGATTGTGGGGAGAGACTCGTGTCCAGCAGGGCTGCGGGCAGGAGGTTTCCATTAAAACGACATCACCCATCCATTCAGCCCCTCAGCACACCGTGAACTATAAAACACCCAAGAGATGCCAGGAGCTTGCTGTTGCCAGAGGGGTAGGGGTGCCTGCATCTCAGACAGGGCTAAGGATGGGTTAAAGGAGCAGATTCTTCCCCAGTGACTCAAACCTGGTTCAAGGTTTTGTTTGTTTTTAATCCAGAAAAGTAAAATGACTGTTAACAGAGAAAAGGAAAGATGGGGAGTAGGGAAAATTTCAGAAAGAAAATCTCTATCCCTACATAAATCAAATGTTTTTTTTTTTTTTTTTTGAGGCGGAGTCTCACTCTGTCGCCCAGGCTGGAGTGCAGTGGCGCGATCTCGACTCACTGCAAGCTCCGCCTTCCGGGTTCACGCCATTCTCCTGCCTCAGCCTCCCAAGTAGCTGGGACTACAGGCGCCCGCCACCTTGCCCGGCTAATTTTTTGTATTTTTAGTAGAGACAGGGTTTCACCGTGTTAGCCAGGATGGTCTCGATCTCCTGACCTCGTGATCCGCCCGCCTCGGCCTCCCAAAGTGCTGGGATTACAGGCGTGAGCCACCGTGCCCGGCCTTCAAATGTTTTAAAGAAAAAAAATTTTAATCTTGATAGGTGTGAGGGAATATAAAATAAAGCCTGCTTATAAAGTGAAAGACTGAGGATTTTCAAGAAGTTATTCAAGTGTTATTTTAAATGGCAATAGCATATCTCTAAAGTGTAATAGTATCTTGTAGTTTGTAAATGTAGATCATAAAGCTGTTTGTAAACTCTCTTTGTAGATCCCGCATCCACCCTGTAATTTATATGGTGGGACTATAATTTTTTGGTGGGGAAACTGAGGTAAGGCACCTGCCGAGGTCCCCCGGCAGTGAGTGGAAATTGGCACCCTATCTGTCTCCAGGGCAACACACCCTCCTGCTGCTTAGCTCTGGCTGAAGACGTGGGTGTGGGCAGCCAGTTCTCTGTCCCATCTCCCAGATGAGCGCTGTTGTTGGAGTCTGATTTGTGAAGCTGTAGCATTGTCTGCAACAGCATCTCCCCAGGGGGAGGGGCCCAGGCTGGGGACCCAATGCCTTAATGCTTAGGGAAGTGAAGTCATGTTAGCAAGAGGGCTACTGCCCTCAGGAAAAGCCCATGAGGGAGGCCAGGGAATCTGCGGCTGAAGGGTGATGTGGCATTGTGGAAAAGGGCGAAGATGCTGGAGCCCTCTGCCAGGGTTCAAAGCCAGGCCCTGCCACTTACTGGCCATGTTACATTGAATGCTAAAAAAAAAAAAAACTCTGTGCGTCAGTTTTCCTGTCTCCAAAGTGGGGATAGTGATCTACCCCCCTGATGTTATGAGGGTTAAATGACTCAGTCTATCTGAAATCCTCAGAAGGTGCTTTGCATACATAGTGCTAACTGCCCTCCTCTGGTCTGACAGTGAGACTGGCTTCCCAGTGGACCTGGATTGGATCCTGCCAGGTGTGGACCCCTATGCCAGAGGCCATTGTTGTCCGACATGCAGGGTGATGGATGTACTTCCTTCATTGGAGTCCCTTCCGACCTTCCCTCCACCTTGCCATAGAGGAACAGAAGCCAGTGGAGCAGAGGGCTTGATTTCCTGTCCAGGGGCCAGGCAGGGCTGACAGAGCTATCAGGATCTCACCCATAGAAACCAAGACTTGCAGTTTTGAGATGCCCTTATTCTGAGCTCTGCTCTCATTCTCCATGGCCCTCTCTCCTTTATTGCTTCTGCTTATTTCCTCACTCTGTCTTTCCACAGTCTGTCTCTGTCTGGTGCGTGGTGGGGGAGACGAGGTGAGTACTGCCATACGTTTGCACAGTATCCGATGTTGTTAAAAGTACAGCAACATTGCAGTTACCTTTCTAATAGCAGGTCTTGGATTTCTCCTGTTCTAGCCACCCAGATGACTATCTCAGAGATTTTCCTTACTTGGCTCATTTTAAGGGTCTTCCTAAAATGCATCTGTTCAGAAAATCCAAAAGCCAGATCTGAGGAGAGTTCGTTTTTTTTTTTTTAATGTTTTCAACAACGCTTTAAAGATAAAGTCAGGACTTAGAAGTAGTAAATCATCATCAGTTTACTACTAATAAGCACTCATAGCTCATAATCGTGAGATTACTGTTGTGGCTGGGAAGAATCTGTGGCATCCAGCAGATGGTGGCGAATCCCCTCTCTCTCCCCAGGTGGACATGGAAGCGTTCCTCACACTGACTGATGGTGACTTGAAGGAGCTGGGAATTAAGACAGATGGGTCCAGGCAGCAGATTCTGGCAGCGATTTCTGAACTGAATGCAGGCAAGGTACTGTTCTCTGTTTCTTGTATTTCCGTGTTTCAGACATCTGAGAGCTTCACCAGGGTCCTGGGATCTCGAGAAGGTCTTACTTCCTCTCCTCTGTCATATCTGACAGTGAGCAAGCACTCACTACCTCCCAGCATGGTCTCTTCCCCCGTAAAGTTTCTCCCCAGATTGAGCTGAAATCTTCACTTAGCTAATATCAATGCACAGGGCTGGGTGTGCCCTCGGGAGCGCTGTGAAAGCAGAGCCTTCGAGCCTTTGATGCAGACAGGCCTTGGGGTCAGGCTGGCCTGGGTTTGAATCCCAGCTCCTTCACTTATTCACTGTGTGGTGTGAGGTGAACACCTCTCTGAGCCTCGCTGTCCCCATCTGTAGGGTGGGGATGGTGGTGGTGTGTCAAGGACTAAAATGCTCAGCAGAGCTCCTGGCACACAGACAGCCGTCAGTCACTATTGTCGGCTTCCCATGTTTTTGTCTCATGTTAAATTTCTCATCAGCTTTAAAACTAAAAATATCAATGCTCCCACCCCGCGCCCACCCAGAGCCACACACACACCAAAACAAAAGAACCACAAAATAAAGACAAATCACCACTCACTTTGCAACCTTCATTGTAGTTGCTGTTGGGTTTTTGGAACTCCTTTGCTGTCTGCTTTTTTTCTTAATATACGGTGGCTTTTTTTTTTTTTCCAGCAACAATGTGCAGTACCTGTTTACCTGCTGCTTTTTCACACTTTGCCTAATAGCTTTCCACTTGCTGGACAATAGTCTCATGCCTGGAATTTTGTTATTATGGATATTGCCATAATGGACATCTCTGCCTTTTTCCCCTTCCCTCCTTCCTTCCTTCCTTCCTTCCTTCCTTCCTTCCTTCCTTCCTTCCTTCCTTCCTTCCTTCCTTCCCTCCCTCCCCCCCCCCCTCCC
>NW_016808848.1:364884-374952 GCF_001698545.2 Rhinopithecus bieti
CTTCCTTTCCTCCCTCCCTCCTCCCTCCCTCCCTCCCTCTCTCTGTGTTCCACAGTATGCAGAGATATCAGAGAGCATGGCCACTTTTATGGTTCTTTATGTTGCTGGACTATGCACAGAAATATTGAACAGACACATAGCACCAGCAGCAAATAAATATTTACATGGTACTTTATCATCTACAAATCACTACATATGTTTCCTCATCAGTCCTGGAGACAGCCCAAGGAGGCCGGTGTCCTTACATTTACTTCGTCTGGCTGGCACGGGTGCACAGTCTAGGGAGGGGAGCATGGTGCCCAGGTCACACGGTGGTGGGCAGTGGGGGGAGACTCTAAACCCAGGCTTCCTGGCCTCTTTCTCTTCACCTCTCTGCAGCACTGTGCCATGCAGAGGCGGCTCCTCTCAGCCCTGCCAGGATTGGAGGCGGTGGTTTTTGTTGTCACTGTCGTCATTCCTATTTCCTGCCTGAAGGCTATGAGGTGATCCTTCAAAGGGGTGCCCTTAGCATTGCTTTGGGCATCTCAAGGCCAAGTAGTTTTCCTCCAGTCTTTACTAGTTCCTTCTCCTCTGTAAATGGCCGGATTCTAAACATTTCTTGGTTGTTGCAGGGGCCTGGACCACCTCACTTTACATATAGGGAAGCCCAGGCTCAGAGTTGGGCAGTGATGCCTGACTTCCGGACCAGCACCGCTTCTGCTCTGCTGTTAGATATCGGCGGGGAGGGCAGGGGGGTAAGGCAGGTATGGAGTTTGTCAGAGGCAGGCAGATCTCGGCTGTTAGGAAGGGCATCATCCAAGAAACTGAAGCCTGAGGGTGGCTCACAGAAGGTGAATCAACCAGAACAATCTCTAAAGACTGGGGCATTGATTTAGTCATGAAAAAGAGCCTTTATGTCTCAGGCACCGTGTATTGACCATTCAGAATCACTCTGTGCCTCACGTTGTGCTCTGAGCATGTCATACATTATAGTCATTCATTTAATCCTTACGAAAGCCGCTGAAGTCAGTTTCAGTTTATAGATGAGGAAACCAAGGCTCAGAGAAGTTGAGGAACTCACCCAAGGACTCCAGCTGCCTCAGTGTAACTAACCCACAGCACATAAAGGAGAGGCAGGTGGTACTGTGAGAGCTCCTGGCTTGGAGTCAGGGCTGAGAAGATATCCCTGAGGGAGTGGCAAAGCAGCTGAGACCTGAAGCAAGAGTGGAAACCAGTAGAAAAGTGCGGAGCAGGCAGAGGTAGGCACACATGCAAAGGCCCTGTGGTGAGGTGTGCAGTGTGTTTGAAGAATAAAGGAATGACTGGAGCACAGAGCAAGAGACATGAGATGTGGGGAGGCCCAAGGGACAGAGCAAGGCCCCCAAGGTGGTAAAGGATGACGCCGTCAAGTAAGGGAAAGGCCTTTGGGGAGGAGAGGTGGCTGAGGGATGGCGGGGCGGTGAAGGGCTGTGGCCCAGGCGTTAGAGGAACCTTTCACCACCTGGCCTCCAGAGGCCAGATGTGTGAACCAAGGAAAGGGTGGAGTGGGGAAAATCCAAGCTTAAGCCAGTTAAGGAAGAAGGACAGAAAAGGCTCTTGGAGGCAGGGCCAGTGAGAGGACAGGCCGGGAGCTGATGCCACCAGATGGCAACTGCTAATGCTTCCAGAACCTCCCCTCTGCCCTCTGTGACTGTGGCCTCCTTGGCCCAGGATCACAAAAAGCAGACAGACTGGGCTAGTTTGCAAACCTTAGGAAACTTAACTGACATCATCAGAGTGAATGATGTGACATCTTGAGCCCATCCCGATAGAGGACATTGTTCTTAAAGTTTATACAGACTAGAGCCTTTTTTCAGTTTCCTCTCAAATTCATCCCCCTTTCCCCCCATTCCCTGTTCTATGACAGTCTGCATCCTATACTAAGCAGGCCCCATCAGGAGAAGCAGAAGGGACAGCTGTTAGTGGTTCTGCTTCGGGGCCTAGCTCACCAGCTCCCAACCAAGAAGCCCAGGTGCCTGTGACATGCCAGGCCAAGAGCACCACTCAGTCCCACCCATGTCACTCCAGCAGGCAGCATCCACCCTGCAAAGTCAGGCAGTTCCACACAGTAATAGGTACAAGGAGAAGGAGCCGATCTGAACCACCTCCCTGGAGAAAGACCCTGTTATTCAAGAGTAAATAGTACCAGAGAAAGTCCTCTGAAAGTGAGGACCATGTATCATCATGAGTCATCGAGAAAAGGCATGTTTAGGAGAAGTATAATAGTACAAAAGCAAATTTAACTTCTGCTGCATTATTCTAAGTTAGCACTGCAACTGCGTGCTGATTCTCAGATGTGCAAAGACCTCCTCAGGCCAAAGGTGGCTTCCAAGAGCCAGTTCACTGCGCTTACAGCCTTCAGATGCTCTGGGCCTTGGCTCTTCTAGACTGGACTTGCCTAACCTTGACATCAAGCATTCCTGCCTCTTTGGTTTTGCTATAGGGCATGAATTTCTCTTTGTAACATTCATACTTTTTCTTTTGCAACGCAAGCTTGGCCAACCAAGAGAGAGTACCCATTATGGCTCTCGTGCTCTGTACACATTGGAGAGCCTAGAGAAGGACACATGAGATGGGGAGGCCCAGCTTTCCTTCCCTGCAATGTCTTTCTAGCTGTGGCCCACAGCACACTGGTGGGTTTTAGAATCCATTTAATGGGGCATGAGTAGCACATTTTAGGAAATAGAATAGAAAATAGCAACATGCTTTTGCAGATAGAAAGGACAAAATGTTTCAGTTATATATGTTTACATGAAAACAGGGTGTGATATAAAATGCATATTTTACACAATCAATAAGATTGAGCATTTTGGCCTAAAATTTTTTTGAGTATTAACCAAACACCTGCCTCATAATATAATAACATCAGCAAGTCTTATTAGGCATAGTAATATTAGCAAAGCTTGTGGACTCTCAGCCTGCAAGCCACGTCACTTGCAGATGAACCCACCCCAGTACTGGAATTGTAATGTGTGCTCGAGTCTGCTCATTAAGTTTGTTAGCTTTGGGTGAGTTATATATTGGAGGTTTACCAGAAGTGAGGAGTTAGTTGGTCCTAAGTCATTGTTTCTTTCTGTTGCCCTTTTTTGTGGTTGTCACTGCAGTGCATATGATTTTATTAAATTTACACAGTACCAAAATGGTGAAAATAATTTCTTTAAGAAATCACAATCCAATCGCTCAGAGGCCAACACTGTTCACCTTTGGGCAGATTACTCTGCAGTGTTTTGTGTCCTTTTTCTTTGTTTTTTCTTTTTTAAAGAGATGGGGTCTTCCTGTGTTACCCAGGCTGGCCTCAAACTCCTGGCCTCAAAGGATCTTCCCACCTCAGTCTCTTGAGTAGCTTGGATTATGAGCACGCATCACCACACCCTTAAATTTTTTTAAAAATATCACTGAGATAAATTTGGGTCTGTAATTTTGTCTCCTGCTTTCTTTAATATGAAATATATGCAGCTACTCATGTCATTAAGAACTCTTTTTCATATAAATTTGCATAGATGTGCTAAAATTAATTTTTAAAAAATTCCTACCTGTTGGTTATGTAGATTTTCAAACTTTGTATAAATGGTGCTGCAATGGACAGCTTTGTGTCTAAGGCCTTCTAATCATCTCCTCACAGTAGATGTCTGAAAGTGGAAATACTGAATCAAAGAGTCAGAATCAAGGTATATGTATATCTGAATAACTTTCTGGAAAGAGCCAGTGAGCAGTTCCACTGGCTGTGAGTGTGTGAGAGTTTGTTGTTCGTTTCACTGCAGCTTTGCCAGTATTACATCAGTTTGTTTTTTAATCTTTATTAATTTGATAGGCAAAAAAAGGTACCTTGTTTTAATTTGCATTTTTTGAAATACTAGATAGGTGAACCTTTTTTCTACGTGTAATGGCTGTTTTTTTTTTCCTTTTGAGAGTTATCAGGCAGGTCCTTTAAAACTCAGGGGTTTTTAAAGGGCAATTATCGTTATCATCTTCAATCAGTTGTAGATGCAGGAAACAATTATGGTTTTAATCATCTGCAGCTCCCTCCTAAGGTTAGCAGGCAGTGAGGGCCGGAACCCTGTCTTGCCCTGACCTCATTTCTCAGGCAATTAAGGCTAAGGTGGTGTTTAATAATAAAATTGTTGTCAACCCTTCCATTTACACTTCAGCCCTCTGCAGTTTGCACAGTGCCACCCCATTCATTATCTCAGGGTGAGCTTCAGTGCAGCCCTGGCAGGTCACATTATCCCCATTTTACAGATACTTAGCGGAAAAGGGGTGGGCCTGGGATGCTGGCGCTAATCAGTGGTAGAGTGGGGATTCCAGATGCTCTGACTTGGCATCCAATGCTCTGTCATACCCTCCAGCCTTTGGATTGTGTTGATGGAATCTGGAGGGCATTTTTCCAGCTTATTTAAAATTGTTTGGATGGGTTGGGATGAAGGGAGAATCTTACTGTCCTCTTGAGTCTAGGAGGCCTCATCAGCACAAGACGTGTCTATGTGGGGGTCTGGAGAGGGGCCCCTCTGGCCTATGGGGAGCCCATGAAATGAAAGTAAGTTTGAAGTCTGGGCTCATTCAGTGGATTTTCCCCCCTTTTCACTCTTAGTAGAGAACAATCTACCAGAGATGATACATTTTTAATTTAATTTACATTTTGACCATATTTATTAATTTTTAAAAATATGTTTAATCCGCTGCTGCCCTCTGAGGATACGACCTGTCTGCTTCCAGCTACCCACACAAGGTCTGATGGGGAAATGTGCTAAAATTAATTTTTAAAAATTTCCTACCTGTTGCTTATACAGATTTTCAAACTGCTGCAATGGACAGCTTTGTGTCTGAGGCCTTCTGACAAATCCCATAGCCATCACATGAGGGACTGTTATCATCCCTGTTTTGTAGATGAGGAAACCAAGGCCCAGGGAGATGAAGTATCTTGCTCAGGGTGACCCTGCTAGCAAATGGGAGAAATGGGCTCTAAACCTAGACTGTGACAGGGTCTCGCTCTGTTGCCCAGGCTGGACTTGACCTCCTGGGCTCAAGTGATCCTCCCACCTCAGTCTCCAAGTAGCTGGGACTACAGGTGCATGCCACCATGCCCAGCCCAGTCTCTGTTCTTTCTTGTTGTTGTTGTTTTTAATTTTTTATTTCCATAGATTATTGGGGAACAGATGGTGTTTAGTTACATGAGTAAGTTCTTTAGTGGTGGTTTGTGAGATTTTGGTGCACCCATCACCCAAGCAGTGTACACTGCACCCTATATGTAGTCTTTTATCCCTCACCCCCTTCCCATCCTTTCCTCCTCTATCCCCCAAAGTCCATTGTGTCATTCTTAATGCCTTTGCATTCTCCTAGCTTAGCTCCTACTTACACGTGAGAACATACGATGTTTGGTTACTTCAGTCCTGAGTTACTTCACTTAGAATAATAGTCTCCAGTCTCATCCAGGTCACTGCAAATGCCATTAATTCATCCCTTTTTATGGCTGTGTAGTATTCCATCATATATATATATGTGTGTGTGTGTGTGTATACACACACACACACACACACACACACACCACAGTTTCTTTATCCACTCGATTGATGGGCATTTGGGTTGGTTCCACGATTTTGCAATTGTGAATTGTGCTGCTATAGACATGTGTGTGCAAGTATGTTTTTCATATAATGGCTTCTTTTCCTCTGGGTAGATACCCAGTGGTGGCATTGCTGGATCAAATGGTAGTTCTACTTTTAGTTCTATAAGGAATCTCCATACTGTTTTCCATAGTGGTGGTACTAGTTTATATTACCACCAGCAATGTAAAAGTGTTCCCTTTTCACCACCTCCATGCCAACATCTACTGTTTTTTTATTTTTTTTTGTTATGGCCATTCTTGCAGGAGTAAGGTGGTATCACATTATGGTTCTGATTTACATTTCCCTGATCATTAATGATGTTGAGCATTTTTTCATGTTTGTTGGCCATTTGCATATCTTCTTTTGAAAATTGTCTATTCATGTCCTTAGCCCACTTTTTGATGGGATTGTTCGTTTTTTTCTTGTTGATTTTTTTTTGAGTTCATTGTCGATTACGGATATTAGTCCTTTGTCAGATGTATAGATTGTCAAGATTTTTTTCCCACTCTATGGGTTGTCTTGTACTCTGCTGACTGTTCCTTTTGCCATGCAAAAGCTCTTTAGTTTAATTAAGTCCCAGCAATTTACCTTTGTTTTTATTGCATCTGCTTTTGGGTTCTTGGTCATGAAATCCTTGCCTAAGGGTTTCATGTAGAAGGGTTTTCCAATGTTACCTTCTAGAATTTTATAGTTTCAGGTCTTAGATTTAAATCCTTAATCCATCTTGAGTTGATTTTTGAATAAGGTGAGAGCTGAGGATCTAGTTTCATTCTCCTACATGCGGCTACATTGTTGAAAAAGGTGTCCTTTCCCCACTTTATGTTTCTGTTTGCTTTGTCAAAGGTCAGTTGGCTGTAAGTATTTGGGTTTATTTCTGGGTTCTCTATTCTGTTCCTTTGGTCTATATGCCTATTTTTATACCAGTACCATGCTGTTTTGGTGACTGTGGCCTTATAGTATAGTTTGAAATCAGGTAACGTGATGCCTCCAGATTTGTTCTTTTTGCTTAGTCTTGCTTTGGCTATGTGGGCTCTTTTTCAGTGCCATATGAATTTTGGAATTGTTTTTTCTAATTTTGTGAAGAATGATGGTGATATTTTGATGGGAATTGCATTGAATTTGTAGATTGCTTTTGGCAGTGTGGGCATTTTCACAATATTGATTCTTTCCATCCATGAGCATGGGATGTGTTTCCACTTGTTTGTGTCATCTATGATTTATTTCAGCAGGGTTTTCTAGTTTTCCTTGTAGAGGTTTTTCACCTCCTTGGTTAGGTATATTCCTAAGTGTTATATTTATTTATTTATTTATTTATTTATTTATTTATTTATTTATTTATTTTTTGAGGCGGAGTCTCGCTCTGTCGCCCGGACTGGAGTGCAGTGGNACTCTCATGCCAGGGCAGCAAGAGGCATCCAAGGTTTCAGGCCACCCACCCAGAGGCGGGTGGTGTGTGTAGCTTTACCATAACCAATTTTGATAGGATTCCAAATTATAATTTTGCTGAACATTGCTAATTTGGGACATATCTAGGTTCTCAAATTTGAGAAAGCCATAATTACTAGTCTGGCCAAGAGAAGGGCTCTTGATATCTATTTCTGTGATGACTCCAAAGCAATCAAACACCTTTCTTAGGTCACTCCGTTACAGTGGTGTCTAGGTTGCCCAAGAAAAGTGTCTGGTTAGTTCTGTGATGATCCTCGGGTGACATCTCATCCACTTTTCTGAAAGGAGCAGCATCTGCTCCAGCTCCCTCCCTTGGTTTAAGACTGTATGCTGGGTGCACTCTCTCATAGAATGAATAGTTTCGTTTTGTCTCCAGTCTCCAGGCAATGGTGGTGGAGGTGGAGGGGTTAGGTGGCCATGAGCCATCTGCTGCAGCCTAGTCTCTGTATCCCAAATCTGCGCCACCAGGGGAAGGTGATCTCTGGCCCCCACTGCCTCCAAGGGAGTGTGGGTGACCACCTACAGAGGCTCCCACCACTCTGGCTGATGGAGGATAAATCTTTGTCTAAAGGGGAGCAGTTGTGGGGCCGGTTCACATGCACAGCTTCTGTCTTCAGAGGCGGGTCAGAGAGCACCAGGCCACCTCTGAGTGCTTGGCCGCCCGCGCGTCCTCTGGGTGTGGGAAGTTCGCAAAGGCTACCGGCTCATCTCTGCTGCCAGAAACCGATAGGTGATTGATTTTGACCCTTACATCCCTGAAGCCTTTGAACTCATGAAACAGGCCGTCCTCCACTGCTTCCTCGCTCAGCTGGGACAGGAGCTGAGGAGGTGGCCCGGAGGAAAGTGACTCCACCCCTCCACCTGGGGAGCTGCTGAGTGACTCGACCCCGCCTGAGTAATTTTTGGTGCTGAGAAGCTGTAACTATGCAAGTGGCCACTGTAGCTGCCCCCACCGGTGTCATACTTGCGCCTGCTGTCTCGGCTGCTGGACTTGTACAGGTGGAGACTCTGCTGCCACTATTAGTCTTTCCACTGCTGCTCTCATTGGCCTATGTGCCTATTTTTATACCAGTACCATGCTGTTTTGGTGACTATGGCTTTATGGTATAGTTTGAAGTCAGATAATGTGATGCCTCCAGATTTGTTTCTTTCAGCAGTGTTTTGTAGTTTTCCTTGTAGAAGTCTTTCATCTCCTTTGTTAAGTGTATTCCAAAGTGTTATTTATTTATTTATTTATTTATTTATTTATTTATTTTTTGCAGCTATTATAAAAGGGGTTGAGTTCTTGATTCGATTCTCAGCTTGGTCGGTGTTGTATAGAAGAGCTACTGATTTGTGTATATTAATTTTGTATCTGGAAACTTTGCTGAATTCTTTTATCAGTTCTAGGAGCTTTCTGGAGCTGTCTTTAGGGTTTTCTAGGTAAACAATCATGTTATCAGCAAACAGCGACAGTTTGACTTCCTATCTGGTTGCTCTGGCTAGGACCCAGTCTCTGTTCTTAATCTCTGAGTATTGATGCCTCTGAGCCTGGTATGCAGTGATGATGTTTTCTGGGCTTAACGGAACATTCACATCCACGCTCTTTTCTCATCTGAAAATGTGTGTATAGGGGGCAGGGGGCGTTGTAGGAATAGAGTGAGAAGTGAATCTCTGTGAAGACAAATCTGGCAGCTTTTGGGCAAAGGGAAGCAAAGGCAGTTTAAACTCTTATCCTGTAGCAGAAGGAAACTGGGCTCCCATTGAATTTTCTGAAAATCTGAGGACTGGAAAGATGCACAGAGGCGCAGGAAAGGAGACCTCGAATCTGGGCCATGTGACTCGGGAAGAGTCAGTCCTGCCCCGGGCTCAGCCTCCCGCTCTGTCCAGGGGTTTGGGGTCCTGCATCCTGGGGCCTCTGCAGCATTGACAGGCTGTGATGGTGGGTGCTGGGGAGATTCTGACTCAGTATGTTTTTATTGAACTCGGTACTCTTTCAATTAGATAATTTATTTTCCCCAAGACGCCCATGGGTTTTTCAAGTATAGTTGAACATTAACAACACTGTGTCAATTGAATTAATGGTTAAAAGGTTTAATAAGACTTTCTGTGTCTGTTTTCAATTTCCTCCACAGGGACGCGAGAGACAAATTTTACAGGAAACCATTCACAACTTTCACTCTTCCTTTGAGAGCAGTGCCAGCAACACCAGGGCCCCTGGCAACAGCCCCTGTGCGTGATCCTCCTTCCTGCGGCCACCAGCGTGAGCTCTCTGAATCCCGGGACCCCTTCACATGGCCACGGCCCCAGCCCTGCCCCCGTCACACTGCTGTTGCTTAGTCACATTGTTCCCTTTGCTCAGGATGCCCGCTTCACGTCCACTGCATTCGTTGGTAGTACTTGTTGCTGCAACGAACTTCAACACACAGAGACAGATTCCCATGTAACAGTCCAGTGGGGGTGCTTCTGGTCGGCAGGTTGGGTCACTCAGTGATGCAGGCACTCAACTCCTTTCATCCTGTGCTCCGCCCTCCCTGGGAGCCTCAGAGTTTGCTTCTGGCTGGCAGCAAGGGAAAGGGACGATGGAGAAGGCACAGCTTCTTCTTACCTGCTTTGCTCTTAACTGACACACATCACTCCTGCTCATGTTCCCTTGGCTGCTGTTAGTCATGTGACCCCACCTGGATGCAGAGGAGGCCGGGATGTGCAGTCTCCACATAGTGGCTTCCCAGCAACAACTTTTGACTTAGATGGGGGGTATGTATTATGGTGAGAGGTTAGCCCTCCTGCCACATCGTCCCTTAAAACTTCTAAGTTGCCGGGCGCAGTGGCTCAAGCCTGTAATCCCAGCACTTTGGGAGGCCGAGACGGGCGGATCACGAGGTCAGGAGATCGAGCCCATCCTGGCTAACACTGTGAAACCCCGTCTCTACTAAAAAATACAAAAAAAAAACCTAGCCAGGTGAGGTGGAGGGCGCCTGTAGTCCCAGCTACTCAGGAAGCTGAGGCAGGAGAATGGCGT
>NW_016808848.1:375288-400481 GCF_001698545.2 Rhinopithecus bieti
AAAAAAAAAAAAAAAAAAAAAAAAACTTCTAAGTTGTCCCTCCTGGTCCAAGTCACCTGTCAGATGGAGTCTTTTTGACCCCTTCCAGCCGCTGGGTCCCTCAGTGCTATGTGTGTGACTGCTCTAGCATTCCATTGCACCTGCTGCATATAGCTTACAGCACGCGTTCAAGATGCGTATGTCAAACGCGTTTTTCTTTATTGCAAAGACAGTCTATTATAGAAGGAAAGAAGTAGAGGCCTGCTGTGTGGATCCCTTCTTCTTCCTAGCTTTCAGTTTGCTTATCTGCAAAGTGGAGGGTCAGACCAGATGATGCTCTGGTACTCCACAGTGCTCACCCGTATCACTGCAGGGCTTTCTGCACTGAAAGTGGAAGCAGAAGACTAATGGGTCACATTGTGAAAGTCCTCTGGTGCTCAAAGGTTCTAGGCAAAGAAGTGAAAATTTGGAATTTTTTCTACATCCTGTCAATGCTGTGTTCCTCAAAAGGAAATTGGCTTGTGTAGTTTCCTACCATATCATATTACACTAAATTAGAGGGGCCCTGACTTTTAAAACCCGGTGGCTTTCTGAAATATTTTCCAGTGAGTGACTAATTCAGCCAGTGCTTGTTGCATTTATGTTAGATACCAGGTGCCGAGTGTGCAGACACCATCCAGAGCCTTCAGGCTCTCGACGGGCAAGAGAACACCTGTAAATAGATGGTCCCGACATTGAGAAGCAGCATGGTAGAGTGAGCAGACCTTGTGCTCTGGACTCAGGTTCAAAGTTCGGATGCAGCTCAGTGGCCTCTTAGTTGGAGCTTAGAACCAGTGTGCCCAAAGTGCTGGGTCTGCAGGAAGTACCCAGTAGATGGTAGGCTGCACAGAATTCTAATCTCTACCCTGAGTAGTGCTGAGCCACAAGTTGGTCTCCTTGGGAGGTGCCATCTCTCATCTGTCTCTCCCCCAGCCATGAAAGCCCACTCCCCTATGCTGGCTTTCAGAGGACATCGTTACCTTACTGCCCAGAGCCTCGTCGTTTTCTTCCCCTGCCCTCATAGTGGGTGTTTTTCCTCTAAATCCTCTCAGCCTTCCACCCACAGAAGCCAGCTTTCCACAGGACTGAAGACAAAGTATTTCATTTAGCTGTTACTGACAGACACCTTTACAAAGGTTTCTCATGTTCCAGCCTTTTTAAGGAGACAACTCATTCGTCCCCTACTGTGTGTTGCAGCTTTATCTTTGTCATTTCATCCTCATGGCCACCCTGGAGGGGGCATCGTGTAACCTCATCTCGCACATTGGGAACTGGATGCTTAGGAGAGGGAAGCTGCTTGCCAGTTAAACAGCCCAGAAGGAGCAGATCTGGGCTCAGAACTGGACCTGGTGGGCTTGCAAGCCTGTGCCTTTTCCACTAACTCCTATAGACTCTCGGAGCTAGAAGCACTTCAGATTCTTGTTTTAATTTACTGATGGCTTCAGGGATGAACAGTAGGCCTAGAATTGTTTGCCTCTGAAATTCATGGCCCCTGACGGTATGTACTTTGAGGTTTTGTGCCTGCTTTTTGCTGTGGTGCTGTTGTTTTCATAATCATATATGAAATATATGTGGTATAGCTTCCACTCAGTAAGTCTGATTGAACACCAGTGATACACAGCTGTGCTGGGGGGTCACCTTCCCACAAATGTAGACCTCCATGAACTCAGTGGATGACCCTGGACGGAGCGGGGCTATTCCCATTTTGCAGACAGGACAGCAGAGGCTCCAGACAATGCTTCTCTTTTCTTTTTCACTGGACTCAAGTGTCCGAGGCTTTTCCTCCTAGGAAGTTTGTGTGCTGGTTCACAAGAGGTCCCTGGCACCCTTTCTGGGCATGTTTGGATATGGATGATAGGGAAGAGAAAGGGCACCCCAGCGGGGGCATGTGCGCAGGCAGCACGAAACGTGTAGGCTATAGATCGTCAGGGAGGAGGGGTCAGTTGGGTGCTTGTTTTTGTGATTTTGGTCCTTTATCACCCCTTCCCTTCTCACATGTGTCCCCAGCCTGCCTTCAGGAGGCTGCGCCCCCCAACAAGAAGCGCCTCCCTTGCTCGTTGACCTTCACCAGCATTTCCCAAAAGTGTGCTCCTTGGAACCCTAGTTCCACAGGATGTTAATAGGTTTTCCATAAAAGTAGGGTGCATATGTGAAAGTGGGGTGAGGTTCCCTGGTCAAGTAGGTTTGGCAGACACTAAGTTAAAGCGAGCTACGTGATCATCTTTGCTGCAGGCCTCTCATAACCTTCAGCATGCCCACACGTGTCAGGCCTCTTCACAGGACCAAGAAGCTCGTAGCATCTCCCACATTACTCTCATCACTTCTCCAAGGTGCTTTTGCAAGACTGGAATTCCTTGAACACCACTGGGGAAGCCCCGCTTTGACTGGAACAGCGGCAGGCAAGAGGCCTCACAGCCCTGGGAGTGGGTCAGGGCCGTTGGTGGTCACCTTTTTTGTCCCCAGCAGCTCTCTGCAGAGGTGGTCTGCTTGGCAGTGGGACATCGGGACGGGGCCTGCTTTGAGATGGCAGGGTCCCTGTTCCGAAAGCTCTCCAGCCTTGAGGGCATTGAGCTCAGGCTCCACCCTGAGCTCTCCTGTAGGGTGGAGGGCGTTGTTTCCCAGCACCCAGGCAGTGTCTTGCGGGTGTGTCCTGGGTACTGGATGTCCAAGTCCCCGCTGGCCACAGAGGGCTCCTGCCTCTAGTTCAGTGCCGCAAAATTGTATGGAGGCCAGCTGGTTTTGTGAGGAGAATGTTTACTTTTTAATTCTTTTGTTTACCGACAATTACTAAGCATCTACCCTGTGTGAGCCCCACTCGTATGCTTTGCCTCCAAAGATGAAAAAGGACTTCTCTGCCCTCAAGGGAACCCCACAGTATCTTAGAGGAGACAAGCACGTCTGTGAGATGGTGTGGTGATGAAGCGTGTTGGGTATATGGCTCAGGAAAAGTCATCGATGATGGCTCAGACTCTGCCTGGGCAGACCCCAGAGGAGAGAACTGGAGTGGGGCCTGGAAGGGCAGGTTTAGGCAGGAAAGAGAAAGGGCATCCCAACCAGGGCATGTGCAAAGGCAGCACATAATGTGTAAGTTCTAGATCGTCAGGGAGGAGGCGTCAGTTGGGTGCGTGTTTTTCTGGTTTTGGTCCTTTGAAATGAGTGGAAGCAACCTGTTACCCTGGGAAGAGCACTGGACGTAGTCAGACCTAGCGCTGCGTGACGTTGAGCATGTTTCTTACTCCCTTTGAGTCTCAGTTTCCCTTTTGGTTACAAGGAGATAGCAGCCCCCATGGATCAGGTGAAAGTGAAAGCCCTTTTCACACTGGAGCAGTGCAGATGTGGGAAACCTCAAAGATGGTTGCACATTTTACATCCTTTCATCTCATCTCTCTTCTTTCTTCTCTCCCTTCTGCCCTGACATAGCCATGGCTGGGTGGGTGAGGCCAGAAGAAACTCCCTCCAGCAAGAGGTAGCAGCTGCTGACGTGGCTCTGCTGGCATCGGAGCCCACAGAAGTGAGGAGTGGCCGATGGACCTGCCCTCTAAATGTGCCTGACTCTGGGTCTTGCTGTCAGTGAGATTACCAGCACGGCAGACAGAAAGGTAGTTTGGCCAAGTCGTAGAAGCTGATCTAGCAGGTAAAAAGGGGGCAGGGAACCCGTCTCTTTTGCTCTTGCCTTGGAGCTGCCTGAAGACATGGGCCAGGCCGGAGGCTGGACAACTTTGGACAGATATGCTGACCTGTGCTTCCAAGTAAATGCCTCCTGAAGAGCCCGGGACCCTTCCTAGGAGAATTCTGCAGCCAGAATGAAGGTGCCATCAGCAGGAGGTGCTGTGAAGCACTCTCCTGTCGCTGTCCTTGTCCATTCCTAGCAAGTTAATCGTGTCTTGTTAACCAGCAGTTCCTGTTCAACGTGTAAAGAGACCTGATATTTTCCCTAATAAAGCTGATACCAAATTTTGCAGGCCTGGCCCTGGGTGAGGTGGGTCCTCTGGCCTCAGGGCGCTCTGCTCCTCCTTAACATGCAGACTGAGTGGATTTAGTCCCTGCCTTAATTTCAGCCCCCCAGCAGAGAATCCAGTCCCCAAAATAACAGTTGTTGCCAAAGCTTGGGAATGACAGAAGGGAAATCCACACAGAATCACGGATAGTGAGCTCGAGCACAAAGCCCAGTTCATTGTCCTCGGCTCTCCTGCCCGGCACCGCGCTTCCTTCCTAAGGCCGAGACCACATCTCCCTGCCCTTGAGAACTCCCTTTCCTCCAGGACCCCCGCCAACTCGGGGCCCTGTCCAGTGGAGTGGAGCCATCTCGCATCAGCATAGGGACCCTCCCAGGTGTCCATTTCCTGCTGGAGCCTTTTCCAGGGCAGAGACACAGGGCATGGCCATCCTTGTCAGGGAGACTCTGTCTCGACCTCCAGGTGGCTGGAGTGGGTTTGGCCTTCCCCTGTAGGACCCTCACTAGGGCCACTGTATCCACTACCAGGAGTCTAGAATGTCATTTTAGTTTCTGCCCAAGAGAGTGAGTTTCCATTTTCCTCACCATAGACACTTTTTATTATTTTATTGTTATGTTTATGCAGGGACTTAATTCTTTGAAAGATTATTGTTTGTCGGCCTGTGTGTATTAAATGTTTTGAAGTTATCTTCCCACTTTGACTGCATTCATCCAAGGCGTAAAACACTGCCCAAATGCCTGCCTGTCATGGCTGCTATGGAGCGAGCCCCTGGGGCCACCAGGCGCAGCTTCTAGAAGTCACCTTGCCTCATCTTCACAGGAACCCTGTGAGGCATCCTGAAACTCCTCTTTCTGTCAGTGTGGTGACTGTGGCACACAGATACTAACCAACTTTGCCGAGGTCACACAGCTGACAAGGGACAGTCTTGAGTGCAGGCCTCACACTCCCTAGTGTCTTGCTGCCTGTTGTCAGCACAGAGGGGAACGTGGAATTTGAATAAGCCCAGCCAACAAGACAAACGAAACCTGTTGTTTAGCCTCTGCAACTTGTTCACGATTTGGAGAGGAGGGCTTCTGAAAGCTATAAATAGCTTGGTGATTCTCTGTTTCTTTTAGGAATTCTCACAAGTGGCCTGGCACGGCGGCTCATGCCTATAATCCCAACACTTTAGGAGGCCGAGGCAGAAGGATCACTTGAGGCCAGGAGTTCAGGGTTGCAGTAAGCTATGATCACACCACTGCACTCCAGCCTGGGCGACAGAACGAGACCCTGTCTTACAAGAATAGTAAGAGTTCTTGCAAGTTGGGACTGCCTTGTTTATGCTTCCCCGGTCCCAGTAGCTTAGCCCTAGGGGCCCTTAGGAAGGTGATGGGGCGAAGCTGGGGGTCCCTGGAGGGTGGGGCAAGGGTCTGGGGAGGCCATGGGCATGGGGCCAGCACTCCACAAGAAAGAACATTCCAGGGATCTGAGCTGCCTGGGGACGGGAGCATTCTTCAGGCAGGAACAGAAGCTAGGCCAGCCTGTTCCAGGGCAGCTAGAGAAGGGATGCAGACTTGGGCTGGGGATTGGACCAGGTCAGTGGTCCCCACACACCAGTACCAGGTGGAGGTAATAATGAGAAGAACAAGAACGAGGCCACGAGTTTGACACTGGATATTTCCATTTTACATGCTGGCCTTCATTCCAACACAAGTCCCTCCTACTTTGGGAGAGGCTGAGTGTGGTGGTGATAGTTTTAGTTTTACTGGTGTGTGAAATCCAAAAGTTTGAGCAACACTGTTCTAGGTCACTTTTGTGATCCCTTCCAGCCCGGTGGTTCTATGAAAAGCTATAGAAAGAAGGGGGAGTGGCTCCTCAATAAGTTCAGAGTAGAATGGCCATGGAGCCCAGCACGTCCACTCTTACGCATATGCCCCAGGGAACTGAAAAGAGGTATTTAAACAAAAGCTTGTATGTGAATATTCATAGCAGCACTATTCACAATAGACAAAAGGTGGAAACAACCCAAATGTCCAATGGATGGATACACAAAATTTACATCCATACAATGGAATATTATTCAGCCATAAAAACGAAGTTGATACATGCTGCAACCTGGGTAAACCTTGAAAACAGTAGACTAAGTTAAACCAGAAACCAAAGGCCACATATTCCATGATTCCATTTATGTGGAATGTCCACAATAGGCAAATCCATGGAGAGAGCAGGTTCATAGTTGTTGGGCTGGGTTGAGAGAATGGAAAGTGACTGCTTAATCCTTTCAGGGTGATGATGAAGTTGTAGAATTAGCTAATAGTAATGTACAACGTTGTGAATGTCCTTAATGCTACTGAACTATAGACTTAAAATGGCTGGTTTTATGTTACATATGTTTCCATAATTTTTTAAAAAGGTTGGGGTGGAGTGGGGGGGGCGGGGGTGCTGTGGGTGTGCTGGTGACCTGGCTGGTGTTTTGCCTTCAGTGAGCCTTGTTCATCTCTACTATGCCATTCAGTGTGACAGGTGTGTGACCCTTCTAGGGTCTTTCCTTTCCTCTCCCTCCCACATACATGTTCCCCTTTGTCAGAGAGGCCTAGATAGACTGAGGGTCTTCAGCCAGTATCTCCAGAGCCCAGCACAGAAAATGCTTTGAGAATGAGCCAGCGAATGAGGTGGGGCTGCCTGGTCCTGGTCCTGTGGAGGGGAGAGGTCAGGACGTTCTCAGGGCACCAGCTCATCTCACCTGCTCCGCTCCCCTTCATCACTCCTCTGGTTCTCATTTCCTGTCTCAGCGTGGCTCAGAGCTTCTCCGCCTCATGTGCTCACAGCTCTTTAGCAGGATAATTGTCTCCACTTTCATCATGACCCAGACACTCCCTTTGAGTCCGAAGATGAGTGTTCCCTGAAGCGCCCAGGCATTGGAGTGGACACCCACTTGACTGACCTGTTCAGCTGTTGGTGCCCTCGAGGCAGCTGAGGCTGCCCTGTGGACCCCCATGGACTTCTGTCCCCCACCTCAGCCACAGCCCTTGGCCTCTCCTTCCGTGCAGTCCTACATTTCTTCTTTCCTTCCACAGGTGTCTGTCCCAAGACCAGTCCCTAAGCAGCAGGCTGCAGGCTCTGCTTCACCTCAGAGTGCATTTCCCAGGGAACCCGGCCTGTGACAAGGGGTTTCTAAACGGTTGGGTGTGTGTGTGGAGGGGAACCTTGGCGACGAAGAAAGAGCTGAAGCTGGAGGCTGCACACCATTGTCACTGCAGCTTCTGTGGGGTGACTTCATGGGTGCCACATGACTAGGAGGCCCTGTGGGGGTGCTGACAGCCTTTCTCGGGTAGGCGAGCACGTCCATGCAGCAGACACTGATGGCACACCCTTGTAGGCACGGGGGATGCACCAGGGAGCAAAGCAAATTCCCTGCCCTCTAGGAGCTTGTGATCCACTGGTGTCACAACACCCCGGTTCACAGGGCTGCTGTGAAGACTCACATTGTTCAGTGCCCAGCACAGTGCCTGGGACATGGAGGCCATCCTTGGGCACAGAAGCTTTTAATCATTCGTTTTCTCACTGTTTCTTGGAGGGCATAGGAGCTTCCCAGCAGCAGCCACCGTGCCCCTGGAGCTGAGAGCAGGCAGAGAAGCTGGGATATGGACCGGTGGCAAGACCCAGGGATGCACTGGCCACACTTACTGCAAGAATGAATGGAAAATACTTGTTAATTTGGTAGCAATAAAAACGCACATAATTTAGTTTACAAACCATAGTCACATAAGGAAGAATATGGAGCAAAGGAAACTGGGGGAAGCACGAAGTGCAGGCTGTTTTTTGAGCCGCGTGATAGGTCTCCGTTGATCCCCTGTCTGTCATGGACTTAAACATAGGCCACTTACCATTCCTGGGTCACACTGACTTCGCTTTTAATTTAAAGTTTATTTTAAAGAGTTCACGAGTCATTATCAATAAATTTTTTTTGTTGTGCAAGATGTAACACATTGATGTTTTTATGTCCTCTATTGAGAGCAAGATCAGGGAGAGCTTTCACCAGAACCCCGTAAGAGTTCAAGGCTGTGCAGAGACCAGGGCTCGGGCCGAAGGAGCCCTTCTGACAGAAATCTCACACCCCGATAAAACCACCCAAGGGGCTCCTGCTCACCTGCAGTGAGCTCTTCAAGCTTCTTGAGCTTTCTACTGCTGGGGGCATGGCTCTTTGCATAACTGATCACTCATAACACCTGTGTGGGGCTTTCCTAGCTACAGCCTTGCTACTCAAAGTGTTGTCCATGGACAGTTGTGAGAAATGCAGGCCCTGCAGGGTCCCCAGGGGATGCGTATGCGCACTGCAAGCGTGAGAGGCGGCACATTTATTTTCTTAAGCACCACATGCGTGTGAGCACTGTGATGCTGTTCCCTCCTACACTGGGGGAAGCAGGCTCCGCAGGCAAGATGACCCACCTGGAGTCACACAGGTAGGGCAGAACTGAGACTCACCCAGGCTTTTCAGGTCTCCCTTCAACACCAGTAAGCATTTCTTCTGGTTGTACATGCATGCTTAATCCTCTCATCCACCCAGAGGTACCATTACTACAACCCGTGTTACAAATGAGCAAAGTAAGGCGCAGAGAAGTGAAGTAACTTGCTTAAAGTTGCCATGCCTTGATTAGACCTGATTTATTTGTGTAAATGATCATTTAGGAATAAGCATAGTAGGTGATCTGCAGGGCAGGGTATTCATATTCATCCTGGTGCAGTAGAGGTTTCATGAAACCCTGGTTTCAGCTTCAAGGGCTGAAAGCACAGATGGCCTCATCTCTGAGGCCTCAGTTTTCCCATCTGTAGGATGGGGGGTTAGCAGATGTTATCTGGCAAAGCTGTGGTGACGATTAAATGAGGTAATAACTGCTGGAGTATATTGTAAACTCAGATGCTGTGCACATGCTGGTTACTGTCTTTATTCTCCATGGGCCCAGCACGATGGTGGAAGAGGAAGAAGCTTGGAGAACGGGGAAGTTGCAGTAGGTGGAACTTCAGGGTTACCATGGGAACCAAAGCTCTGAGGCTGATCAAGGCAGGAAATACCATCTGGTTTTAGACACCAAAAAGCTTCGACTCACACTGGACTTATTTCTGTAAACAGCAGAATTAACATCATCCTCTAGCAACGACGTCAACCTAGACAATCTGGAGATTATTTGTCTTTCTCCTGATTTCCATGATCAGATCTGGACAAAGTGCCTCAGGAACTCCGTATTCATTGCCTGTCACTTCCAGAGAAATGTGGACAAGTCACTTAATAAGTCTGAGCTTAAATGGAAGAAAAACACTCAACCCCTTCTCTACCCAGGCTTTGCAAGCTCAGGAGGAAAGCTGGAGGTGGTACCCAGGGACAGCAAGGGTGGGGAGCTGGGTTTCCAGTGGGTGCTAAAGCTGGAAAGGCATTTAGCATCCCGTCTTTCCTCCAATGATGGAGGATAAACACCCAGAATGAGATGGTGCCGGCCCAAGGTCACACAGCAGATCAGTGACAAACTTGCACCTAAGTCTCTCAACTCTAAATGCACTGTTTTTCCACTCCACCAATGGCATCTTCCTTTGATATTTGTTCCAGCATTGTAGTGATGTTCCCCAGGAAGCATTAGACTTGGGATTTCTCTGGTTCCCTATGGGCTCTACAAGAGGAGAAGCAGAATATTTCTTGAGTCCTCCCCTCCCGGGAATTTCACACAGGAAGCCATCGTTTCTTTGTTGTTTTCTTGGGAGAAAAGATTTCTGTAAACTCCATGAGACAAAATGGTTCAGGGTGAAATTTTAAAACTAAGAGGGCTATGCCTTAAAGTTTTCAAAATCTAGAGGAATATCCCTGGTTCAATGCAGCCCCAAACTTGGCAGAGGTCTCATGGGATGAGGGCTTTTCTCACGCGGCTGCTAGGAATGATTTAAGCAGACAGCATTGGTGAGAATGTAGGCTCAGGGTGACATCTGCTGTGCTGAGCAGCCTTGCTTGCCCTCTCTGAGCCTGTTTTCCTCATGTGCACTGTAAGACAGGTTTGATGTCACCATCTCTGAGGTGTCTTCCAGCTTTGACATTCTGTGACTTGATAATCATTTTCTAAGAAAGGAAAGGAGATTCATTGCTCCTGGAGTCACCTGATGCTTTGTTCATCTGCTGACATGAACCTGTGTTGAGAGGGATCAGCCCTGGGCCCTTCAGTGCTTGCCAACTGGGACCTGGGAGTTTCCTATGAATGGAGCTCAGAGGGAAAGGGTCTCTATCCAGTCTCAAGGGGAGGGCAGCACCTGAACCTGCCATCCCCCATCATGGCCCCAGGATCATTAGCCTGAGCTGGCAGGTGACACCTGAGGGTAGCTGCCACAGCTCCTGTCCTTCCATGCTGTATTTACTCCAAGTCACCGCAATACATCCTCAGGTACCCAGGCTGTGCCCTCAGTACCTCCGTCCTATGTCCACCGGTGGGGTTCCAGGCAGCTTCATCTCCTGGAAGTGGAGTCAGGGGGCTGAGGAGCTGGACAATCTCCCAACCCCGCAGAACTCAGGGAAAGCTTCCCTCTTGGTCAGTGCCCTTCCCTGTGTGCCACTGAGGGCTGTGGCTGGGTCCTGTTGTGTTAATGGAAGATACATCATTAGGGCTGGGCTGTCTCTCACCTTCTGCCCCTTGGGATAGACACGGTCTTCCTACCCCTTTTCCACTTGCTAGGAGCCGTGGAAACCACTTTAGAGCTGTCTCAGGGGACCCTCTGAGCCTCTGCAACTGGGTTTGGAGATCTCTGGGGTTGCCAGAATGTGAAGAACTGCCTCAGCTGAGGGGAGGGAAGATCTGGAAAGCACTATCTGAAATTTGTTTCTTACCTGGTTCCCAGGGCAGGAAAATGGGATGCTTTAGTGTCAAATAACTTGACAAATACAAAATAGAAAAGCTAGGATCCCCAGAGCAGAGAGCTGCATATTTGTAGTCCAGCTAAGGGAAGGGGGAGAATAACAATCCTAGCTGTGTAAGCCTGAAGAAGTTACTTAATCTCTCTGAAACTCTGGATCTCTCAGTCTTCCCACCAGTAAAATGGGTATAATAAATTTATCCTTCTATGGTGGTTGTGAGGATTAAATGAGAAAAAGCATCCCCAGTGCCTAGCACTTAGTAGGTGCTTAAAAATTTGTATAAGTTGTAAAGCACTTCCATTTCCACCCTCCAAGTGAAACTTCTTAAGGAAAAGTGTGCATGGTAAATTGCATTTTATAGGCCAGGCAAAACTGCAGCTCCAACAGGTGGGATGACTTGTAGAAAGATCACAAGTCAGCTCCATGTTAGACTGGTGTCTGTCTGACATCTGAGTTCAAAGCTCTTTCTGTCTTTCCACAACCATAATGTGTATCACTTTCTGAAATTTTTTTAAGTTAAAGGAATGAAAATGAACTTGAGGCATGTTTATTCCCTTGAGACATGACACCTGAGGAAGGTGAGAACTGAGAAATCCTCACTTTCAACTTTTTACTTGCTTCCTTTTCTTGCAGTTCTGAGAAGCACCTGGTTTGGAAACCCATTTTGTTGCATGCATCTTTCCTTCATATTCTTCCTTGCTGTTTTCAGCTGTGGAGTTGTTTGTGCTGACAATGTCTAGTATGTTCTCTAGGAATTTAATACCCCAGAAAGCAAAGTCTTTAGTGATGAATACTCAGCCTGGGAAACACAGGTAGAGAACATCTCTATCTGAGAAAATAGCTTAAAATTGGGTCATGTAGAAGATCTGGAGAAACAACCAAGCTTCTTCCTCCCTCTCTGCAGGTGTAGGAGTATAGAATTGTAATCCAGGAAAGAGGGGACGTGAGAGAGCTGGTAAGTGGAGCTAAACTTCTTAACAAGACACGTAAAGCACAAAGCCCAAAGGCAAATGATAATAAAAGATTTGACTACATAAAAATTAAAGATTTCTTTTTAAATGAAAGATACAATGTGAACAGACAGGGAGAAGATATTTGCAGTATCTAAATCTGACTAGAGATTAATAAGGGATTAGTGGCTAGAAATATTTGCAAACCAAGAAAAGGTCATTGACAGAAACAGACACTTGAATATCTGACAAGCATAGGAAGAGATGCTCAACCTTACCGTAACTGAGAGACATGAAAATTACAGTAAGACTCCATTGTATACCCATTAATTTCAAAAACTAGGAAGGTGGATAATGCTAAGTGTCGACAAGGATGTGGGTCATGTTTGCTGGCATGGTCATTTGGAAAGCAGCCTGGCATATTTAAGGGAAGTTGGGTATGTGCCTGCCTGAGGTGCGCCCCCCCACCCCCACCCAGTCCTGTGTACTCTGAGATGGGTCTCGTCCTCCTGCTGTAGGCTGTGTCATGGGGATTGGTCCCTCCAGCTTGCATTTCCCAGGCTTCTTGTCATCTGATTTCCACTGAGTGGCCCTGATGGGCTCCACTCTTTCCCCTCATGGAAGAAGTCACTGTGTGCTAGGCACTGAAAATACTTTTTCTCTCAGCACTGAACTGTGTCGACTTGGGGTAAGGACTGACTCATGAGTCTGGGACTTCTTAACCTACCATCTTGCTCCCATCACAAGAAATATGAGAAGTTCTGCAGACTGTCAGAGGAAGGAAGAAGCCAGGGTGTTCCCCTCCTCCCTTAGCCTCAGGTGGAATCTCCAAGCAGCAGCTGCATCCCCAAAGGGCCAGCAGTGGCCGAACAGCTTAGCTGGGATTCCAACTTTACCAGCCAACCTCTCCCCTCTGACCCTCCAGCTTGGGGAAGGGGACAGTTTCCTGCTGTTGCTGTTGTAGATGACTGCCTCCCCATCCCCAAGTTACTTTGCAGCTCTTCCATCCTCTGAGTAATTAATTCCCTGCATTCAAGTCCCCCTGTGTTACATACTCAAGCAGTTTCTACTTTCTGTTAGACTGATGAATATACCTGTGATCCAGCAGTCCCAAGCCTGAGTGTATATCCTTCAGAGAAACTCCGGCAGGCCCCTAAGGAAAGATGTACAAGGACATTTACAGTGTTGTTTGTAAAAATGGAGTTAGCGGTAGCCTGGGCACTTATTGCTAGAGGAATGAATATTTTATAAGAATAGATAAATATGTGACATGTATCTGGCACATTGGAGGAGTGACCATGTTGGGGGTTGGGAGAAGAATGGGAATTAGGGATGAAGGGAAAAACAAAAGGGGAGAAGGACCTTGCATAGAAAGGATGGTGAATGTGTCTCTAACCAAGGAGGTGATTTGCTTGGTCTCTGCAAATGAGGTTTAAAGCAGTGTACACTCTATCCTCAAAGGATGGATGTGATAGCCCAGGCAGAGGGAATAACATAAGAAAAGGAACAGAGGCCTAGAAACGGTTTATCCAGGAAACAGCAAGAAGTGGGATGTGTCTGGAACCTGGGGTCTGTGGCTGGAAAAACAGGTTATGGGAGGCCCTTGGGGCCTCAGGAGCCGTATCAAGGATGCTGGACTCAGTCCTGTAAAATCACAGGATGACAACTACACTCAAAGAAGCTGGAAGATCTGTTGAACCTCTCATGGTTATAGATGGGGAAACAGGTGCAGAGAGGGGTAGGGATTGGGACAAAGTCATGGTGGGGCAAAACTGGTCCAGAGCCGAAATTTCCTGGCTCTTGTTTAGGGAATTTCCTCTTCACTCAACCCCCAACTCTGCTGAGAACTGTGCTGGCTCTGGGGACACAACCCCAGCCCTCAAGGAGTTCCACTCATAGGAGACACAGACTCAGCCCTGATTGATGGTGAGATGTCTGTGACATTGGTGGCCCCCATGAACTGTGTCTGCCAGCATCCATGCCATTTTGAAGGCCAGCAGAAGAACTTTGAGCTGAGCCCAGCCCCATTAGTCATAAGCAAATAAAGGGATGGTTATTCTAAGCCATAACATTTGGGGGTTGTTATACCAGCAATAGATTACCAAAACATGCAGTGTCAAGTGAAGACTGGGGAAAAAGCTGAAAAGGACAGAGTACATGGAGGACATGCAAGGAGAGTGAGAGAGAATTGGACCCAGCAGATGCTGAGAGCAGATGGGCATATGGGAGAAATTATAGAGCGTGTGGAAGACGAGTCTTGGCCATTGCCAACGAATCTCAATAGATTTCTGAGCACCTACTATGTTCTAGGCCTTGGACTGGGCTTAAGAGGAGACAAAGGATAGACAACAGTGTGGTAGAGAGGCAGCTCTGAGTCTCAGCAGTGCTAGTGGTGCCAGGTGGAAAGTGCTCAGGGCCCCGCAGGAGGTGGAGGTAAAGAGCTGGGGGCATGCAGAAGACAGAGGCGCCAACTCCTTGGAGAGACACTGGGGAAGGCTTCACAGAGAAGGCAGAGTTTTATCTGGGCCCTGAAAAGTGGGTGAAGTTTAAAGTTGGTGGGGAAAGCTTTCCAAGGGGAGGGTTTTGTGTGTACAAAGAAGCACAAAGGTCGTGACGTTTGGGCGGGCAGCAGGGAGTGAGAAGTGACCAGTACCAAAGCGATCAGAAATCACAATGAGGGGTGATCACCTTGCTCTTCATCTTGAATACACGTTCCAAACCACACCTATGAAAAGATCTTTTAAAATTAAAGCAAGCCCGAATGACACTGTGGTTATGTGAATTAGGGAAGAGTGAATCCAAAATGAGTAAGATATTTTTCAAAGTAGTTCATGTTATCATCATGGGTTGGGAGGCCCTAAATGCCTAAGAATAGATAGAGAACATAATTTTTCATTGATCATAATATTATTTTCATAAACATTACAAATGTAGACTTTTGGCAAGAAAGGTTTCACAAAACGGAGAACGGAGGTATGTGGGAGGACGTGGCATCTCTTTTATCATCCCTTTCGATCTGCTGCCAGTCTTTTGGAGGGGGCGTGGTAGGGCATCAGAGTCAGGGTGGAAGGGTATAGCTACTAGGGTAGAAGGCTCTAGAGACTTTCAAATCAGTCGGAACCCCAGCTTTGCCCCTTCCTGGTTGTAAAGTGCTAAGCATGGAGTCCAGCACATGGTAAATGCTCAAGACGGTTTTTGTTGCTAAAATTGCTCACAATCATCACTCATCCCATTTTAAAAAGAACCAAAGCCAAGGGGCCCCCAAATGTCAGCATGATGGGAATGGCGTGTGAGTCTCCTGTTTCCTCCTTTGGCTCCCCTCTGTCTCCTCCCTCACCCCACCTGCCTTCCTTGCCCCCAGAGGTGGTGCCACCCATTCCAGGGGTGCTGCAGTGAAAGGGATGGAACTCCAGGGTCTCTGACTCTCTTCTGGATTGTGTTTTGAGGACCTCCAATGTGCCAGTAAATCAACTGACCTTCTCGAGGGAGACTCACACCCAGCATCAAACAACGTCCAGAGAAGAACATGCAAGCCTCAGGTCTTGTCCAAAGAACCAGCAAAGAAACGGTATGAGGCAACAAGCACCCACTTTCAACAAAGGGGAGGCAATAATATGAAAAGTTACAAAATCAGTTGTTTACTTAACCTTCAAGCTGTGGTGTGGCAGAAAAGATTGGCTGGCTGCTTAAATCCAAAATTACTGTCCAAAGTTTGTCACTATTCCAGTGCTCTCTTGGGCAAATCATTCAACCTCTCTGAAAACCCATTTTCTCTTCTGAAAAGTGGGTATACAGATGTCTCACATAATTATTAAAGATAATTACATGCAATGATATATCCAAAGGGTAATATACCCTAGATTGCACTGAACAGATATTAGCCTCAGGTTGGGGAAGGGCATGACCCCTGAAGCTGCCTGCACTTTCCTTTGCATGAGAATCTGTAGCTCCCCCAGATTCCTTTTTGTTGTTGTTAGATGGAGTCTTGCTCTGTTGCCCAGGCTGGACTGCAGTGGTGTGATCTCGGCTCACTGTAACCTCCATCTCCTGGGTTCAAGTGATTCTCCTGCCTCAGCCTCCTGAGTAGTTGGGACTACAGGGGCATGCCACCACGCCCAGCTAATTTTTGTATTTTTAGTAGAGATGGGGTTTTGCCATCTTGGCCCAGCTGGTCTTGAACTCCTGACCTTAGCTGATCTGCCCACCTTAGCCTCCCAAAGTGCTGGGATTATAGGTGTGAGCCACCACGCCCGCCCCCGCACCCAGATTCTCTAAAGGGTTCCTAATAGCTCCCCCTCCCAAAGTTTAGAGACACTGACATCGTTTTTTTTTAAATTTTATTTCTATTATAAGATTAAATCTAATATTGAGAAAGACCAGAGCAGAGATAAAAAGAAAATTGAAACAGGAAAAACAATAGTAAATATAGAAACCAAATATGGTGGGTTGGTTGCTGTTTTGTTGTTGGAGTTTTTTTAAATGAACTGAACTTGCCATCCTCTGCACAAACTTCACAAAAGGAAGAGAAGAAACGGAGAAAAACAGAAACAACAGCAATAACAAAATGGGAAAGTGATATAAGAACCTTTTTTTTTTAAATAAAAGGAATATATGCCTATGGGAAAAGATAATTCAAACAGTATAGAAGGATATGAAGTGAAAATAAATCTGTTTTACCCCTCCAGTTATTCCTTATCCTTAGACTTATTAGCCAGAGTTTGCCACTCTTGGCAGAAAGAAACTTTTTATTTATTTATTTATTTTACATTGCAAGCAATGGTATCCATTTTCTGAAGGAGAAGATGGAATTTAGAAAATTCCCAGAGGCATCTAATTTGCTAAAAGATAATGAACATCATACGAAAGAATTAAGTGCTTTCCTGGATCCTGACAAAATAAAGATATCAATCAAAGAAACTCCCCAAAGGAAGTCCAGATGGCCATGCAATTGAACTTTATCATGCTCATTGGTTTGGCAATCCTCATGCCCTTGAAATACCCAGGAAAACCCAATGGAAAGCAATACCTGATACATATAGTGATTCTTTATAAAGCCAGCCTGAAACTGGAGGAAACCTTATAAAACTGCTACCTTGTTCAGTAATCCTAATGAAAACAGGAGCAAAGTTTCTCCTCAACCAGTCCTCTAAACACAGCCACAGATCCGTCTGAATTCATGGGGTCTTGTGCAGGCAGGAGAGTGCAATATCTTGCACAATATATGAGAGTATCATTCATCATATACAGTGGATCATCCCAAAGCATTCGACTATGTTGTAATTCCAAATTTCAGAAGCATGTGAAAAATCAGTAGGACAGTGCTACGGTCCCAGTGTTTGTGTCCCTGTAAAATTTGTATCAAAACCAGCTGGGTGCAGTGGTTCACACCTGTAATCCCAGCACTGTGGGAGGCCGAGGCAGGCAGATCACTTGAGGTCAGGAGTTTGAGACCAGCCTGGCCAACATGGTGAAACCCCGTCTCTACCAAAAATATAAAAAATTAGCTGGGTGTGGTGGTGCGTGTCTGTAATCCCAGCTACTTGGGAAGCTGAGGCAGGAGAATCACTTGAACCTGGGAGGCAGAGGTTGCAGTGAGCCGAGATCATGCCACTGAACTCCAGCCTGGGTGACAGAACAAGGCTCTGTCTCAAAAAAAACAAATTTGTGTTAAAACCAAATCCTCACTGTAGTGGTATTAAGAGGTGGGCCCTTTAGGAGGTGATTGGGTCATGGGGGCTCCACCCTCTCGAATAGGATTAGTGCCCTTATGAAGGAGGCTTAATGGTGCCTTCCACCATGTGAGGACACAGAAGGCACCATCTACAAGGAACAGGTCCTTGCCAGACATCAAGTCTGCTGGTGCCTTGCTCTTGGACTTCCCAGCCTCCAGAACTGTGAGCAACAAATTTCTCTTTGTAAATTACCCAGTCTACAGTATTTTGCTAGAGCAGTCCAAATGGACTAAGACAAACATACTGGCTTTGCCTAAACCACCTATACAATTTAAAAGACTGAAATATTAAGAAATGGGGAAAAGGTAACTGAAATACCACTAAAGTCAGATGCCAGCCTATCTGTGTCCTTTGTTATTTAATATAACATAGAGTGGTGGTATGGGCAGGAGAAATAACAGATTTCATTAGGAAAAAGCAAATTAAAAGAATCACTGTTGTTACTCAGAAAGAGAGGCTTGGAATAAGATTGGCACAACAGGATGCTACTGCTTTCTATCACAGCATGCTCCTGAAAACTAGGCCATAAATCAGATCCTTGAGAAGCAAATCCTATTTACCCAATAGGAATGATGTTATAATTGAATGAAGCTTGCTTTGCTGATCAAGTATTGGGCATTAAACTAACCCTAGGTAACTTCTCCTCCCCTGCCCCGATGCGAGCTGACATGACAGCCAGCCACAAGGGAGAGAGACTTCTGTGGCTCTCTCCAGTCCTCCACCACTGTCTTCTGGGCCTCAGCACCTCAGGAGGAAAGGGTAACTCTTTCAGCCTTGTGAGGAACCTTATGAAGAACCACACTAGGAGGTCTTCCCCGCCACACTGCCTCCCATGACTTAGTAAATGTTCAGGTTCTAGTGAACGGTGCACATCTCTTCATTCAACAAACAGATTGCTGACTTTGTGTGTGCCTATGGCCTCACACATGAAAAAGGAACACAGAATTGTAGACAACTAACTATACAATGCAGCGTGACAAGCTCTTCTAGAATATGCTGAGATAAAAATGAAATACTGTATTTCACTGAATCTTAAACACCATTATGTTATGCATCAACAAGAAAGAAAAAAAATACTTCCAACTATAAGATGCTTTCGATGGCAAAGTGCATCCTGAATCCAGAGATGAATAAGAACATGTGTGTTAGAATGGTGAAATGTGGTAATTAACTTTTAAAGAAGTGATAAGTATTATCTCTCAGCATGAACCAAGCCTTACTATGGATGCTGAAAAAAGGTAGCAATTACTTCTGCTGGAGTGACAGGAGGAGGTATCACAAAGGAGGTGACATTTGACCTGAGTTCTGAAGGATTTTGTCAGTGGGAGAAAGAGTGGGAAGAGCGTTCCAAGTTGAAGGAATAGCATGAGCAAAGGTTTGGAGGCAGAAAAGGGGTCCATGTTTATGGGCCAGCTGATATATTCTAAGTAGTTAGAATATAAAAGGTGTGGGAAGAGAGAGCTTGTTGCTAACGCTGGAAACATTGGAGCCACATTGTAAATGGCTTGTAATACCAAGTGTGGGAGTTTGTACCCTTGAGGTTATAGGGAGCCATCGAATGTATTGAGCTGGGGGTGACATGATTTGAAAAGGTCAGTTTGGCAGGGTAAATGAAGGATAGCATGGAGAAATGTACGAATAGAGGTAGTAATAGATACAACTGAGACTGCAACCAGTCAGGTTGGGGGTGGGTGGACAGAAAACCATATACTCGGATCTTTGTGATAATGTCAGATTTTTAAAAGGTTAAGTAAGACAACCATGCATAAGAGTATAAAAGATCTACAGTCATATACAACACTATGGATGACTTTCACAATGTTGAGTCAAAGAAGCCAGGCACAAAGAGGACAGATGGTGATTCCATTTATATCAAGCCCAAGAAGAGGCAAAACCCAATCTACAGTGTGAGTGGTCAGCATGGTGGTTACCCTTGAGAAGGTTAGTGACTGGTCAGCAACATGACTTTTGGGTGTTGGTAATGTTCTGGTTCTTGATGCTGGTTACATGGGTGTGTTCCCTTTGGGAAAATTCATTGAACTGTCTGTTATATTTCAATAAAATTTACAAAACATACTTAGGGCCATGGAGACAAACTGAAGTCAGGATCTGGAGTGGAGCTGCCAGGAAGCTGTTGGACCCTGAAGTTGCTAATCCCAGAATGACCTGAAGCATTGGGATAATGCCATGGACCACAAAAGGGACTTCGTGTGGTGCATTAGGAGAAAGCATGGATGTTTGTTGAAAAGAATGCAGAATTTTCTCATCTCCAGGCCTGTAACAGAGGCACACAGGATGTATTGGTGGAGAATGACTAGCAAACAGGAGATAGTGGAGCAGGCATAAAATGAAAGATGAGGAGACTGTTAGAGGGCACCTAGATGCTTTCAATGAGCCTATGTCTCCAGGGCCAGATGAAGTACTTGTTAAGACAGCAGGACACTGTAGCTGGGATCCAGAAAGAGCATCTGAAGGATTTTTGGGAGATGTGTGAAAGAAAGGGTTAGGTAGCAGGGGATGCAGCAGGGTTCAGGTTTCCTAAGAGCCTAAAATGGTGATTTCAGCAGTAGGGGATTTGGGTGTTTATTGTCAGCAGTGTTTGAGAAGAGCTGATTGGATAAATGTGTGATCACACAAAGGAGAGTAGTGCTTTCTAGGAGTGGATGTGTTCACCAAGAACCAGCCCAGTTACGATCACCCTTATTCATGGAGTTATTCATCTGATGGGTCAGATGAATTAAGAGATAGCATGTATCAGGGTTTCAGCCAGGCTTTGGCAAGGCTTTTCATGATTTTCAGGAGTGCAAGATAGAGAAATGAGGACTGCAGAATGTGGAAGTTGGGAGCAATTTTTAGTAGGTTTAATTGTAGAACCAGAGGGGGCAGATGACCCCCAGTGTGGGCAGTCACAGGGCGTGTCTTTGGCATTCTATTTAACATTTTGACTAATGCTTTAGGACGAGAAAGAAAATCCTGTTGTGCAATGACAATGGCATTAACTGAGAGATGGTGAATATGAGTAATAACAGACCCATGCAGGATGCCTTCAACAGGCTGTAACATCAGGACATGGTCAAAGGTGAAATGTTTCAATCCTGTTCAGACACCTCCAAATTAAACGGCTGAGAAGTAATGTTAGAGAGATGTGGCTTGCTGTTCATTTGAAGCATCAGCAACAATAACCCCATAGAAAACAAACCCAGGGCTCTTAGAGAACCACGAGCTTCCTATAAGCCAAAGGGTGATGCGGCTGCTAGCAAAATGTGGGTAAATCTGGACTGTAAGGACAGTGGGGACAGAAGTCAGAAGTCTGAGCACAGAGGGGCGGCCATGCTCTTCTACATCTTTCTTGGCCCAGGTGGAGGGTTTTGTGGTTGGTTCTGGGTAATGTCTTTGAGGAGAGCCATGAGCAGACTCTAGACTTGTGGCCAGGGGAGGTTTGGGGGCATTTCTCCCAAAGAAGAAGACTTGGCTAGAGGTGGAGAGTGAGGGGGTGCCTAGGAACTATCTCTGGGGAAGAACTGCCGTGGGTGAGAGGGAGCACTGTGGACTCCTGCCACAAGGTTACAATCCGGTAAAAGCTGTAGAAAGGCTGACTGGTGGAGCCTAAAAATGTGTGAAAACCTCATGAATCAAGTAATGAAGTGGGAACCTCAGCAGGCACTGATCTTGCCATCTTTAGCAGTGATATAATTATTTATTACATGCCTAATAAGTACCTAGTACTGTGTTAGGAACTTTATATGCATTATCTTAATAAGGGAGATAATTACATGTAAAGTACTTCAAACAATGTCTGGCACATGTGAGTGCTCACTATATGTTAGCTATTGTCATTATCTAATCCTCACAATACCCTATGAAAGAGGAACCGTTATTGCTCCCATTTTACAAATGGAGAAAATGAAGCTTGGGAAGTTAAGTGACTTACTCAAAGTTACACCACTAATACTTAGTAAGCCAGAATTTGAGGCCAGGGTTGCCTAACTCCAAAACTCACCACTGTCCCTAAGGGGTAAAGAGGGACTCATGTTTGGAGGGATAGGAACAGAGGCTTCCTAAGCCTGTTCTTCATCTAAAGCTCTGTTCTAAAACTCTGCCTCTTACCCATCCTGGATTCCCTTTGTTAATAATCTGATTGTTTGTGAAACCTATAAATGAGAGGGGATTTAATCCCTGTTGCCAGTCTGTGTTTCTCTGGAGACCACCCAATTACAAGCTAAATGTCCTTTCTGTGTTCATTCAGGACCTATCCCACTGACCTGAATCAATCTTCCACAGTTCTCAAACCACATGAGGAGTATAGGTAAAGGAGGTTCTGGGTTCTGCTGGCCTGCCCTAGCCTTGTTGTTGACTCTTGTTTTCTTTTTTTGCTTTGAGATGGAGTCTCGCTCTGTCATCCAGGCTGGAGTGCAGTGGCACGATCTCGGGTCACTGCAACCTCCGCCTCCTGGGTTCAAGCAATTGTCCTTCCTCAGCCTCCTGAGTAGCTGGGATTACAGGCCCATGACACTATACCCGGCTAATTTTTTTTTTTTTTTTTTGTATTTTTAGTAGAGACGGGGTTTCACCATGTTGGTCAGGCTGATCTTGAACTCCTAACCTTGTGATCCACCTGCCTTGGCCTCCTGAAGTGCTGGGATTACAGGTGTGAGCCACCGCACCCGGCCGCTGTTGACTCTCGAAGGATTTAGTCATAGACTCTCCAGGCCAAACACTTTCCTGCCTGATAACCCAAAAGAAGACCCAGATTCTCTTTAATTCAGTGGAGTTCCCTGGCTAGCTCATTTCACTGCTTTCTGGTGTGGACCCTCAGCAATGTTGTTTGTCTCTTTAAGTCTGTCCTATTCAGTTCTATAAAGGCATCTTCAAGGAGAGGCAAGTAGAGCAGAGACAAATGCAGGAATTTGGGGTCAGACAGGACTGAGTTTGACAGGACTGGTCAGACAGGATTGGTTTTGGGCCCCCTCGCTGCCTCTGCCAGGTATCATTAGGCACACCATTTCATCAGGCTGGACCTTAATCTCTTAATTTGCAAAACTGGGATCTTAACACCAATTTTTCAGGCAGATGTGAAGATTAAGATGATGCATACCAAGGTGTCTGGCACAGAGTAGGTAGGTGTTTAATAAATGGTAGCTATTGTTATTACTCAAGCTGTGTCACCAGACCACATTTGATGCCTGAAACCTAATTTTATGGTTTAAAAAACATGCCTTGTGAAAAGGAATATGCAACTTAGATTCATTCAGTTAGTCTTTTTTAGAGCCATCATTCATAACTTACCATTTTTAAAAAAGCGAGGAAATGAAAATAAATAATGCACTTCAAGAAAAAAAATAGGCTCTCGACTACTTGGTTGAAAGAAACGTTTCCATATAAACACAAATGAGAAATAACATGGGAGATGTTTGCAAAGATGGCATGTGTGTGCCTGTGTGTAGTTTACATACACACACACACACACACACACAATTGCAGCTCCACCCTGCTAGTCTCAATTCTATATATTAGTTTGGTACAAAAGTAATTGCGGTTTTTGACACTGCTTTCCCTGGCAAAAACCGCAATTACTTTTGCACCAACCTAATATCAGCCGTGTATATATATGTGTGTGTGTGTGTGTGTGTGTATAATGAGAGAGTTTGTTTTGTTTTAAAGAAGAAAGTGAGAAAAGACCTTGCTGCTGTTAGGAGTTAGAGTAGAGGCAGGCATGGATAACAATCAAATGGGGGAAAGGGTGTTAAAAACTCAACCCAGTTCCTGGGAGGAGGCAGCTCTGGAGGGCAGATCTGAGCAGCCCTGGGTGGCAGGGGGTGTCAGTCCAATAAGGAAGGAGAGCAGATAGCAGAGAGAGGCCTGGTTAGCTTCCCAGCATCAGGATCCCATTCAAAGGGATGGAGTGTCCTGTTGACAGGCAGCCAGATGGACGATGGAGCCCCAAAATCTCCAGAAAGGAAGTGGGCACCATCTCTTAACCTCTGAGCTGGGGTTTAGAGACTGGCTTCTGTGTGTAGGCAGAGGGTTTTAGAGAAAAGATTGCTAAGGAAACAGGATTATGGAAGCAAGATAATAATTTAAGCCATACAGACCTGGGCTGACATGGATGTTTCATCACTTCCTGGAGGTGGAACCTGAGCACGTTGCTTTCTAAGTCTCTATTACATCTCTTAGAAGGTAGATGAGTTCATGGGAATCAAGTGTCTTCCACATCCTGGGACTTGGCCAATGCATTTTATTCCAATTAATAAGAAGCACAACGATTAGCCAATTCTCATCTTCTCTTCTGCTTATACCCTGACCTGGCCACCAAATGTGCTTATTGTAATAGAGACTCCTCACAGGTATTCCTGCTCACACTCTTTTCCCCTGATAACAATTCTCCACTCCGCAGCCAGAGTGATCCTCTTAAAATACATCAGATCATGTCACTGCTCTACTCGGTAGCCTCCCACGGTTCCTGTTTCATGTGTCCTCCCAGTGCTGAGGCCCCATACAGTCCTACCTACCTTTGACCTTGGATCTGATTGCTTTTCCCTTTGCCCACTCTGCTCTACCACATTGGCGGTTACATTGTTCCTTGAACATGCCAGGCACACTCCTCTCGGAGCCTCTGCCCTTGCTGTTCCTCTGCATGGAACACTATTCACCTATCTTTCTTACTTACCTTCTTTATGTCTTTGCTGAGGAGTCACCTTAGTGTGTCTTTCCCTGACCTCCCTATTTCAAATTGCAGCCCTACTCTGCCAGTCTCAATCCCCTTTCCTGCTTTTTTGTTCACCATAGCACTTTTCATAAATGGGCATACTAACATATCTTCTTCGTCCTATTTATTGTCTCTCTTTCTCCACTAGAATGTCAGTTCTACAAGGGCAGGGATTTTGGTCTGTTTTTTTCCTTCCTATATCTTCAGCTGCTGTGACACTGCCTAGATAGTATGCCCTTCAAAACACTGGTCAAAGGAATGAATGATTATTATAAAGCAAGAGGCTGGACCCCAGCTCTGGAGGAACATGCATTCTAGGCTGGTGACTGAGGCAGGAACTCAGACTCAGGAAGCACATCAGGGACCCAGTTACCCAAACTGTAATACCAGGCCAGAGTAAGATCCTGGAACCAGAGGGATGCCCAGGCATTAGAAGTGGGCTGTGAGATCAGAGATTGGCCTGGAGCCATGCTGATGGAGAGTGAGATTGGTGCCCCCTGATTCAGGGCAGATCCCACGTCATGCATCTTGCATCTTGGGGCCAGGTCACCCCACCGTAAAAGCAGACAGAGGGGCTGTAGGGGAGGATGCCAGGCAGGGCCTTCAACCTCTTAGTAAATGTCAGGCAAAGTTACCCAGCTTTCAACTTATTCCCAGATGTAGGTATCAGTGGACACTCTATATTGGCACAGCTTGCAAGGAGAACACGAATGACTAAAGGAAAGAATGAAAAACAAACAAGCAAACAACAACAACAACAAACAAGTGAAAATGCTCATTCAGAAACCTGAGCTGAGGGTTTGAGGTGCCAGAAGACTATGACTAGAGGATATTTGTGATGTCAAGTGAGACAGCAGTAGAGCGAGTATCTGGGGATTACACTGTCCTCTGGACCATTTCTTTCTCTCCCTCCCTCCCTCCCTCCGTCTCTCCCTCCCTCCCTCCGTCTCTCCCTCCCTCCCT
>NW_016808848.1:402240-427326 GCF_001698545.2 Rhinopithecus bieti
CCCGCGCGCCTGCTGCTGCTACTGCTGCTGCCGCTGCTGCTGCCTCTGGCGCCCGGGGCCTGGGGCTGGGCGCGGGGCGCCCCACGGCCGCCGCCCAGCAGCCCGCCGCTCTCCATCATGGGCCTCATGCCGCTCACCAAGGAGGTGGCCAAGGGCAGCATCGGGCGCGGTGTGCTCCCCGCCGTGGAACTGGCCATCGAGCAGATCCGCAACGAGTCACTCCTGCGCCCCTACTTCCTCGACCTGCGGCTCTATGACACCGAGGTGAGTGTCCGGCTGCCCGTGCCGTCGGGGCTTCGGGGGGCAGTGGGGTGGGTGGTTTGGACAGGGGCAACCTCTGGCCTTTGGTCAGAGCCCCGATTGACCGGCCCGCGTCTGCCGAGGGCACAGAGGGCTGGTGCCCAGTGCTCACCCCCCGCGGTCCTGCTGGGCTTGGCTGGCACAGCTGGTAACATTTGCTGAGCACCCCCTCCTCTGGTCTTATGGGTGTATGTGTGTGTGGGGAGGGGTGGGGGTGGGATAGAAGACTGGGGTCTCTTTTGACCTGAGAAAAGGAGTGGAGAAGGTGGGGGCTGGACCCCCAAAGGCCTACATTGACTGCCCCTATCCAGGTCCCGCCTATGGGGCTGCGAGGTGCGAGTGGGAGGAACAGGCTCATTGACTGCAAACTGGGCCACCCAGGGCCGGAGGGGCCGCGGGCCTGCTCACAGGCCCCCAGGGAAGCCGAGCCGCGCTTTGAGGTCCGGAAGGCTCCGGAACCCAAGGGGCTTGAGCGTGCAACGTGGTTGAGCGCCTGGTGCGCGCCAGCAGCTCTGAGCCTGCACGGCGCGGGCAGGTGTGGGGCCACCAGCTCTGCAGCGCTTCTGCCCGGACGCGCCCGGCGCTGCCTGTGGCCAGAGCGATTTCAGGAGACCCCAGCCTCGGGTTACTTGCTCAGAAAGTGCCCTGGCAGTTCTCGTCCCGGAAGTGCAGTGGTGTCTGGCCGCGCCGCTGCTGTTGGCCGGGCGGTTGCAGGCAGTTTCTCCTGGCTCAGGCTCGAAGCATCCTACCTAGTAGCCCGAGCACGGACTTGGAGAGCAGTCCTGAGCGGAGCCAGAGAGCCAAGGGCTTTCCATCCCAACACCCCTCCCCACGCCCTTCTGCCTGAAGCCCCAGAGCGGACCTTCACCGCCAGCCCAGGGCTGGAGCGTGCCGAGCGGGTCTTGGAGGAGCGATCACTGGCCGCGCAAGGTCGGGTTTGCGAGTTTTTCCAGACTGAGCGAGCCTCTGTGCTCCGGCCGCAGCGTTTGAGACGCGGCCTGAAGGGGGCAGTGATTTGCTGTGCAGTACGCTCGGTTGGCGCCTCTTCCACCGCGCGGAGCGGGGCCGAGGCGCTGGGCTTGACCCTGGCTTCCTGGGACTCTCCAGGCGCTTCTGCTGGAGTCCAGGTGCAGAACCCTTTTGTGGGGAGGGGCGTGCTACCGCTCTGGTGGTGCAATCTGGGCTTCCCCTCCTCCTTGGTCGGACCCTGTTTATGTCCCCAGAGAAAGAGCAGAATCTAGATTGTATCTTATTCCCTGCCTCCTCCGCTTCACCGGTGAACCAGCTTGCTCTGCGCTGTAAATAAAAGGTGAAGGAACCGGTGGCAGTTGGCAGCGGTGCGCGCAGGCTGCTGCAGGCGGAGAGGCGTCCTTTGCCCCGGAGGATGCAAGCTGGCTGGCTGTGCAGGGCTAACCCGGTGTGAAATCATTTCCGAATGACATTCCTGTCGCCCTCGTCTTTGCCCGAGCATCTCAAGTTCTGTGGGGGTACTTGTCTGGCACACGTAAATGGAGAGAGCAATGCAGTTACACGGGGGCATATCTTCTTGACAGTTTCTCTGTTGCTACCGCACATATTCTTCTGGAGGGGTCACTGCAAAGCCGGTCTTTTGGGGACAAACACATTTTTAGATAGGGCAGCCCTGCTTGCATCATCACCAAGTATTGTCAGCTGCATAATGTTTTCATCATCAGTTTCTTCCCTTTAGAAAGCTGCCCTGAAAGAGATTTCATACTGGTCTGTTTGTGGCAGCAAAGAGATGGGTGCTTCGTTTCAGGGTGTGGGTTGAAGGCTTTAGATTTTATTTTTCAAGTGTGTCTTGATGACTTTCTGAGTGAGAGGACCCAAAGTCAAGAGGATGAGGCAGTCAGAAGACTCTTCAATTCGTGGGAATATTTAGAAAACAGTGGGAAGGAAGGCAGAAGATAATTTCAGCTTGTGCAAACAGAGAAGTGTCTCTAGTCTTTTGAAGGGGTCCAGAGTCAGGGCTTTGGGGTAGCTGAAGCCTGGGTTTTAGTAAGAAACTAGTTACTTTCCACCCTGGATGACCTTGAGCTGGGTATTTAATCTCTCTAAGCCTAGGTGGGAATATTATGTGTACTCTGCAGGTGACACGCAGCTTAAGGAAGATAACAAGCCAGGGTAGAAGATGCTCTGGCATGCTGTAAGCACTACATAAATGTTTCCTGCCTCCCTTCCTCCTCTTCCTCCACCTTTTTTTTTTTTTTTTTTTTTGAGATGGAGTTTTGCTCTTGTTGTCCAGGCTGGAGTGCATTGGCATGATCTTGGCTCACTGCAACCTCCACCTCCTGGGGTCAAGTGATTCTCCTACCTCAGCCTCCCGTGTAGCTGGGATTACAGGCATGTGCCACCATGCCCACCTAATTTTGTATTTTTAGTAGAGATGGGGTTCCTCCATGTTGGTCAGGCTGGTCTCAAACTCCTGACCTCAGCTGATCTGCCCGCCTCTACCTCCCAAAGTGCTGGGATTACAGGCATGAGCCACCGTGCCCAGACTCCTTCCTTCATTTTTATTTCCTGTGAATTCACAAGTGGCCTTGTCTTTAAAGTAGAGGTGCTTTCTCCCTGAGCCAGAGTGAAGGAAGGATCAGTCTAGGTAATTTGCAGCAAAATCCAGAGCTATCTAAAGAATGTTTGTGGCCAGTGTTAGAGTGTTTAGGGTCTAGTTTATTCAGATTGACTGTCTTTGTGGACACTGCCTAATTATTTGCAGGCTGTGTCACATTGTTTGTAGACTTGAACACAGGGTGGATGAGTGAACAGATTTTGGCTGGATTTGCTGACATTTGCTGTCAATCAGTGGCCTCAATGGCCAGTGACTATGGGCACCAGTATGGACTTTTATCCATATGGTCTGCAGAGAGATGGAGATTTAGCAAGGAGTGGGTTAATCTGGTCACTGGGGACAATCTGTCTCAATAAAGGAGCCTCCTACATCCAGATTGACTCTCTTCTGTAAGTAGAATAGTGGTAGATTTTCAAAACCCCACTCAATGCCATGTGTTTTGGTAAAAATGAAACAGCCAAACAGAATACCTGTCTATCAGAACGTCTGCTTCTCTGGTGTAACACCAAATGGCTTCAGCAAATATTTGTTTATATATTCCAATGAGGATTTGAACAAGCAAGACAATGGAAAATACAGATAAAAGAAAGCACCAGAAACTATGTAGAAACATAGAAGTTACTATACCAAGAACCTGGGCTAAATTTGTTATTGCATGGAGTATTATATTTTAGCTCTGAGCTTCCTGGCAGTCAAGGTAAAAAGGTAAATATACCATATTACTTAATGTTTGATCTAAAAACTCTGAGAGAAAATGCCTTTTTTTTTAAATTTGAAAGAGTTGGGGGGTCTCATTCTCTTGCCCAAGTGAGACTGCAGTGGTACATCATAGCTCACTGCAGGCTTGAACTCCTGGGTTCAAGTGATCTTCCTGTCTTCCTGTCTCCATGTGGTTGTTTCTTATTCTTTGGTAGCCACACTAATAAAATAAAATAATAGCCAAGGAATGAGTTAAAGATAATGTTTTTTTTTCAATTTGATTAACATTCATTGTGGAAAAGCTGAAAATTACAGAGAAGCATAAAGAAAAATAATTGCCCATAATCCATCTATACAAAAATAATAACCTCTAATAATTAGCATCATTCCCTTCCAGTTGTCATTTTTTACTATTTTATGTATCATACTCCATATGCTCTTTTATGTTTTTTTTCCTTCAGTTAATGTTGTATCATGGGTTTTCCCCCATGTCCTCAAATCCTCCTTGTAAAGATGATTTTTGGTGGCTGTATACTACTCTATCCTGTGGGTGTACCGTACGTATTTAATCATTCCTCTATTGTTGGACCTATATGTTTTCCCACATGTTACTATCTTAAATCATTCAATAATAAACTTAGAGAAAGTTCAGGGAGCCAAGAAGCCCAGTCTAGGGGTGAAACTGTCAGAAAGACCACCCTGATGCCAAGATCTAATGTAGAAATCCCAGTGATTGGTTAGCTTGTCTTTTTTCTTGAGTGGCTTTGCCAAAGATCTTTCCCCTTATTCACCATGCTTTAGAAAGGATTTAAAGGACTGTTGAATTGAGGCTGCGCTTCCCAAAAAGGTCTGAGTACAGCTCAGCAGGTGTTTACTGAGCACGTACTGGAGCTGTTGATGCTGCAGAAAAGTGTAAAACATAGCCCTGGGTTTGAGAGAGACAGCTGGTGAATAGAGAACAGGGCAAGAACGTATTCATCATTTCTAATGCAAGGTAGAAAATGATAGTGGAGATGGTTGCATAATTCTGTGAATATACTAAAAGCCATGGAATTATACACTATATATATATATATATATAACATCACCCCTTTAAAGTGTATAAGATAATTAAATCTCAGTACAGGTTTAACTGTATTAAATCTCAATATAGTTAATTAAATCTCAGTACAATAAAATATAATTTTTTATTTTATTAAAAAATAAACTTTTTTATTTTATTAAAAAATAAAAAGATAGGCTGAGTGTGGTGGCTCATGCCTGTAATCCCAGCATTTTTGGGGGGCTGAGGTGAGAGGATTGCTTGAGGCCAAGGAGTTCAAGACCAGCCTGGGCAACATAGGGAGACCCTGTCTCTACATAAAATAAAAAATTAGCCTGACATGGTGATATGCGCCTGTGATCCCAGCTACAAGGGAGGTTGACGCAGGAGGATTGCTAGAGTCTAGGAGGTAAAAGCTACAGTGAGCTGTGATTGTGCTGCTGCACTCTAGCCTGGGCAACAGAGCAAGACTCTGTCTCAAAAATAAAACAAAATAAAATTTAAAAATTTTAAAAAGAACATGAGCAATTTCAGATTCAGGCTTAACATCTTCTTTGCAGCTGCACCCCCACTGCCCAGCGTGCTGCCTGGCTCTTAGTGAGTGTGTTGTTTAGTACTCTTGTTGCAAATGACAGAAACCCAACTTTAACAGGTTCATATAACTGAAAAAACCTAAGGTGTGCTGTATGCAGGCATGGCCAAATCCAGGGGCTCAAATGATAGCTTTAAAAATGTCTTCCTCTCTGCCTCTTGGCTTTGATTTCTTCTGTGTTGGCTTCACTCTCAGGCAGCCTCTCCCCATGTGGTGGCACAGATGGCCTCTAGAAGCTGCAGGTTTACACACTTCCAGTTTAGAAACTCCAGTAAGAAGAGTGTTGCTTTCCCAACTGTTTTAGCAAAAGTCTCCAGCTTATATTTCATTGGCTTGAATTGGGTCATGTGTTTATCCACGAACAAGTCACATGACCCTGACGAGCCAGGCCTAGAACTTCTGCCCTCCTTTCACGATGAGAGAGGGAGGTGAGGTCAGCTTCACCCAACCACCTGAACACAGAGTGGGGGAGAGGTGATTCCTCCAAGGAAATCAGAGGCCATTAAGGGTTTGTATGCTAGTGAGTCTGATCACAAATAGCCACAAAGGCAGGCAGCTGGGGAGTGCTAAATTGAAGAAAGAAACAATAGAAGCCAGGGGCATTAAGAGAAAGGGAAGATCATATAGGTCCAGAGAGGCCTCCTGGAGAAGATAAGCCTGGAAGAGTGAATATAAAGTTGACAGAGAGAGGCAGAGGCTCTGGGAAACGGTCATTGGATACCAGGAAGGGTCTCCAAGATCAAAAATGGAAGCAAAAAAGTGTGCAGTGTGTTTGGAGAGCACTGATGTTTTTACCCAAATGCAGGGTTTGTAGAGGGAAAGGTAGCTGGTGCTGGGTGTGGACAGCTTTGAATGCTATGTCAAGAAGGTTTAATCTGGAGGTTTAATATATCAAGACTTTAATCTGGAGCTGCAAGGAGCCGTGTGATGTCTTTGAACATGGGTGTGAATCCTATCAAGGCTGGTGGGCATGAAGAGGCTGGACCGGAGACAGAATGAGCCTGGAGTCGGAGGGACTGGGAAGTTACTGTAACAGTTGAAGGGAGTGGTGATGGGGCCTGAATGGAGACAGGGAGGCAGGAGAGGGTGTTGTGAAGAATGGGCAGTACTGAGACCGGACAGGGCAGGAGGGGCAACAGAGAGGGAACCAATGTCTGGGGAAGGGGTGTGTGTCATTGGCAGAACAGTCACTGGAATTAGATGCACCATAGGGGAACAAGGAGAGAGGGTCCCTGCAGGGGTGAGGCCACGTGCTCACGTCACACCTGTCCAATGAGCCCTGGACCTAGGGTCAGGAGAACTGGGTTTGTATCCTCATTTGGGCACCACTCACCCGCTTGGTGACCTTGGTGAGGTCTGTTTGCCTCGGTTTCTTCATTGATGAAATGGGGCTGATATACCAACTGCCTTATCAGGTGCATAAGGGACAAATGAGATGATCCAGGTGACATAATCCAATCAATGCTCGGTACACTGCGAGTGCTCAGGAAATATATCGCTGTTCTGTTGTTCCCATTGTTATTCTTTCCATACAGTCTGGGGATCATTGTGCTGACCTCCCAGGACTGTGACAAGGAATAAGTATAATGGGTGGGGCAGCTCAAAGCCCAAAGTAAATACAGAGCAGTGTGACGGGTCCCTTGTTTTCTGATGCTGTGTTGCAGAGAAGGCATGCTGGCAGAAGAGGGTGCAGACACTAAGGCCCTTATTCATGTGTGTCTCCCGGCGTGTCTTTCCTTCTGCCTGTGTCATAGCTGTGTTTGTCGCTTTCTCCCCTACTGGCTGGCAGCTCTTGAGGGTAGGGTCAGTCTCATCCCTCAGGACCTTATGGGGCTTAATGAGCAGCCTGCATGAGTACATGGTGAGGAGCTAAACTGGAGGTGCATCTATTCGAGTCTGCTTTCTGAGTTAACACCCCCTGGGATGGTTGGTCTTGTCTCTTTCCCAGGATCTTCCTCCCTCATTTAAGGACTGAGGTGGTGCTTCATATCAGGGCTAAGCGAACTGCTGAGCTGTAGCTGCCCTCTGCATGTGCCTACCAGCACCAACCCCCGAGCTCCCCAATATGAGGGCAATATGAGCACCTCAGAAATTCCTCAGACCTAGGCAGGCATCCATGGACATACGTTCTCTGTCCCCAAATTCCTTTTTAAAGAATGAGTTGGGGTGGTGGGTGGAACTAATACACTAAGGGCCTGTTTGGTGTTTGGTATTGGGCTAAGAATGTTAGCATGCTAACTTTATCTTTAAAGGGACCTTCTTTTTATATTTGGCTTTCCCTCCCTGTGGGTGGGTAACATCAATTTCTTCATACAGAAATCTGAGATCTCAGCAGGGAAATTAGCAAGCTGGAAGTGCAAGATAACAATGCAACAGGGGTACTAAAGAGGCAGTATCTAGGATATATGTCTTTTGTTAGTTAGGGTAGATGAAGCTGTGCTGCATTAACAAACAAATCCTGAAATCTCCATTGCTTAACACAGTAAGATTATTCATTGCCCACAGAAAGTCCAGTGTGTATGTCAGAGGTCGTCCTGGGTGGCTCTCCTCCACTGGGTGGACACTTGTCATTTGGGGTCCTTCAGGAAGGAAATGCCAAGATAGACTTGTAAGCATAAGAGATCTTGGAAGCCATCCCTGTGAAAGATAAGAATAGGTAGGGAAATGCTCTGTCCATGATGCTGTTCTGACACCTGTGGAAGGAGAGGCAGAAGGAAGGAGAGTTGGGTAGGAAGAGCTCCAGAGCCAAGATTGCCCATTACAGGACTTTCCTATCAGACACAATGAGCCAGGCTCTAGAATCCCCACCCAACTCAGTGATTGGCTGAGGTCCGCCGTGGGAGATTTTGCTCTTAGCTTGAAGGCTGTAGCAGGTCTTAAAGGTGCTGCAGCTGATGACCATTAGCTGATTGCATCTCCTCCTGTAGGTTCTCTCGTCAAAGGAGGGTGGGGCCTACCTGATTGGCTGCCACAGACACTGCCTGTTTCTTCTACAGTGCCCTACTACTTACTACACCTGGCCCTATTCTAGGCTCTGGGATACAGAGATGGATGAAACACAGATCCTGCCCTTGAGGAGCTCACTGTTCAACAGGTGGTCAAGATAGACAAAAACAATTACACGTGGCATAGCCCAGCCACAGGAGGGGTTAGCAGAGGATGTGGGGGAAGGGAAGGCATTCCCCTTCTCCAGGCACCTGGTTGGTTATCCGCCATGTTGTTGGGGAGTAAAATGTAAGTGACTTCTTATCTCTAACGTTTTTTGTTACTTATTTTGGTTTTAGGAAGGTGAGGAAATTAAATGTCATGGTTTGCCCAGTGAGCAGCTGCATTCTATCTATTACTTTCTTTTCTTCTTCTCTAGTGTTATGTAACAGTGCACAGTGAGGCTGGTGAAATGCCTCCCTGTCTGTACCTGGCTTTCCAGGGATACACAGAGGAGCCAGGCTGAAACTGTGGGTGTATGAGCCCCAGATAGGGTCAGCATCTGGGTTTGGTGCTGGGTTAGTTGCTGAGACCACAGGGAAGTCTTTGCTGTTCTCTGTGAATTGCAGCCCTAATCGAGGATCCCTGCTCCACTGTTAGCACCAAAAGGGCAGGCACTGGGTGTGTCTGGCTCCTCTGTGGTCCCCCTAGGCACTATATCAGGGCCAGGCACAGAGCAGGAGCTCAATAAATATTTATCAAACAAATAGATCTAAAAGCCTGGATTCCAGCTCTCCAGTTCTAAGAGGATTAATGGGCAGAGTTTTAACAAATGGAGGAAGTGCTTTGTATGCCAAGCCGTGTGGGGGTGAGCTTTCTGCTTGCTCTTTATTCATTCTTTTGCGTTCTTATGTAGTGCTTTTGGGGGCTGTGTAGTTGTGGTGTAAAAAGGGGAAAGGGTGCTTGGATGTTCCAATAGAAGATTTTGTGCAAAGCTGATGTCATTCTCTTCTCCTCTGACAAATACATGCAGCATCCTCCAAGGTACATCAGAACCTAGGAAATAAATACTTTCCAGCTTCTGAGAAGCATTATGGTTTTAGGAGGTCAGTTTATTGGAGCAGTACACTAACCAGTGGACGGAGGACTTAGGAAACATGTTCTGATATCTCACTCTCATCTCCAGAGAGCATGAGAGCCAAAGGAGGCTAGACTGGGCTCTGGTCCTAGTAGAAATTGTGGGAATGAAGCCAGTTCATCAGCCTTGGTGAGTCAGGTGGTCCAGTGCAGATCTGGGTATAGTGAGAAAAGATATTCTCTGGAATCCCCTAATAGCAAGGCTTCTTCCAGGCTCTCTGCTCCTGGGCCAGAAGCTTCTGCTCTTTATTCTTCTATGGTGGCCAGGATGACTCAGGAACTGGGTATGTTCAGCTTGAAAGGGACCGTCTCCCTGATGGTGACAGAATAGGTCTGGACCCCAAACTAGATAACCAAGTTTGTTAGAATTGTGAGTAAAAGCCGGGTGCAGTGGCTCATGCCTGTAATCCCAGCACTTTGGGAGGCCGAGGCGTGTGAATCATGAGGTTAGGAGTTCGAGACCAGCCTGACAACATGAGAAATCCCATCTCTACTAAAAATACAAAAATTAGCCGAGTGTGGTGGTGTGCACCTGTAATCCCAGCTACTCAGGAGGCTGAGGCAGGAAAATCACTTGAACCTGGGAGGTGGAGGTTGCAGTGAGCCGAGATCATACCACTGCTCTCTAGCCTGGGTGACAGAGGGAGACTCTGTCTCAAAATAATAATAATAATGAAAAATTTAAGAAAAGAATTGTGAGTAAAGTAAGAGTACATTGGTTATGAGCTGGGATTTAAGAGTCTGAAAATTCTTGGCTGTGTGAATGAACATTGAACACTTTTTTGGGCTGATTGGGGCATTCTTTTGCCAATTTTCTACTTTTCTGAATTTTTTAGAGTAGTCTACATTGCTGGAAGGATGAAGTGTCGTTGTCATCTAGAAAATTAGTGGTAGATCCAAAGTGTTGAGTGAGTGGACTCATCTGTCTTCATCAATGCCCATGTTCCATAGCTGCTGGTGGAAGCAGACCCCCTTCTTCTGCCATTTGGCAAGGACATCATCAGTCACTGTTCAGAAAAAATCTAGCCAAAGAAGGACTTTGTGGAGTGATGCATTATTGCTACTCTCATGGTGCCAGGGTCAGGAGGTGGCACAGAGAAAAATGATATTTTCACACTCTTCTTATGATCCACTTGACTTTGTTCAGAGAAAACTGATTTTGAAAGCCACGGCCATACTTATAATAATCATCACTATATTATCCAAATCGTCTTGTTTCTAGAACTAGCATTCACTGAAGCCTTTCTGAAAAATGCCCAGAATTATTTTAGGGATGTAACTGGCTGATGGGGACCCACATGCTCGCTCTGGGGCAGATGACCAGAGCCTGTGCGAATGCCCCCACCAAGTTCAGCTGAAAGAGTGCCTTGGCTTTGATGGGAGAGTCAGCTTGGTTGTCACTCCACAAAGCATCCTCTGGAGCCCAACTAATCTTCAGAGGTCCTTCCTGGACTCTAGGAATTCTAGAAACTGGGAAGCCTGTGGAGAGCTTCTAAATCTCATGGTCATAAATGAAGGAAAAGGAAATGGGAACATTTAGTTGCAGGTAGGTAGATGAAGAAAAAGAAACTAGAACAACAGTAGCTCACCTTTATCCGGTGCTTACCATATGTCAGCACCTATGTCAGTGCTTTGCAGCATTCATTTATTTAGTCTTCACTACAGTCCTATGAGGTCCTTACTCTTATTGTCCACATTTTACAGATGAGGCTTAGAGAGCTTATGTGACTTATTTAACATCACAACAACCAGGTGTGGAGCTGGAACTTGAATCTGGGTGGTCTGACTTTGATCTCTGTAGCTTACGCTCTGAGTAAACCAACATCTTCGTATAGTTATTCTCCTCCCATAAAAGCAAGCGGCAAGTTTTTTTCCTCTAATAAAAGCAAGTGGCAATGCTTTTTTTTTTTTTTGCTTGCAAATTTCACCCCCAACTGCTTGCCTCTCTCTGGGATTCAACCCCACCCTCTCCCATTTCTCTGTCCACCCACTCAGTCATACATAGCCAACCCTGCACTCTCTACTCACTTTAAGTGTGTCTGTCTACACACCTGACTCACACAGATCTGCTTTCTATCCCCTGGCACCTGGAGAACTTGTCGCTTCCAGAACTTGTCACCTTCGGTTGTGTTTACTCAGGGTGGCAGTGTTTATGTCTGGGTGTGCCTCCTGATAGACTCGGATCATCTCAAGGGTACTAGTGGTGCTTCTTTTATGAATTTAGGCTATACTTGCTAAGCACCTACTTGGTGCCAGGCTCTGGGTTTGTTACACAGCATATGGAGATAACTCCAAAATAGCCGTGCTTTCAAAGGCACATGGGGGAGGAGGCCCAGGGATCGTTACCATGAAGCATGAGGAGTGTGATGGTGTGGGTGGGTGCCCCCGGGTAGAGAAGACAATTAAGACCACTGACCCAGCAATCCAGTCCAGCGGCCTCCCAGCTTGATACCATGCAGGGACTCACCATTGTTCTTGGGATGGGAACACAGCTTCTCCCACAGCCTTGCAGGCCTTCTGGAGTCTGCCCTGCCAACTCCCAGCATTGCTGCTGAGCACTCTCCCTCTCTTCCTTAGGCCCAGTCACATGGTCCTTTCTGTGTCTTGGGTGAGTGTGCTCCTTCCTGCACAGGACCTTTGCATGAGCTGTTACCATGGCCTGGAATGCTCTTGCCACCTTTCTTCATCCTTTAAATCCTAGATCAGGTGTGCATTCTCTGTCCTCCCTGATTAGGCAAAATCCCCTATCATGTTTTCTCTAAGAACCATGAACTTTCCTCTCTAGTGCTTATCATAGCCACAAGTTAACTTTTGTTGGATTATTTGATCCCTATTGGTCTCCCTCCTGCTCCACAAGGGGACTGTGAACCCCATGAGTGCAAGAACTGGTTTGTTTTGGCTCACCGTAATGTCCAGCACACTTTCTAATACATAGCAGGTGCTCGGTAACTATTTGGAGACTGAGTGACGGCTGGAGGATTCTGAGGCCAATCTTGACGTTTATAAATGGCATGCTAGTTTTTTTTTTTCAGTGCCTGTGGGGTGTGGGGGAGACAGCTGGATGCTGTAGAAAGACATTGCGCATCAGTCAGCCTGTGTGTGCATGCTGACACTGCCTGTCCCCTGAGCCCCAGTGTCCTTGACCATAAGATGGGATGATATTCTCTCAGAGAGTTATTTTGAGGGTTGACTTGGAGCATTCATGTAAAACATTGAGCACAGAGATCCACGCTGAGTAGATTTTGTACTAAGTTTCACTGTTATCATTTTATTATAATGCATATGACAATGTGAAATGCTATGTAGTTGCATAAAAACTGGTTCTTATTTCAGTGGGGGATTGTGCGTTTGAGGCCAATGAAGAAGTTGTGGTCTGCGTCTGAGCTTCATTCATTGAATAGGGTTTTAAGTTAGGGGTGTTTTAAAGCCCCATCCATTTCTGGAAGGATTTGAGGTGCACCGAAAGCTCAGTGGTGAACCCTCCACTGGCCCTTGGGGCTGGTGTCCCCAGTGAAGTCTTTATAACTCTGCTTTGTAATCACTACTTGTTATTGTCCACTGCCCCACCAGGCTATGAGCTGGGCCAGCCCATGAGGACAGGCACAGCATCTGTTTGGTGTCTGCTGTGCCCCAAAGCCCAGGACAGAGCCTGCAGGTACTCCAGAATATTTGTGAGTGAATGAAGGTCTCTGTGTCTGGAGCACCCAGCACGGCCCCTGGCACATTACAAATGCATTTCGCGTGAGTGGTGCTAAACACAAGGTAAAATAGAACAATTTTGGATAAAAATCACAACTGGGCCCCTAAGTGGAACAGAGAGAGAAGATGTTATCAGGCATCTGGTGAGGAATGGATTGTTCCAGTTGAACACTGGATTTGAAGGCAGGACAGAGATGCTCCGATGTTCCTGTGTGATGAGGACACATTTCCTTTTAGGCTCCAGAGACAAATCTTTTAGGTTAGAGGTAGGGCGGTTCAGTGGAAAGAGCTCTGGATTCTCCATGGGTGACCCAATGCCGACACTCTCTAATGGATGACCTTGAGCTAATCATTTAACTTCTCTGCACCTTAGTTTTATCACCTATAAAATGAGAATAGTAAGGTCTGCTCTGTTTTTCATAGAGTTATTGTAGAGATCAGAGAGAGAGAGAGGAAGGGAGAGATATAAGAATGTGAAAGGATTTTAGGAAGCCGTAAAGTGGTGCAGATATAAAATATGCCTGAAACTAAACACAAAGAGTAATTAATTCTGGGTCATTCTCTCAGGACCATTGGATATTTCCAATAACAACTTTTTAGAAGACACAGTGATGTCATTCATGTGAGTGATTCATTTAACCCCTGAATAAAGGAGGACACAATATTAGATTATAACACTCTGAAAGCAGTTCTTCAGGGGACCGAGGTTTTGTGACCCTAGCAGGCTGTCTTACCGAAGAATCTAGAACAAGAGGTAGTTAACATGTTTCCTTTCAACTGTGAAATGCCTTCAAAAGCCAGTCATCTGTTTTTGGCAGGTGTCAGGCCCAAGGCCATCCACCACCAGGGTATTGATCAGGGGGTCTCAGGGCAGAAACTTGGAGGCATGAAGGTTAGTGAGGGCTGTCTTCTGTAAGCATCAATTTGGGATCCTGGCCATCAGTGGGGGCCTAGACCTCAAATCATCGGGGGTTGCTAGTTGGGTGGCTGGGGGAGAGCCTAGCCCACCAGCTTAAAATATGAAATACCCAGACTGGGCCAGTCCACTACAGCCCAGGAGTGGGCGGTTGGAATGCCAGTGTGCTGGGCTGTTTTCATTTTCTCCAGAAAGAGCTTTGACTTCTCCAAGCAGAGGTACAAGTATTTGGTGGAGATCTCAGGGTTCTGGGCCAGGCAGTGTGGAAATGTTGAGTCTGGCTTAAGAGTTTGGGGGCAACAGTTGCTAGCTGGCTACCTCCTCCTCAAAAGGAGAGCAGCCAAGCTCCTGTGGACGCTGGGTTTTTAACCACCAGATTGGCTTTGACCTGGCTGCTCAGAATTCTCTGCGTGCTGTGGCCTGGAAGGCCCTAATTCCAACTTTGTGTCTACAATGGAGAAAACAAAATGACAGGGACAGGTCCTTATTGAATCCCTACTATGCGCTGGGCACTGATGTGGTTACTTTCATATGTGCACCTGGCTAGTGGCAAGGTGTAGTAGAAAGAGCTTAAAACTTGTGAGCTGGAGAAGCCCAGGGTCAGCTCTGAGCTCTGGTCTGGCTCTGTATTCAGATGACATTCTAAAGCCCCTCCCCTTAGGAAGCTTTAAAGTCACTGAGGATCAATGGCCACTTTGTCTAAGGAACAGGGGGGTCCTCTGGGAGGGAAAGGAATAAAGGTGACTCCTGGCCTCTGGGGTTGAAATTGTTAGGAGGTAGTGGGGCCTGCTGGAAGGAAAGGCAGAATGATCTGCAAGGGAGACCTTGCTTTGAGTGGGGGCCAGAGCATGGGCTGCTGAGGGCAAGGCTAGTTTAGAGATATAGCTGATACTGGAGCCCCCTGCTACCACCTGACATCATAGAGGGGCCTGGGGATGGCGTCTGTGTGGATCAGTGCACGTGGAAAGTGCTCAATGCCTGGGACTGAAACCTTCAGTTTCTGTTTTGGCCCTGGAGAAGGAGGCCTGTGTCCCAAGATTGGCCTCCTCAGGGGTCAGGGCCTCATCCTGGTTTCAGAGGAGACCTCAGGCTTCTGAAGAGGCCGTGGCAGCAAGGCAGAGCTGAAGGGAGCCAAGGGTGGCAGCCAGGCCTGGCTTAGAGGCTGGGATTGAGGAACCTTGAGGTGTCCGAGTGAGGAAGACTCGCTGATCTATCAACATAGGCCACGCCGGGGGTCGAGGGAGAACTGGGCCAAGTGTTGCTGAGAGAAAGCCCAGACTGCCCTACCCCCATCTCTTCTTTGAGCATTCCAAGGACTATGTCATTTGTATCGACCTGGTAAAGTCTGAAGGGCGGTTGATGTCTCATTTAGTTCTTATAAAATGATTCTTCTGTTACTAGGGTGTTACTGAATGATGCATTTGGAAGAAATAGTCAACTCTAGCACTGCACAGCATTTGTAATTCTCATTGTTTAATTGTTGGTATTATTTTAACAATTAAACAAGAGAAGAATTCTTCTCCTTAGTCCCACTCAGACCTGGGGAAACTGCAGCTCTGCATTGTAAGCTGGGGTGAGGCAGCGAGTCTAAGTCAGCCTGACTCTGAGCCCAGTGCCCTTGGGCTCACAAGGCATGCTACAGTCCAGCCAGATGGGGTCTGTGGTCCTGCTCTCTTGTTTGGGGTCCCAGGATCCAGCCAGACTCCCGGGAGTCACCTATCATGGCTGTTCCCGAAGGCCCTGGAGAGAGTGGAAGGTTATAGATGGTGAGCTGTATGTGTAGACACTGTTGGCTTCATGGACGAGAATGCACTTTCTATTTCATCCTCCTAAGCACCTCAAGAAAGACTCTAAAGGTGGCCCAGGGAGACGCTCAGACTGGCTGGATGTTGGGTGGACTAATAGCCACAGCTTGCCACACAGGGGAGGCGACCTTATGCTGGACACTGAGTTCCATTCAGGAGCAAGCTCAGAGCACCCGCCTCCTGCCAGGATCCAAACTTGACTCGGGTGTGACCTCTGCCCCTAGGGAGCTCACAGGACAATGTAGGCCACTCACATGCAAGCAAGTGACCCTGGTAAGAGCACTTACTAGCTGTGTTAGTTCTGGGCAAGCCACTTTATCTCCCTGTGCCTCAGTGTTCTTCTCTGTACAGTGGGGTAATAATAATAGTACCTGCTTCATAGGACAGCTACCAAAACTGATAGTTATCAGTGACTGCTGAAGACTTCAACCACTGCTTGATACATAGTAAGCGCCATAATAGTGTCAAATACAAAAATGCTCTGAGGAAGATTTGAAGATCCTCTTGGCAGAGGCTCCGGTAAGAACTCCAGCAGCACAAAGAGGAGGTGGTGAATTCAATTCTCACAGAGTGGAACCTGGAAGGGCCTTTCACCGCAAGCGACCTTTGAGCTGGCCTTGAAGGACAGGAGGTAGAAGATGTGGGAAGAACCCTGTGGTAGGAGGGAATTGTGTGAGCAAAGCTTGGAAGGTAGGACTTTGAGGGGATAATGCTGAGCCATTCAGATGTGGCCAGCACGTAGGTGACTGACTGCAAGAGACACTGTGGACAGAGAGCTGAAAGGCCTGGGAAACAGTCACCTTTGGGCCCGCAGTGTCTGAAAGCACATTTTTTAATCAATCAGTGCTCGCCGAGGGCCTCCGCAAGGTCCTGGCTTCTAGCCTTGCTGTCAGCAGAGTTTCCTGTTGGCCAAAGCTGGAGAACACACCCCTAGTCACCTGAGAGCTGGGCAAGGTCACCTCCAGGGACATTGCAAGGACTAGGGCACAGGGGAAGAAAGGTGGATTAGGCTGACTTGGAGTTAAACCCTGGCTTTGTCACTTCCTGGGGTTGACAAGCCCTGTAACTCATCGAGCCTGTCATTCCCCTTGTGCAACAGGGAGATGAGTTTACCTGCCTTGCAGGGTTTGTCCGTGAGGCTAGGGTGAGAGTATGTATTCCCAAACACCCCAGCTGGAGCTAGGCGCTCCGCGGATGCCTGATAACACTGAATGGGAATGGGACCCATCCTTGTTTGACATCACTTAGATTTGGGAGTGAGTCTGCCCTGAGATCATTCTAATTTTAACAATCGAAAAATGACTCAGGGTCTTGAAGAAGGCCCACGAGGGATTTTTAAAGCTTACTCTAAGTTGGGTCTGTAGGTGGACATAGTAGATGCAATCAGCTTTACGTTTCTCTTAATGGTGTTCTTGATGAAGGGAAGCAGTGAGTAGCAGTGATCTGTGCTGGTATAACTGTCGTGGAACTCAGCAGCAAGAGGCCAGGTTGGCAGGCCTGGCTGTGCAGTCACAGTGCAGAAGACTGGTGCTGACTTCCCCAGGCTGTCCCTCAGGCTGATGGGCGGCCAGTCTGGGTGCAGAGGAAGTTGTCCTTTTGACGCAGGTGCACACACAGTGTTGGTCCCTAAGACCTGTCTCTGTTGGAATGTGGCAGGATATCTGGCCTGGGTTGGGTTTCTCCTTTATTCCCTGATGGGCTACGTCCTGGGTTTGGACAGCAGCGCTCCGGGGGCCACTGTCATTCTGGATTCTGGGGATTAATCAGCCCCTCTTGAGAGGATCACCATCTTGGTTCCCAGCTGGGATGCAGAATGGCTTTCCTTCTGAGACCGGCCAGGTTCCAGCGCTTGCTACCAAACAGGACTTCCTCTTTGGGCAGAGAAGGGTGGGCTATTCCTTCTCTACACATTTGGATGGAAGAGATTCTGACCAGAGCAATACAGTGGTTTTCTCACAACCACTGATAAAGAAGCCGATGTATAAAGATGAAATTGGATTTTTACCAAAATAAAAATCAGTTTTAGGTGTTTAGCAAAGCAGCTGTAATGGCTTTGTGGGAGCCCAAGGCAAAGGAAGGATGTGTTCAGAATATAGGTTTGGATCTTGGAAGACTTGGTCCTGATTCCCGAAATTTGGGTTCTCTGAGACTCCGTTTCACCTGTAAAATGGGGAAAGGCACCTGCTCCAACCTCTCTCAGGGTGATTTTATGCTTTAATTAGATAATGACACTGGAAAGTCTTTGACTAAAGTCAATAAAGGCATATCTGGGATTGCTGAGTGTTTCCGTGAGAGCCCTGCTGTGATAGGTGTCTGAACGTGTGAAGGAGGAAATCATGGAAGCTGCAGAAGAAGCAGTGTTGCAATGATAATGGGGACAAAAGTAGGTCTTATTTCAGTTTTAGGAGGAAATAGGGCAGTAGATGGAAAGATTGAGCTATCTGTTTTCAAGTCACTTTGCAGGAAGAAAATGGACAGTTGGATTCTTTCATTCTCTATAGTCAGAAGTCAGAAGTCAGAATGTCAGAGTAGATTTAAGGCCCACCTGAACAAACAAACAAATATATCTTGAAAAGAGTTTCTTGTGTGGTTTGGATGTGTATAAGAAGCCAATTTAAAAGCATTCAGATCTTTGTATGGTGTATGTAATGATAACTGACATAATAGTGTTAGGAAGAGCATAACCGTGCCATAAACCCTATCATTTTGACTCTTGAAGAAAAGCTGCTCAAAGAGATGTTGGGGATAGAGGACGATCCTGGCTCTTTCACTAGCTGCAAAAGCTGCTTTCTGCAGTCCAGCTCCTCTTGTTTGGAGCTATACGAGATCCTTCAGAAACCTGGAATGTGGGAATCCTGGCTTATTGTCTACATGCACTAGGTACAGGCATGAGCTTGTCTAAGCGAAAATGCACCATATTCTGCTATTAGCACCGTCAGCATCGTCAAAGTGAACACATTTCCCAGTCTTAGCCTCTTCTAAGGACTTTATAGGTAGTAAATCACCTACTTCTCACCAAGGCCCTATGAGGTAAGCATTCTTATTGCCCCCATTTTTCAGATGAGAAAACTGAGGCACAGAGAGGTTCAATAAACTGCCTAAAGTGATATGTCTTGTAAGCTGGAATTCAAACTGAGGCAGTCTGGTTCCAGGGCCCACATCGCTAAACATTATGCACTACTGTCTTGGGTCTGGCGTTCAAAGGGACCTCAAGAAATCAACTGATATAGTTGCCTGCCTTTCCACAGATAATCTGATTGTTATCTCCATTTTACACAGGAGAAAACTGAGGCCCAGAGAAGGAGAGAGGCTTGACTTGCTAAAGCCACACAATAGGATGATACAGGACTAGGACTAGAACCGGAGTCTCATGATGGTGGTGACCTCCTTCAGAAGTTTGCCCTTGCCTTTGGCTTATCTGTCCTGAACATGCTTTCCCTTTCTGAGACAGTGAGGGCAACACCAACATCTGGCTCAGATCGGGCTCTTTCTTCTCATCTCCATCACGCTTTGCACTCTCACTTTCTAGAACCAGCAGGTGCTCCTCGTGTTGCCTGGCTCACCTGGCCAGGACCCTTCCCTGGAGCGCCACTCCCAGCTGTCCACAGAGGCCTGCACAAGTGTGGTATGGAGGTTGGTGGGAACTATAACCAGCTGTGATTCCAACGTGACTGCTCAGAGAGTGGTTTGAACAATTAAGAGAGGAAATGATGATCACTGGGGTCACCCTGGGCTCATTTAGAGCAAGGCCTGCAGGACTGACCACCCTTTCTTTGTTGAGAAAATTACTAGACTGATTAGATCAGGGAGCTGGGTCCTAACAAATGTGAATTCCATGAAGATATTTGACAAAACTAATGATTTTTCAATGAGATAAAGATGGTCTATTTAGGCACACCTGTTAATTGTTGAAACTCCAAACCCGAAAGATGTTCATTTGCAAGCAATCTGTGGTGGTTGTCCATGGGACTCTGTTCTTTGCCTGGAGATGATATATATATGAAACCACATATTCTTTCTTAAATTAGTGATTTGGATAAGGTCATAAAAGTCATACTGATCAAATTTTGCTGATGATGCCAAGATAGGAGGATTAGCAAATATTTGAGGTGGCAGAGCCAAAAAACAAATTTCCTCTTGTTACATTCACCCCATTGCTCCAGGATTCCAAGATTCTTTTTTCAGGATTCACTGCGTCATCGGACACTTGGTTTCAGGAAACCAACTGCTTAAGGACAAGACAAAGTCAATGAGCCTTAGAGGGAGTAGGTGTGAAAGAGGCAGAGGCCCTTGTTGACCATGACTCATTATGATCTCTGGAGGGCAGGGGAGCTGAGGTCTGCTGCTCAGTGTATGTGTTCATGTAAATTCAGACTACTCTGGCAGGCTGGAGCCCCCAGGTCTGCTAGGAAGGGATGTCCTTAGGGGCATGTGCTGGGGAAGGTGATCCCATGAGACCATCGAACATGCCCAGAGATGAGAGAAAAACACTTCCATTGGTGGCTTTGGATTCATCTTAGATCCCTCCCGTTTACCCTCCTTTCTATAGATGTTTATTACAAGACCTCTGTGTGCCAGGCACTATGTTGGGCATTGGTAGGTGGTCCCAAGCATTGCCCCGTCCTGTGGAGCCAATAAGCTTTCTACATGGTGTGTGGGTGGTGCCAAGCACCTGTGGAATGGTGCCAGACTGGGTTGTGGGAAATCCAGTCATTGCAAGGTGGGCAGCCTTGGAGTCAGGAGCTGGAGAACACAGCAGGGGTTGGGGTAGCAGGTCCCAGAGCAGGCCCAGAGAGAAGCAGGGCAGGAAACAGCCCTCTGGCCTCGACAGAGTCTCTCCTTGACCAAACTTTAGTCAGGCTCCTCTGATCCTCTTCTCAGCTAGGCCCTGACCTTTGGGCTTCTGTGTCCATCTTTGCAAGAATCCTGCTAAGTCAGTGGAGCGAGAATTCCCCACCCTCAATATCTGATCACCCCTGATATCTGATCAAATTCCTCATCCTTCACCAGCCCCAGGTGACGTCTGATCTCCCTGGCCTGACTTCAGCAAGAATCCTGTCTAGTTGATTCAGCCAGAATCCCCCCTTACACCTAACATTTCCTCATAGTAATGTTCCATCCAGTGACCTCCCACCCTGCCCCTTGGCTATAAATCCCCACATGCCCTGATTGTGCTTAGAACTGAACCCGCATCTAGACTGAGGTCTCTTGCCCCCACTTGCAATAACATCCTGAATAAAATTTGTTTTTGCTGCTTTAACTCCTGTCTAGATCTGGCCTTCTTTGACAGCCCTCAGCAGGAGAGGGCCAAGAGGACAAGGAAGTCTGTGGGTTTAGGCAGGGCAGGAAACCAGGTTAAAGTGCCAGGGAAGGTCAGACATGTATGTCAAGGGAGGATCTTTGTCTTGTTTGAGAAGCACTGACTCTGCTGAGGGAGGGTGGTCTGGGCTGTGCTGGAGGTACAGGGCTGGGGAGAGGCAGAGCTCGGAGGGCTGTCATGGGCACCCTTGTGTTTGGTTAATGGGTTGTGGGGGTGACGGGGAGGAAGCAAGGAGCCAGAGCTGTGTGGATGCTGGACCCTTCACTGAGCTGGGAGCCCTGGACAAGGGGCAGGGTTTGTGGCTGTTAAAGAAAACCAGAGCCAGACAGAAGTTAAAAAGGTAAAAATAGATTTTAGGCCCAGTGCAGTGGCTCACGCCTGTAATCCCAGCACTTTGGGAGGCCGAGATGGGTGGACCACTGGAGGTCAGGAGTTCGAGACCAGCCTGGTCAACATGGTGAAACCCCATCTTTACTAAAAATACAATAATTAGCTAGCTGGGTGTGGTGGTGCCTGCCTATAATCCCAGCTACTCGAGAGGCTGAGGCAGGAGAATCGCTTGAACCTGGCAGGTGGAGGTTGCAGTGAGCCAAGATCACCCCACTGCACACTAGCCTGGGTGACAGAGTAAGACTGTCTCCAAAACAAAACAAAAAACAGATTTTATCCAGGGACTATTACAATAGAGGAAAAGAGACTCCAGTGCAGATAGAACTGGGTTCAGTTCTGAATACAGCATGAACTGGTGGCGAGCCATACCCCAAGAGCAGGTTGGGAGGGATGGGAAATTATTCTGAGGAAATGTCAGGGGTAAGGGTCGATTCTGGCTGAACCAACTAGAAGGGTTCTTGGTGAAGGCAGGACAGCTGGGGAGATCAGACATCATCTGGAGCTGGTGGGGGATGAGGAATTTGATCAGATATCAAGGATGAAGGATTCTACCTAAGACAGCTTCACACAGGTCTTGGTAAAATTGGATGATGCAAAGACATGGAAGCCCAAAGGTCAAGGCCTAGCTGGGAAGAGGATCATAGGAGCCTGACTAAAGTTTAGTCAAGGCTAGGTGCAGTGGCTCACACCTGTAATCCCGATACCTTGGGAGGCCAAGGCAGGAGGATTGCTTGAGGCCAGGAGTTTGAGAACAGCCTGAACAACAGAGTGAGACCATATCTCTTAAAAAAAAAAAATTAGCTGGGGATGATGGTATGTGGCTGTAGTCCCAGCTACTTGGGAGGCTGATATAGGAGGATCTCTTGAGATCAGGATTTTGAGAGTACAGTGAACTATGATGGTGCCATTGCACTCCAGCCTGGGCAACAGAGTGAGATCCTATCTTTAAAAATAAAATAAAATCAAAAACTATAATCAAGGAGACACTGTTTGTCATGGGACGAAGAGATCCAAGAATGCAGAAACAGAAGACCTGCCCATTTGGAGTTCATACTCTAGTGGGGAGATAGACACCTGAAAGAAATAATTCATAATTTAAATCAGAAGGTGTGCACTGAGGGCTTGAAGCATCATTCATGCCCTTATTCATTCAACAAGTGTATTAGAGTTCTCTAGAGAACTCTAGAGGGTTCAGGACTAATAGGATAAATGTATATATGAAGGGGAGTTTATTAAGGACTGTTGGCTTTCATGATCACAAGGTGAAGTCCCACAACAGGCCATCTGCAAGCTGAGGAGCATGGAAGCCAGTCCGTGTCCCCAAATCTCAAAAGGAGGGAAGCCGACAGTGCAGCTTTCAGTCTGTGGCCGAAGACTTGAGAGCCCCTGGCAAGCCACTGGTGTAGGTCCTAAAGTCCAAAAGCTGAAAAACGTGGAGTCCGATGTTCTAGGGCAGGAAGCATCCAGCACGGGAGAAAGATGGAGGCCAGAAGACTCAGCCAGTCTAGTCCTTCCACGTTCCTCTGCCTGCTTTTATCCTAGATGTGCTGGCAGCTGATTAGATGGTGCCCACCCAGATTGAGGGTGGGTCTGCCTATCCTAGTCCACTGACTTAAATGTTAATCTCCTTGGCAACACCCCCACAGACACACCCAGGAACAATACTTTGCATCCTTTAATCCAATCAAGTTGACCCTCAATATTAACCATCACATCAATGCTTCATTCTACCTTTATCAGGGCAGTTTTGGGAGGAGGTGGTGATGCAGCAGCTGGCCCCCTTTCCAGAATGTACCAAGGAATTGATAGATATCGTTGAGTATCATGAGCAGTTCTGGTTGGACTTTGGATTATAGCCAATATCGTGCCAATGGAATCTATCACCACTGATGGTTGGACCTTTCCCAGCTGGGAAGGGAAATGCATACTTACAAGGACATTTGCATCTTCTGAAAAATCATCCTAACAATAAAGTCCTATTTTCGCATTTGGAGAGTTTGCATTTTAAAAGATAACTAGTAGTGTTTTATCTTATTATAGAAGTAATTTATGTTTATTGTAGAAAATTTGGAAAATGCAAATAAAAAGAGGAAAATTCAAAGCACTCATAACCTGACTATCTAACACAATCACTGTTGATACCATGGTGATTTCATCAGACTTAGAAAAAATAGACTTCCGATCATCTGCTGCTTGTTACTTGAGTCCTACCCCCCCACCACCAATTTTTTTTTTTTTTTTTTTACTGTGGTAAAATGCATTCTTCGTTTTTACTTTTACTGTATATATTGAAGAATTTTCTGGCTCTACTGCATATTTTTAAGTGGCTTCCCGAAATTCTACTAGGCCATAATTTATTCGGATAATTTTCTGTTGTTGAACCAGCAGGTTGTTCCTGTTGTTTTTTTTTTTTTCTCTTCTAAACAAGGATGCCGCATACAGCCCCAAAACAAAATAGATGCGCATCTCCATGATTAGTTTCTTAGAAACTAAGATTGGCTGGGCCAAAGGGGATGCAAAATTTAAGTATTTTAACACGTAGTCATCTCGGCCATTTGTAGAGAGCTTACTACGGGCTTTTACATGCATGATCTCATTTAATTTTCATAGCATAGGTAGGAGCTGTTATTATCCCTCTTTCAAGATAAAACATCAGAGGCTTAGAGAGATTTAGTAACTTGGGCTGGGCGCAATAGCTCACACTTGTAATCCCAGCACTTTGGGAGGCCGAGGTGGGCGGATCATTTGAGGTCAGGAGTTCGAGCCCAGCCTGACCAACATGGTGAAACCCTGTCTCCACTAAAAATACAAAAATTAGCCAGGCCTGGCAGTGCATGCCTGTAATCTCAGCTACTTAGGAGGTTGAGACAGGAGAATCGATTGAATTCGGGAGGTGGATGTTTCAGTGAGCTGAGATTGTGCCACTGCACTCTAGCCTGAGCGACAGAGCAAGACTCTGTCTCGGGGTTGAGGGTGGGGAAGAGAGAAGTTTAGTAACTTGCCCAAGACCTCAGAGCTGGGCAATGGCATAGATGGGAAGAAGCTCCCTGAGCCCACTGCAGGACTTGCACTGGAATCCGACACTGTACTTCCTGCTGAGCTGTCCTGGGACAGCAGTGGGTGCATAGACCCTTTCCTAGAGCACAGGACTGAGAATTATTTCTAAAAGAAAAAAAAAAAGTTCTGTCAATTGGGCAGTTGATCAACTTTCATTTTGCATTTCTTTGTTTATCAGAAAGGTTGAATGTATTTAAATGTTTAATGGGTCTTTCATTTTTAGTGAATTGACTTGTATCTCTTGCTTATTTTTTAAAATATGAGTAGCTCTTTCTTGCTGATTTGTGAAACTGCTTTATGTATTAAGAATGGTAAAATCAGTCCAGGTGCCGTGGTGGCTCACGTCTGTTATCCCAGCACTTTGGGAGGCCGAGGCAGTGGATCACCTGAGGTCAGGAGTTTGAGACTGGCTTGTTCAACATGGCAAAACTGTCTCTACTAAAAATACAAAAATTAGCTGGGCATGGTGGCGCATGCCTGTAGTCCCAGCCACTCGGGAGGCTGAGGCATGAGAATTGCTTGAACCCAGGAGGCAGAAGTTGCAGTGAGCTGTGATCACGCCACTGCAGTCTCGCCTGGGTGACAAAGCAAACCTCTCAAAAAAACAAAAAAAAAAA
>NW_016808848.1:427702-476591 GCF_001698545.2 Rhinopithecus bieti
AAAAAAAAAAAAAAAAAAAAAAAAAAAAGATGGTAAAATCCATCTCCTATCTCATGTGTGTGGTAAATATTTTTTCCAGTTTTTTCACTTGCCTTCAATTTTACATTATTTTTTAATATAGGGTTTTGTTTTGTTTTGTTTTGTTTTGTTTTTGTTTTTTTTATTTCTGAGATGAAGTCTTACCCTGTCTTGCCCAGGCTGGAGTGCAGTGGTGCCACCTTGGCTCATTGCAGCCTCCACTTCCTGGGTTCAAGTGATTCTCCTGCCTCAGCCTTCTGAGTAGCTGGGACTACAGGTGCGTGGCACCACGCCTGGCTAATTTTTAGTAGAGATGAGGTTTCGCCATATTGGCGAGGCTGGTCTCGAACTCCTTACGTCAAGTGATCCGCCTGTCTCTGCCCCGCAAAGTTCTGGGATTACAGGCGTAAACCACCACATCTGGCCCAATGTAGGGGTTTTAAACATTTTCACATAGCTAGATTTATATCTTTGTGGTTTCTGCTTTTGGTATCATGCTTAGAAAGTCCTGCAAATACTCCATGGCTTTATAAATAGCCCACTTAGATCTCCTTTTGGTTACACTAATGGTTTGATTTTTAAATATTTAACTCTTTACTATGTTTAGAATCTATTTTTTATAAAATAAACTTCTAATGATACATATTTTTCCAAATGGTTAATCAGATGCCCCAATACCATTTGTTGAATGACTCATTTCTCTGCTTACTTGAAATGACACATTATATATAGTTGGTCTGTTTCTGAACTTCTATTCCATAGGTATGTCTGATGCTTTCTGGGTCAGTGTCCTGGTATTTAAATCACCTTACCTTTATATTATACTTTAATATCTCATAAGGGAAGTCTCCTCCATGATGAACCTTCTCTTTGCAAGGATTGTCTTAACTGTTCTCACCTGTTTATTCTTATGCTCGAACTTAAGAACCATTTTGTTGAGTTCTAAAAATAATACTAGAGGCCGGGCATGGTGGCTCACGCCTGTAATCTCAGCACTTTGGGAGGCTGAGGTGGGCGGATCACCAGGTCAGGAGATTGAGACCATCCTGGCTAACATGGTGAAACGCCATCTCTACTAAAAAATACAAAAAAAATTAGCCAGGCGTGGTGGCGGCCGCCTGTAGTCCCAGCTACTCGGGAGGCTGAGGCAGGAGAATGGCGTGAACCCAGGAGGCGAAGCTTACAGTGAGCCGAGACAGTGCCACTGCACTCCAGCCTGGGAGACAGAGCAAGACTTTGTCTCAAAAATAAATAAATAAATAAAATAATAATAGAATTGTTATTTTCTCATTTGCTAAGAGGGTTTTGTTCAAAATCAGAAATGAGGGCTGAATTTTATTAAATGCTTTTTCAGCCTATTCCATACAAATGATTTGCATTTCAGAATTATTTCTGCAAGCAGGTAGACCATAAACACCTTGAAGTCAAGAACTGTCCTCAAGACCATCATAGACAGCCATTCATTCCCAACCGTACAGAAACCTTACAGAGAAACAACCGTACGAAATTATGAGTCTTCCCTGCAGTAGGTACTCAGTCAACATGTATTGGAGGCCATGGGTGCAGGCTCAGTCACTGGCATGAATTTTGGGAGGATGTGAAAGAGAAAGCACTCTGAAAATTTGGAGGTGGGATGGCTGGGGAGCTTCACCTTCCCGTATGCACTAATTAGGAGGCCATAAATGTGAGGAGACATTTCATCCCGTTTTCTGGATGAGGTTAGTATCATGTTTGCCTCAATGAGGAACTGAATTACAATGCCATAGACGTTTAAATTGCAGGCCCTAAAGTGCTTGTCAAGTGCTAATTACAGCCTTGCTGGGCTCCTGTATTACCAACCTCGTGATTCTGCCAGCAGGGGCAGGCTTTCTAGCAAAGCACCTTGCAGGAAAGGTGGGGCTGCGTTGGGGCGCATGCTATTTGTTTGGGACATTAGACTTGCTTTCTAAGTAAATAAGTGGTTAGAGTGCCAGTGGTTAGAGCTGGCGGTGGTTGGAAGTGTCCCCAGGATGGTACTAGTTGTTTTGGCTGACAAGTTGTTCTAAAGCAGGTTGAAAACAATATGATCAAGGTGAAAATTAGATCCAAAATAATGAGTTGGCGAAAAGAAAAATCAGTACTCCCTACTACTGGATTTCCATGTATTGGTAATTCTGGTGCACTCGTCATTTATTCAACAAATATTAACCATCTATTATAGGTTATAGGCAGTGGGGGATGATAGAGGGTACATCAATGAACAAGATGAGAGTTCTGTCCAGAGAGCTTGTGTGCTAATAAAGGAGACAGACAATGTAAAAATAAATACATCTTAGATAGCTAGCTAGGTGGGTAACATGTTAAGTGGTGATGGCACTAGGACAAAAAACAAAAAGGAGAGTCAGGCCCTAATGATTTAGGGGTGGATGATTTCTGTTTGAAACTGGTGTCCAGAGAAGGCCTCTCTGAGATGGAGCTGGAGCTGAGATTGGATGGAAGGAGAGAGAGAGCCCTGTGAAGGTGGAGGCTGGAGGGAGAGCCACTGCAGGCCCTGAAGTCAGTGTACTTGAGGAGTTTAAGAACAATAAGAGGGCCCCTAGGACTGGAGCAGAGTAAAGGAGTGGGGCAGGGTCAAGTTCGAGAGGGGGAAGGGATGATCCTATAGGGCTTTCTGACCATGGGACGTTTGAGAACTTTCAGCAGGGAAATGATCTAAGGGCCATTTTCCAAACTCTGCTTTTAGGTATTTTTGGTTCATTTCTCAAAAATTTTTTGGCAGAGCAAGCACAATTGGCTGAAAACAAACGAGATCTGAAGAGAGAAAACATAGCCAACAACCACCATGGAAACCAGAAAAAAATTCTGAAAAATCAGCAAAACTGCTTGAATGCCTATAAGATGTTGTATACCTGTCTCAGGTGTCCTCCAGTTATTAATATGTGAAAAGCCAATGACCAGGGCTCTTCATTTTTGATCTGATTGCTGTCTGGATCAAACCTTCAGCTGTCTAGGGGCCGGCCAGTGTGCAGTTTGCCAGACACCTCCCTTTGGTCAAGAGTCTGGGTCTGGAGGCGTACAAGTGGCCCAGACCTATCTTCTTGAGCTGAAAATAACTGCTGCAGATGGTAAGACTTGGGCAACGGTAGTGCAGTTGGGCTCCAAATAGTGCAGTAGTCTTCTTGGCTATGTGAAAAGATTATTTCATCTTTAGTGCTACCACTGTTGTTTTATGGGCCTGTAAGGCAGGGGAGGTTGAGGCTGAAGGCATAGCTTGAGTGGATGGCCATCTGAGGTCCCAGGTCCCAATCTGGAATTCTTTCACTTGCATCAGAAGAGACTTCTGTGCTCCCAGGGCACTTGCCCATCTCTGTATCAAAGCATCCATCCTATAATAGTGTAAAGATCTGTTTCTGTGTTTGTTTGTCCAGCTACATTGGGACTTCCTTGTCAGTATGTTTGGGTTACAAGTAAGCTGCTGTGACAAAGAGGCTCAAAAATATAGTGGCTTCGATAAGTTGAACACTTATTTCTCCCTCAGTCAACAGTGTGGCTGGTCCAGACATCTCTGCTTCACAAGGTCATTTAGGGATCTAAGTTCCTTAACGCTCGTTGTCCCATCATGCTGTAGGATTTGTCCTCACTGGTGTAGTTGCAATGGGGTCACTGCCATATTTGTGTTTTAGCTCACCAGAAGGGGAAAAGAGGGAAAAAAAAATTGCAGAAATCCAGAGCAAGCAACTTGTCCTAAAGCTGAAGATGGCCTAGAAGTTGTACATGTCACTTCTTTTCCATCCCATTTCAGAAATTAGTCACATAGTCATACCTAGCTGCAAAGGAAGCTGGTTAATCTCTAGCTAGGTAATGGTGTGGCATATTCGTTTTCTGTTGCTGCTATAAAAATTTACCATAAACTTATGGCTTAAAACAACACAAATTTATTACAGTTCTGGAGGTTGGGAGTCCAAAATGAGTCTTGCTAAGGTAAAAGCTCATCAGGACTGATTCCTTCTGGAGGCTCTGAGGGGAGAATTCATTTCCTTGCCTTTTTCAACTTCTCGAGGTCACCTGCATTCCTTGGCACATGGCCCCTTCCTTGCATCACTCAAGCTTCTTGATTCTGTTGTCACAACTCTTACTATTCACTCTGATTTCCAGCCTCCCGCTTATAAGAACCCTTGTGATTACATCAAACCTATCTGGGTCTAGGATAATCTCCCCATCTCAAAATTATTAGTCACGTATGCAGAGTCCCTTTTGCCGTGCAAGGTAACATATCCACAGGTTTCTGGCATTAGGACATGGGAGGGGGGAATGTGCTTTATTCTACCTATTACAGGTGAGAAGAGGTTTTATTCCTAAAAGAAGGAAAGGGAGAAAGGATGTCAAAGGAGTGTCTTCTTAATGCCTGCCACACAGATGCTCTGTAAATGTTGAATACAGCAACATTTGGTGGGGTATTGCCTACCTTCCTCCATACCACCCTGAACTTCATTGGTTCAACCAATATCTCTTTATAGAAAGCAAAAGGTGGCAGATATCCAGTGCTGATCCTTAAGTGCATAGACTCTCAATCTGGGGCAAGGGAAATGAAGAGGAAGCCCCTAGGCAGATTAGCCGTCCACACTTGTTACTGTTAATTTCACATCCTTCCTGGATTCCACTCACCCACTTCCACCTTCAGAATAGACACATAGCCCTACACAGCTAAAACTGAGCCCGTTACCTGAGGCCGCAAATGTGGCTTGTTCTCCTAGTTTTCCAGAACTGTCCTCATTCTGGTCACACAAGCTGAGGGCTTTGGCCTCATCTCTAACCACTCCTTTTCCTTGGCCCTCCCCTGTGTCCGCTGACTCTCTTCACATTTCCAGATCTCATGGTGTTCACTCCTAGCCTTTCTTCATAGCCTCATTGCTCATGGAACTGGCGCAGGCCTTGTCACTGTGGTTAGTGCACCTGCCACAGCCGTTCGCCTGGCCTTCCTTCCTCTGGTTCCTCCTCTTTCAAGCCTCTTCCATCATCCATGGCGGCTCCTGCTTTGGCCACTGACCAAAGCACCGTTGCCATCCTGCCATGCTTGCTGGGAAGTTGCCACCTGGTTCCCAGTTCGTAGCAGGTGAAAACATATCTGTGTTCACTCTCCATGTGTTTGACCTGGTGTGGGAACTAGAAAAGGCCCTTCCCTCTGAGTCAGAGTCCCCAGGTTCCATCCCCTGCTCTAGACCCTCTAAGAGGCCTGGGGAAGACACATCCTTCCTGTGAACTTCAGTTTCCAGTTTTGCAAGAGCGGAGAGCCTGGCCAGCTGAACTTTCACTTTCAGATTTGGGGATTCCTTCCAAACTAGTCCTTGGGACTCCTGCCACTGAAGCCTAGGGAGGCAGAAAGAGAAGAGGGTGTAGAGAGAAGTGAAGCTTCCACACTGTCCCCTCCACAATGCCCCTGTGGATGGCTCACATGCACAGCCTCTTCCCTGGCCTCAAACCCTCCAGTCTCAGGGTCTCCCTTATCCTCCATGAGCCCTGTTCACAGTAGGAGCACTGACATCTCTTCAGCTCTGAGACCCAGCTGAGGGCTGGCAGTTTGACCCCTCCATGCTGGGCGGCCACCTTTAACCTCTCTTCTTGTCTCATCTGTCATGGACTCTCCCGTGTGGGCATCTCACCTCTTTCATCCATCACACCTGAGTCCTGTACTGTAGGTGTGTGAGATGCCAGGTGCTGCCCTGCCCTCTGCTGCCCTGGACTCTTGCAGTACCTGGAACACAAAAGGTCCTGCAGTGGGGATTTTTTCTTACCTATTTCTGCCTCTTCCCCCACCATCAACCCTCACTGCCCACCCAGGCACCCAGCACTCAGGGCCCCTAGACCAGGAGCCAGCACTTAGAAGTGAAAAAGGACAAGGCGAAGGATCTATGGCACCCCCAGATGTGCACATGGCATTCCTGGCTTTCGCGATTGGGTGGGATCTGTTTGTTCAGAGTAATGGTGATGACACCACGTTGATTCCTGGGCTGTGTGGATGGATTTAGTGAAGTCACTTGTAAGAACAAGCCACTTAACTGAATCTGGACGTGGGAATCCTGTGGAAGCTTGGATTTCCATGCCATTTAGCTACTCTATCTTAGGCTCCTTTTGTGTTCTAGGCACCATCCTGGGCACTGGGGTAGAGAACTGCCAAGGGAAGTTTATAAAACGCCCCTGTTCCCTCTCTAGATATTGCTGGAAACAGAAATGACCACACAGCCTAAACTGTGCCAGGCTGGAGGAGGGAGTCTCTAACTGTTAAGCAAAGTTTATAAACCATTGCTCCTTCCCTAGAGGATTGATGTGGGGTGTGTGGACAGGATTTGCAGTGACTGATGGGCCTCAAACGAGGCTTTGCCCTTAAAAAAACCATTATCATTTATCTCCTCTTCAACAGGGCTCCTCGTGACCTTCAGAGGCAGCAGCTGAAGTGTTAGCAGTGAGCGTAGGTCAGACAAGGGCTTGTGTGTCGAACAGTGCTTTATAGGAAAACCAAAGTGATAGTGGCAATTATGCAAGGCTTTCCATGTTCCGTTATACCCCGTTTATTCAGGATCTTCAGGACATGAATTGTACTCGGGTGCTTCTTTTCAGGGACCTAAAGTTTTCACATTTAAACATCGAAAGTGTTTTCTTTTAGAATATTGGCCATTCTGTATATCTTTCTAAAATCTTTTATTCCCTTTTTTGTTTTTTTTTTTTTTTTAAGTTAGAAAACGTTTTCTCATACATATTCATGGTAGAAGAAAACCAAGAAAATACTTATAAAGTAATAATTTTCTTCCTTCATCTACTCCTCTCAGAGATAAGTCCTGTTAACATTCCACCTTCTAAGATACGGTGATTTTAATTCAATCTTTTACTGATGACTGAAGATCTTCATCTCAGTCCTCATTAGTTGTCCTCTGCACATGTAGCATTTTCCCCTGCATGCACTACGATTCTTGGTATAAAAAGTGCTGCACGGGGTGGTTATCTATTTTGCTATTTTATTCTCTTGGTGCCGGCTGGCATTTTCTGCTGCTGTGCATAAACCTTATATTCCTTTTGCCTCTCTATATGCACCAGGTCTTCTTGATTCTAAGATGCACATCTTCCCTGGACATTTTAACGTTTCTGAAAGCAGGGTGTATCTTGCCAGAGGACAAAGGAATAAGTTCTTGTGGACATTGTCGCCGTCTCAGTGTACATGGGGTTTCATCTATTTCCCATCTTGGTTGCTATGGTCACTTGTTTCATTGCAGACCTTACAATCACTTGAATTTTAACTTACATTTGGATTCCTAAATGATTGCTTATTATGTGTTTTAAAAGATGACACTATAACGAAGTAATAAAATTATTGTTAATGTAGAAGATTGCCTGTCATGTGCCAGCCAAGATGATTAAAGGCAGTTGAAATTGCCAAATCTCCCAGAATAGATCATAAAATTTTCAGAGTTACGGGAGGTAGACGTGACTAACTTTTGTGTCATGAAGGAATATCAAGTGCCTGAAATTATTAAAAGCTTTGGACAGACTTTCAAGATAAACTGCCTAGTTCCCATCAGCAGATAATTTAAAGAAAAGTGAAACAGCAAATAACCAAATAGGAAATTCAAATGAAAGGCCCTTATCTCCTTTGTCCCTGGGTTTGCCTGAGAATTATTCTGTTCATTTGAAAGATGCTGAGGGGTTCAAGGTCTTGGAGTTTGGGTCACAAACAGCAGGGTGTCAGCAGAATGCTGTGCCCATCTGGCCAAGACAGGCACTAACTCAGACGAACCCTGAGAATCTGAATCTGAAGAAGGCTTAGATTCAAACTTTGAGTATAGTATTGAAGAAGAGAGTGGTTTGAATAAACCTATGCTTTTTGCTGGGCAGTAAAAAATATTTCTGTGTTCTCACTTACAAAGGAAGTTCTGACACATGCTACAACATGGATGAACCTTGAGGATATCATGCTAAGTGAAATGAACCAGTTACAAAAAGACAAATACTGTCTGACTTCACTTATATGAGATATCCTGAGTAGTCACATTCACAGTGACGGGAAGAGGAATAATGGTTGCCGGGACTGGGGGAGAGGGGAAATAGGGAGTTGTTTTTAAAATGGGTATAAAGTTTCAGTTTTGCAAAGATAAAAAATTCTGGAAATTGGTTGCACAACATAGCGAATATGCATAACACTACTGAACTGTGCGTTTTAAAAAGGTTAAGATGGTAAACTTTATATTATGTATTTTTTCATCACAATTAAAAAGTGTATTTCTGGGTTCTCTTGGTGAGAGCACCATCATCCACCCAGTTCTACAAACAAGAAACCTTTGATACCTCCTTCATGCCCCCATCCAGTGATCTCCAGACCTCGTAGGTTTTATCTGCTAGTTCTCCAACTCTCTGCTTTTTGCAGTCTCTTCTATCACAGTCCAAGCTACCATTATCTTCTCGAGACAACAGTGATGGCCTCTTAACCACAGCCTCGTGGACTTCTTGCTGTCCTCAAATTCTTTCTCCAGAGTGTACTGTTCAAAAGTCTGATTGTATCGGGCCCCCATTTAAAAGCCTTCCCTGAACAGGCAAATGCAGATCAAAACCACAATGACATATCACTTCACACCCACTAAGATGGCTAAAATCCAAAGTCAGATAATAACAAGTGCTGGTGAGGATGTAGAGAGACTGGAACCATTGTTCATTGCACGTGAGAATGTAAATGGTCTTTGGAAAACAGTCTGGCAGTCGCTTAAATGATTAAACATAGAGTCACCATATGACCCAGCAGTTCCACTCCTAGGTATGTACCCAGGAGAAATGAAAGCATATGTACATTCATGCTCATAGCAGCATTATTTAGAATAGCCAATAAGGTGGAAAGAACCTAAATGTCCATCAGCTGACGAATGGACAAACAAAATGTGGTAGATCTATAGAATGGAATACTGCTTGCCCATAAAAAGGAATGGAGTACTGATGCACGCTACAACATGGATGGACCTGAAAACATTAAGATAACTGAAAGAAGCCAGTCTAAAAGATCCTATGGGATTCCATTCGTGTGAAATGTCCAGAACAGGCAAACACATAGACAGAAAATGGATTAGTAGCTGCTTAGAGCTTGGCAGAGATCGGGAAGTAGGGGGTGGTTGCTAAAGATATGGATTATTTTCCTGTTTTTCTTTTAATGGAAGCAAGATGATGTCTGTTTATCGGTGTCTTTTAAAAAATAGGTCTGGGCATATTTAGGTTGCATTTTCCATTTTTTAAACCATGGTAAAATATACATAACATCAAACTAAACTTCTTAGCCATTTTAAGTGTATGTACAGTTCAGTGGTATTAAATACATTCATAATGTTGTACAGTCATCACCACTGCCCATCTCCACAACTCTTTCCATCTTGTAAAACTGAAACTCTGTATCCATTAAACCATAACTCACCATTCTTCCCACCCTCTAGCCTTGGAAACTACCATTCTACTTTCTGTCTCTGCAATATTGACTGCTTCAGGTACCTCAGATGAATAGAATCATACACCATTTGTCTTTTTGTGACTGGCTTCTTTCACTTGATACAATGGCCTCAAGTTTCATCCATGTTGTAGCATATGTCAGAATTTCTTTCCTTTTTAAGCTGAATAATATTCTCTTGTATGTATACACTCCATTTTGCTATTCACTGATTGTTGACAGACATGTGGGCTGCTTCCACATTTCATCTGCTCTGAATAATGCTGCTATGAACACGAACACGCAAATTTCTGTTTGGGATCTTGCTTTCCATTCTCGTGGGTATATACGCAGAAGTAGAATTGCTGAACCATATGATAAGTTTTTTTGGCAGAGGGGAACCACGATGTTGTTTTCCATAGCATCTGTATTATTTTACGTTCCCACCAACAGTGCCCAGGGGTTCCAATTTCTCTATGTCCTCATCAACACTTGTTATTTTCTGGACTTTTTTGGTAGTAGCCATTGTAATGGATGTTACATGGTATTTGGGTTTTCTTTTTTTTTTTTGTGAGGTGATGAAAATGTTCTAAAATTGACTACAGTGATTGATGGGTTGTGCATATGTGTGAATATACTAGAAAGCATTGAATTGTACACTTTGAAGGGGTAATTTGTATATGTGAATTATATCTCAATAAACCTGTTCATTTGTTAAAAGCTTTCCATGGCCTACTGTTCCTAGCAGAAAGTCCACAGTCCTTTGACTGGCCCTTTTGCCTGGCCCTCATCCTCCCCTAGTCCCATCTCAGCTGGAGACTGCACACGTGGCTTGCTGGCATCCTGCGCTTTGCCTGGCTGCATCCTCCCATTCCCGCCCTGGTTGCTTGCTTCGTTCTCCTGGTTGAGTTCTCTTGGTTCTACCTTGTTAAGATTCCAGCTCAAATATTACCTGCTCAAGGAGGCCTTTCCTGATTCCTTGAACGAGATTCCTCATGATGTGCGCTTCTGGTTTCCTGCACATATGTGCCCCATTGACTGTGCCAGCTCCCAGCGCCTGTCCCCAGTCTGTTCTGCATCCTCAATCCCAGCAATCGTCCTCTACATGTATTTGTGGAATGATGAATTGGTAACATCCTAGGTCTTAAGACTTATGGTATTAACGTTCTGCGGTTTTCCTAAAATGATTTGAAGCAACATAAAGCAAAACAAAACAACAGCTAGTAGGATGACTTATAAAGCTATGTTAATTAAAACATTGTGCTCTAAAACCAAAAAGAGATAGCTAGTTAGTGGAACAGAATAGAAACTCTAAAAGCGTGCCTGAATAAATACAATAATTTAATATATAATAAATTAGAATGTGAAATTGAGAAAAACTGAATTTATCAACAAAAGGTATTGAGGATGACTGGTTACATTTAAAAAGTTTAAATGTTAAAACAACCCAATTACAGTGAGCAAAAGACTTGCATAGACATTTCTTCAAAGAAGATGAACGAACGGCCATTAAGCACATGCAAAGATGGCCAAGGTCACCAACCTTTAGGGAAATGCAAATCAAAACCACGAGTCACCACTTTAGACCCATTAGGATGGCTTTTATTAAAAAACAAACAAACAAAAAAACACCACAGAAGCAAACAAAATGACAAGTATTGGTGAGGATATGAAGAAAATGGACCTTTCTGCATTGCTGGTGGTAAAATGGTACAGCCACTGTGGAAAACAATATGGCAGTTCCTCAAAAAATTAAACATAGAATGACCATATAATCCAGTAATTCCACTTCTGGAAGGGCACTCAAAATAATTCAAAGCAGGGACTCAAACAGATGTCTGTACACCAATGTTCATAGCAGCATTATTCACAATAGCTGAAAGGGGAATCAACCTAAGTGTTCATTGACAGATGAAAGGATAAACAAAATTTGGTGTGTACACACACACACACACACACACACACACACACACACACAGGAATATAATTTACCCTGAAAGAGGAAGGAAATTCGGACATATGCTACAATATGGATGAGCCTTGAGGACATACTGCTAAGTGTAATACGGAAGACAGAAAAAGACAAATATTGTATGATTCCGATTATATGCAGTTCCTGGAGAAGACAAATTCTTAGAAAATAGAATGGTGGTTGTTAGGGGCTGCAGAGAGGGAGGGGGAATTGGGAGTCAGTGTTTAATGGGTATAGAGCCTTAGTTGGGGGTGATGAAAAGTTGTAGAGATGGATGGTGGTGGTGGTTGTACAACAATGTACAACCAGGGCGGTGGCTCCTCTTCTGGTCTGCTGGGTTCTTGGCACAAGGGGCCTGAAGTAACCAGGTGGTCTCTGTAGCTGAAAGATTAATGGTACTCTTATCGTTGTCTCACATGGAAAGCCTTCCCCGTGTGGAGCTCAGGCCCTCTAGACCTGTGCTGTCCAATACAGTAGCTACTAGCCGTGAGTAACTACTAGCTGCTGAACTGTACATTTCAAAATGGCTAAAACGGTCAATTTTATGTTAGGTGTATTTTACCACAATAAAAAAGGAATTAAAAAAGTTAAAATCTTAGCTTTCTACTCCCCAACCTCTAATTTTTACAGCAAAATCATTTCCAGCTTTAATATGTCAGTGTGAAGGAAACCATAAAATAGTAGAAGTGGCTACTGATATAACCAGAGGACGCTGTAGGACTTGCTAAGCCTGATACCAAGGGGCAGCAACCACAACAACAAAGACTGGTCCATTTGAATACAAAATTTAAAAGTGTCTGAAAATCAAAGCCACTGTGAAGTTGGGATCCCAGGAAAAAGACTCTGAGATGGAGAATTGCCTGCAAAAGGTTTATTGGGGAGTGTATTGGAAAGTCGACTGTGGCCAAAAGAGGACGGTAGGAGGGAGGGGCAGAGGCAGAGATGGACCACCACTGTGGTTTCAACGGATGGACGCGGTTGCTGATCCCAGGGAGAACCCTGAAGCTGTAATGGCCCTTCAGGGTGGTCCCAAATGAAGGCAGTGGGACTGGGCCTTTGTTTTCCTGCATCAGCCAGTCACTGGCCCGGGGCTGCCCCTGGGATGAGGCAGCTCCCCGACACTGAGGGCAAGTTCCAGTAAAGGACTCAGTTGTTCACTGTCAGCAGCCGATATTCCTAGTAGCTGGGGGGACAGGCATATAGCCCCAGCAAAAGGGATTGACGTGGAGCCCCACAGTATCCACTGTATCTATAAACAAGAACCAAGCAGATATTTACAACAGAGGTCAGATTTCTCGGGAAACTGGCTCCAAACAGATGTGCGTGCAGGAGCTTTATGTTGCAGAGCTATTCTCCAGAACAGTGCCTATAAGGGAAAGAGGGAAGCAGGATTGGGCACAGAGAGATTGAACTGCCACACAGCACACAGTTGCAGCAGAGGCCTCAGCTGATGCTGCAGGGAGCCCTGAAGCTGGGAGAGCCCTTCTTCAGATTTGTCCTGAATCAAGGCAAGGGTGTTGGGTCTTTCTACCCCTATGTCAAATAGTTGCTGGATGTGGGCTGCCCCTGGGGAGGGGACATACATGTGGGTAACGCAGCTCACTTGGTTGAGGGTGTCTTCTGGTCAGCAGCCAGCACTCCCTGCAGCTGGGGGAGAGGTGCCCGGCTCCTGAAGGGGAAGGGAGGACCTGGGCAGTGGATGGCAGGCCCACCCCACCCAGTGCTCCTGCTGCTGGCATCCACTTTCTCTGTTTAGTAAGTTCACCCCTCTGGCATGTCATCTCCAGAATTCTGTGGTTTGTTTTTCTAGGCAGCTTACAAGAGGAAGTTAGAGGGACAAGCCACAGCCCCCACCGCTACAGTGGGCCTTGGGAAACAGCTGAGGCCCATCATCTCTCTCCTTTGCTGTCTGTTCTATATTCCCCAGTATCTCTGCTGATCTAAGCGGCTTACTGGGTGGGCTGAGCCAGACCCTCATTCCTGAGGACCCTGAGCCCCTGGTCCTGTGTTCTTGTCAGACCGTGACTGCTGCACTATTTACTTTTCAAAATTGGGCAAAGGACCACAGAGCACTATCCCAGTGGATCACCTGGGCATCAAATGCACTCTTTCAGGCCCCCATCACCTAAGAGCAGCCCTGTCCCTCTTGATGACCAGGATCAGTTACCCCTACCAGGGCAGTGGCTTCTCCTTTGGTCTGCTGGGTTCTTGGCACAGGGACCTGAAGTAACCAGGTGGTCTCTGTAGCTGAAAGATTAATAGTACTCTTACCATTGTTTCACATGGAAAGTCTTCCCCCTGTGGAGGTCAGGCCCTCTAGACCTGTGCTGTCCAATACAGTAGCTACTAGCCATGAATAACTGCTTAAATTTAAATAAAATAAACCAGACACAGTGACTCATGCCTGTAATCCCAGCTACTTGGGAGGCTGAGGCCAGAGGATCACTTGAGGTCAGAAGTTCAAGACCAGTCTGGACAGCATAGCAAGACCCCATCTATGAAAAAAACAAATAAAAATTCAGTTATCCACTCATACTAACCACATTTCACGTGCTCAGTACCCACAGGCAATTTGTGCTTGGACAGTGCAGGCATAAAATAGTTCCATGGTGACAGTAAGTTCTTTTGGGGCAATATGTCTCTAGACCTACCAGAACCTAAAGTTGCAAGGATGAGAAGCATGAATTCTCCAAGTGGGTCACTGGGAGTGATCCTGAGTGGAGCCATTCCGACCTCTAGCCTTTGGTTCCCAGACCCATGTGTTCTACCTGTTGGGCCACAGCGCCATGTAATGATCGTTCATTCAGATTGTTCCTTTGGGTTCGTTAGGTTGCTTCCTGGAACATGGTACCCTGTTCTGCTGGGGATCACCTCCAGGCTGGCCCCCTTGCCTGAGCCTTCAGAAGGCCATTCCATTGCTCCATTAGGCGGGTAGCTTCTGAGTGATGTGGTCTGTGAGAGGCCCTGTAGTCATGTGGCCACTGCTACCCTTCCTTTGCTGTCATGCAGGTTCCTTGGTTTCAGGTGATGTTACGTAGGATCTGCGTCAGTGGATCAAACACTGTAAACCCCAGACAGACAGTGGTGCTGGCTAAGGCTCTTTGGGCAGGACAGGTAAACCATACCAGAACAGATGTAGATTACAGTCAAGATAAAACACTTCCTTTCTGGGGTTGAAGATGTTCAAATGTAATCAACTTGTCTCCAAGTGGCTGGTTGCATCCCTCGAGGGTTGGTGTCATATGGGAACTCAGCTCTGTGCTGGCAGGTTGGATGTTCAGCAGTGTGAGAAGTTAGATCCGCCCTGGTGAGTGGGAGTCCACACTTCGTCTCCTCCAGGGCTCAGAAGCACATTAAGTGCTGCCTTTCGAGCGGCATCTAGTTCTCTGCTGCAGATGGCATGGCCTTGCTCCAGAACCCTAGGGTCTCTGTTGTGATTGTCCTATTCAGGCTTGACACAAACTCCACATGGTGTTTTTTTCCCACCAGATTCCTCTAGTACTATAGGGTCTGCTGGGTCATATGGCTGAATTGTTAGGGCTGCTTGTGCTGCAGCCTGGACCTGCTGCAAAGACCTTTTCTGCCCTGGGATCTACACAAAGCTGGCAGCTTTCTGTGTCAATCAGTAAATGGATCAGAACAGTATTCCCAAGTATGAAATATGCTGCTTCGGGAACCTGAAGAGGTCTTCTTAGGGTTGGGAGGTGCAAGATGCAATAGTTAGTTCTTTTTTATTTTATTTTATTTTATTTTATTTTTTTAGCAAGCGAGAGAGAGAGAGGGAGAGGCTCACTCTGTCAACCAGGCTGAAGTGCAGTGGAGTGATCATGGTTCGCTGTAGCCTGGACCTCCCAGGCTGAAGTGATCCTCCTATCTTAGCCTCCTGAGTAGCTAATACAACAGATGCATGCCACCACATTGGGCTAATTTTTAAAAATTTTATGTAGAAACAGAGTCTCATTCTGTTGCCTAGTCTGGTCTTGAACTCCAAAGCTCAAGTGGTCCACCCACCTAAGCCTCCTGAGTAGCTGGGACTATAGGCATAGGCCACCATGCCTGGATAATTTTTAAAAATTTTATTTTGTAGAGATGGGGGGGGTCTCACTATGTTGCCCAGTCTGGTCTCAAGCTCCTGGGCTCAAGTGATCCTCCCACCTCAGCCTCCCAAAGTGCTGGGACTACAAGCTTGAGCCACTGCACCTGGCCCAATAATTAGTTCTTTCCTTTGGAGAGAATATCTCAGACCGCTGGATCCCTGAATACTTCCCTGATGTGGTAGGCCCCTGAATCTTTGGAGGGTTTGTCTGGTTCCCTCTGGGTACATGTGTCTGATTCGGTGTCCAGCATACTTCCCCTCTTGCTCAGCTGGCCCAATGAACGAGATTGGTCTTTTGAGATAAAAGACCAATGTGGTGTCCTGCACAATGTCTAGAGAGTCCAGGGCCCTTCAGACTGTAACTGAGAGTGGGAGGATTAACATAGCACTGGACAAAAACCATAAATGTATCCTGCCGTTTGTTCTATGTGAATGCAAACAGCTTCTGATTTTTCTTCCTCACAGGATGGAAAATAATGGACTTGCCAACTTGGTGGCCACATATCATGTACCTGAGGCTGCATTAATCTGATCTAGCAAAGCTAGTGCTCTGGGATAGCAGTGTAATTGAGGTGTTACTTGGTTGACTTTGCAGTGGTCCACTGTCATCCACCAGGATCCATCTGGTTTTTGAAGAGGCTAGGCTGCTGAATTAAATGGGAATACAATGGGGATCACTAGCTGTTTATTCTTAGGTCTTTCTGCCATTCTCTTCCCACCCTCAGCAGGACGCCATACTGTTTTTGACATAATATCCTGGCTAGGAAAGTGGGAGAAACAGTTTCAGAAGCTTCTGCTTGGCCTTGCTCAACTCTGATGGTTCTTACTCTGTAGACAAGAGAACCAGTGTGGGGGTCCTGCCAACGCGCAGACACGGCCTTTCCAATCACACGTTTGACAAGAGGGACATACCACTGGGTGCGTCTGTGAACCTAGTAGACTCATTATGATCTGGACCTGGGCCAAGATGCCTTTTCTTAGCTGTCCCTAGTATAATTCTATTCTAACAAGGTGGCCATGTTTGTGTCCCTGGGTAGTAGTATCAACTCAGACTGCGTATTTAACAATCCTCAGAATGTCTGGGTATTTCTCTTTCCCCAGTTTATGGTTACTTGTATAAGTTTGGGAGGTCCCTCTGGAGAAAAACAGAGGGAGTCATTATTATATATGTTTGTCGTGATGTTACAGGGTCTTTCCTCATGGGAACCTAGGCTTTCCTTCAGATGGAGGCTTTCAGGTCTGCAAAACGTCTCAGGTCCATTAACTGGGTAAGGGAAAGAATTTTTTTTTTTTTTTTTTTTTTTTTAGCAGGGCATCTGCTTTCAGCCTCCTGATCATTCATCTTTCCCCCAGGAACACTATTCTGTTAACCATCTTCCTAGATCTCTGTGGACCAGGCTCCTGACTGCTATTCTGACCTTGCCGCTAATTATGACAGTTGCACCTACCTTGCTTTTGACAGTGAAGTGCTGCTGTCTGGCCTGTTAGTATTTGGGATTCTATCATGCCCATTGCTGTCAGGGAGACCAGTTCTGTAACAGCGTTTTCTGCCATCATCCCCCGTCTGCAGAGGAGAGCCAGCACTGAATATCTCCATGACGCTGTGCCTTTCCTCCAGTCCCCTCCACTCCACCCCACCCCACCCCTGCCTGTCCCCACATGGTCTCCTGGCCTTGGTTAAATTTCTTCTCTACTGAGCTTACTTCCATGATCTTTGTGATTTCTCCCTCCACCGTCTTGATGACAGTTCTGGCATTTCTACTTCATTTAATGTAGGCCAGGCTTGTAAGAGCCATTGTGTTAACTCCTTCTCTCAGGATACTTACCAGGGCATTACATTCTGTATCATGGGAGGACCCTCTCATCATGATCAACCCATCCTTAATCAGCCTGGTGCTCCATCCCCCCATGAGCCACCACTCTCACAATTCAGTCCCACATATCACCTCTTGGCTCCTGTGGGACATGCTGTCTGGGTCGCACAGCTCTGGTGTGTGTTACCTTGTCTGGGCTTCCATGTCTGGCTGTGTTGTGATTTGACTCTAGTTTTTGGTCTGGTGGTCAGAAAGAGATGGGGGGATACATCCTGAGGTGGGCACATATAATAGCATCTTTGGATCATCTTTAAGCAAGGCGACAGCCCTAGCCTGTATTAGGGAGGAGTGGGTCAGTACTGGAGAACTGGGGTTCAGGAGAGTCTGGAGAGCAAGGTTTTCAGATACATTGACCTGGTGTCTCCATTCCAACTCTCATTCCCCAATTAGAGCCCTGATTTCAGCACAGCAGATTTGTCAGGGTTGGAAATTTACCCTTCTCTGGAGCTCTGCTCCCCTTTTAAATAACTCCTGGGGACCTCAGCTTTTATGCCCTTCATCTACATGAGATGTGAGTTTCTTTATATGCTACTAACAAGTGTCTTCGATTTTCACACTCCTCTGAAATTGGTGATTAATCATCCTCAGCCTCTCTTCACCTTTCCCCAGCACATTGATTGTACCCAGCAACAGCCATCTGATTCCAAGTTCCTTATGATCATCGCTTCACTCAAACCTCTCAAATGCCTGTGATAGTGCCCTACCCATCTTCCATTCCAGCTGGCCATGGTGAAAGTTTGAACAATTTCACTGCTTCAGCATGCCACGGGCTATGAGTGCCCCACCTACCACCAACAGTGGGGTTCTCACTGCCAACTCCAAAATCTCATATTAGATTTTGCTCTGAAAACGATTTCTGAAGCCAGTTCCTTAGGTTGGATTCCCTGGGAAACTGAGATTCTAAGATTTGTGTGTAGGAACTCTTCTTTGGCAAGTGCTGTTCAGAATAACACCTGTAAGAGAATGAGGGAAGCAGGACTGGAAGGGGGAAGAGTTGAAGTAAAGCAGAAGTTGAACTGAAGCGGGAGAAGTTGAGCTGTGATGTGGTTGCAATAGGAGCCTCGACCAATTCTCCAGGGAGCTCTGGAGCTGCCTGAATCAAGGCAAGGGGGTCAGGCCTTCATATTCCCACACTGGATACAGCTGTTCTGAGGAACGGGCCTAACCTAGACCAGAACAGCTCCCTTCAGGCCAAGGCAATTTCTGGAGAGACTCACTTGTGAGCCACCTAGCAGCTGGGGAAATGAGTGCTGTGGTCCAAAATGGATGATTTGGGCAGTGGCCCGCAGCATCCACTAAAATAGTCATCACAGGCCAGGCACGGTGGCTCACGCCTGTAATCCCAGCACTTTGGGAGGCCGAGGCAGGTGGATCACCTGAGGTCAGGAGTTCAAGACCAGCCTGGCCAACATGGTGAAACCCTGTCTCTACTAAAAATACAAAAATTAGCTGGGCATAGTGGTACGCGCCTGTAATCCCAGCTGCTCAGGAGGGTGAGGCAGGAGAATCGCTTGAACCTGGGAAGTGGAGGTTACAGTGAGCCAAGATTGTGCCACTGCACTCCAGCCTGGGCGACACAGCGAGACTCCATCTCATTGGGGAGGGGGGGAAAAGTCAACACATCTCAATACACAAAAGGAAAAATAAGAAAGAGATGAACACTTCAAGGAACAAGGTGCAAAGGGCCCACATAGTAGTCTTAATAATGCCTCGCCCCAAGATGTCCACAGCCTCATTCCTGGATCCTGTGAATGTTACCTTCCATGGCAAAAGGGAGTTTGAAGATGTAATGAGTTAAGAATCTTGAGGCCGGGTGCAGTGGCTCACTCTTGTAATCCTAGCACTACGGGAGGCAGAGGTGGGTGGATCACTTGAGGTCAGGAGTTCGAGACCAGCCTGGCCAAATGGTGAAACCCCATCTCTACTAAAAACACAGAAAGAATTAGCTGGGTGTAATGGCGCTTGCCTGTAGTGCCAGCTACTCAGTAGGCTGAAGCAGGAGAATCGCTTGAACCCAGGAGGTTGCGGTGAGCCGAGATCATGCCATTGTACTCCAGCCTGAGCAACAGAGAGAGACTCCATCTCAAACAAAAAAAGAATCTTGAGATGGGGATATTATTCTGGATCATCCAGGTAGGCCCCAGGTAAATCACAAGGGTTCTTATAAGAAGGAGGCAGGAGGTCAGAGTGAGTAGTAGGAGACGTGGGCGTGGAACCAGGAAGTTTGAGTGATGAAAGAAAGGGGCCATGAGCCAAAAAATACAGGTGACCTCTAGAAGTTGAAAAAGGCAAGGAGCTTCCTCTCAGAGCCTCCAGAAGGAACTAGCAGTGCCAAAACCTTGACTTTAGTCCTGTAAGACTCATTTTGGATTTCTGATTTCCAGAACGATAAAATAGTACATTTGTGTTGTTTTAAGCTGATAACTTTGTGGTGATTTGTTATAGTAGCAGTAGGAAACTAACTCAGACTCCATAGAAAACTCACCAAAGAATAAATACAATTGGCTAATAAATGCAGTTAAAAATGTGTAACTTTGTCACAAATATGTGTGCTAGCTATCAATCAAATTAAAATTAATGCAGTAGAATACCCTTTTACTCTCAGGTTGGTAAAAGCAAAAAATGGTGATTCTCATTAGTGATGAAGATTAAGGAAACACATGTTCTCATACTGGTGGAAGTGTTGTGTAAATTGATATAACTTTTCTGGAGGGTGATCTGACAATATTTATCAAATAACTTTAAAACATGTATCTTCTTTGATTTAGAAAATTCATTTCTATGACTTTATCTTAAGGTAATGGTAGAAGTATTATCCATTATAGTGAAAAGTGGAAACATCCTAAATATTCGAGGAGAAAGAATTGGTTGAATAAATATTGATATAGCTGTGCAGTATTTATACAGTGTTTTCTGTATCCAATTTCCACACAGAAAAATACGAGGGAATTATTGTTAGATGAAAAGGCCAAAATTAGTGTGTGTAATATAATGCAGATTTCATTTAAAAAATGCACATAAAATGTCTTAAAGGATATGCACCATAATTTTAATAGTGGTTATTTCTGGCAGTAAGAGTTTAATATAGTTTCTAATCCATATCACAGGTCAGCAAACTACAGCACCATTTTTTTTTTGTTTTGTTTTGTTTTGGTTTTTTTGCCTGCAAGTTAAAATGGTTCATATGTTTTTAAAAGGGTTGTTTAGGCTGAGTGCGGTGGCTCGTGCCTGTAATCCCAATACTTTGGGAGACCGAGGTGAGCGGATCACTTGAGGTCAGGAGTTCAAGACCAGCCTGGCTAACATGGTAAAACCCTGTCTCTACTAAAAATACAAAAGTTAGCTGGGCATGGTGGTATGCGCCTGTAATTCCAGCTACTTGAGAGGCTGAGGCAGGAGAATTGCTTGAACCCAGGAGGCAGAGATTGCAGTGAGCTGAGATCATGCCACTGCACTCCAGCCTGGGCAATAGAGCAAGACTCAGTCTCAGAAGAAAAAAAAAAAAAGGTTGTTTAAAAAAAATAAAAAACGAAGAAATACTATGGGACAATGACTATATGGTCTTCAAAGACTGAAATATTTACTATCTGGACCTTTACAGAAAACATTTGCTGACCCCTGATCTGTATCTTCTGATTTTCTGCAGTGAATAAAACAATGTTAACAATGTAAAACAAACAAAAAGATGTATAAACATTTCCAGTGCAGTGCTTTAAAATAAATAGCTCAGCTGGAAAATTATAAAATCTGCTAAAGGGAGAATTGTAAAATGAAGACAGGAATGAAGTGAGTACAGGGAAATATATGCAAAAGGTCTTGCATTATTGCCAAAAGTGAATAAGAAATTTGGCCCTGAGCTTCCTAGTGGAAAAAGCAAGAATATATACAGGATCTGTTTCATGACCCATAACATCTAAAACAACCCAGTGCCTCAAGACGTGTACTAGTTTTTCTTGGCTGAGAAAATACCACCATTGCAGCTTTATAAACTGAATATTTCATGTGGTCAGACTTGGAATATTTTGCCCAGAGTGAGAATAAACTGGCTCTGAGTACATGAAAGAAAAGTTCTTATGAAGGAAAGTCTTAAACTTCAGAGCATGACATCTCTTATGCTGCCCAGAGCTCTTGTCTATTTCCTTTCTGTTTCTCGCTGTTTCCAGATAAGGGTCTTCTGGGTGAGTTGGGGGTCTCACAACTAGTACTAATGTGGCTTGTGATCCCTATGAGCCACAGCTGTTACCACGGGACATTCATGAGGTCACATGTTGCCCCCAAGCTAGGGCTTTTTTTCCTCCTGCATTACTTGAACAAAGTTCTCTGCACACACTGCCCTAGGGAGGAAGCCTACTCCTGAAGGATACTGGCAGTGGTTCCTCAGAAGAAACCGTTTTTAAGATGCCACATTGAATAAGGACTGGTCTTTGTGTGAGAGAGGCTGGTTCCGCTTCTGGAGGGTTGACAGAGTGGTGGATGGGCGCAGGCACTTGTCTGCATGTGGAGACTGCTGTAGGGCATGTCCAGGTGACCTCATCTAGTGGGAAAAGCTAGTTGGTTACTTGAGTTAGCCAGGTCACACCAGCATTCATTCATTCATTCATTCATTCATTCATTCAATGCAGTGGCTCTCCACTGAGGCTGAACTCATGCAGCACCTGGGGAACTTTATAAAGAAATAGGGATGCCCAGACTCTACCCCAGTCAGAATCTTCTGGAGGTGGGGCCCAGACTTGTGTATTTCTAAATGCCTCCGTTGGTGATTCAGGTGTGCATCTCCAGGGGAAATCGCCCATGGTGGTAGACCTTGAGTTTTCGTGTTTGGATCCCAACTTCCTTGTTTATTAATAACTTGACTATGGGTGGATGACTTATCCTCTCTGAACCTCAAGTTTCTTGTCTGTAAAATGAGTTAAAAGGAATTTATGTCAAGTACTTAGCATGCTGCTTAGCACGCAGTCAGTGCTTAATAAAGGCTCTTGGTCACTGTATTAGTCCATTCTCACACTACTATGAAGAAATACCCGAGACTGGGTGATTTATAAAGGAAAGCAGTGTTGTTGACTCACAGCTTCGCATTGCTGGGAAGGCCTCAGGAAACTTACAGTCATGGTGGAAGACAAAGGAGAAGCAGGCATCTTTTCACAGGGGCAGGACAGAGAGAGAGCAAGCAGGGGAAATGCTAGACACTTAAAAAGTCATCAGATCTCGTGAGAGTCACTCACCATCATGACAACAGCATGGGGGAAACTGCTCCCATGATCCAGTTACCTCCACCTGGTCCCACCCTTGCCATATGAAGATTTTGATGACTATAATTCAAGACGAGATTCTGGGTGGGGACACAGTCAAACCACATCATTTCACTATCGTCAGAATCACTATCATTGAGTCACTCGAGTTGGCCCTCACCCTGGATCCTGGTTCTAATAACTGAATATTGATCTTTTTTTGTGGCCACGTGTTTTTCATATTCTCTTCCCCAAACAGGGTCCCTTCCTTACATCTGAGTCCCTGGTCAGGGTTCCACAGGGGCTGGCCAGATAATGCAAATGAATGAAGAGAACAGGCATAAGGGAAACGGAGCTGGGCACACTGTGTGTTACGCCTGCTGGAAGGGTTTTTAATTCTGTAAAGAAATATACTCTCCATTTTTCTTGGAAACATACAGTCTTCTTGGTTTATGTTTTGTTTTTCACTTTTAATAGAGACATGGGTACAGAGAAATATTTCTTTACCATAAGAAAAACAACACTTTGCAACTGCAATGATAAATGTCAGCTGACACTTAAAGTTGGGTAAAGCCCTAACGATGGGGCATCATGGAAACATTGTAGGTGGGAGAGCCCTCCCCCTCTGCAGGGGCAAAAGCTGCTCAGTTCCAGTTGGTTGTTACCACAGGGAAACGTGGCCCAGTTTGACCAGATCTACTGAGTTTTCAACAGAAGCTGAAAATTTGGATTTTTAAAATGTTGGCTCAGTTTTTAAAAAGTAGCACTTTATGAGTCAAATAAAACATACATCAAGGTTGAATGTGGCTTAAGAGCCACCCGTTTGCAACCTCTGATCCAGCATCTAGGGCCAGCTTTGCTCTTGCCAGCACCCCTACCCAGCTGCCTGTTAACAAACCTCCCTGCTGCTGACCGCTTCTTGTCTGGACTTCCCCATGCTTTTTGTTTCCATAATCATGTCACAGGGCTCTGCCCTCCTGTGGGGATACCCTCACTCCTAAATGTGTTCTGGAAATGTGGCTCTCCTCTGATAGGTTTCCTTAAGAATGGATGAAATGAGTTAAGGCATAACTGGTAATTGGCTCACCGTTCTTTGGCAATGAAGACATATTCCTTGCCAATAATTTCTCTCAACACTTTTTCAGGCAAAGCAACATACGGGGTAATTATTTTTAGATCAGAAATAATTTGGGTGTTATAATGTCAGTGTACGTAAACCTGGTAAGATTATAGGAAGGTTTTAAAATGAGCTTTGAAACTAGTGACATATAAATTAAATGTTGAAGTACTTGCCCACTTATTACTGAAAATATCAGCTCGACATTTTTTTTTCCTCCTTTTTATAATAAGACAGCAACACAAGGCTAGGATTAGCCCAGGGATGAGGCCTGTCAGATGTGACTGCAGCACCTTCCATTTAGTTCTACTCCATGGTCCTGCATTTTCTTTAGGGATGGCCCCACCATCCATGCATTTCTGCAAGCCAGAGACCTACAGGTCTTCCTCTACACCCCTTCCTCCTCTCTGCCATATCGACCCTAAATATCTCCTGGATCCATTTACTTCTGTCCTCTGCCATTACCTGCTGTAGGCCACCATCACCCAGCTCTTTGGTGACTACCCTGGCCTACTAATTATCTCCCTGTACCCACTTTATCCTGCAGCCAGATTTTCAAAATTGAAATCTTGTATCACCCCTTTGCTTGGGACCCCAGTGGCTTTGCATTAGCTAGGATAAAGTCCAAAATCTTTATTATTATTATTATTATTATTATTATACTTTAAGTTCTGGGATACATGTACAGAACGTGCAGGTTGGTTACATAGGTATACACGTGCCGTGGTGGTTTGCTACACCCATCAACGTGTCATCTACATTAGGTATTTCTCCTAATGCTATCCCTCCTGTAGCCCCCCATCCCCTGACAGGCCCCAGTGTGTGATGTTCCCCTCCCTGTGTCCATGTGTTCTCGTTGTTCAACTCCCACTTGTGAGTGAGAACATGTANCCTACTAATTATCTCCCTGTACCCACTTTATCCTGCAGCCAGATTTTCAAAATTGAAATCTTGTATCACCCCTTTGCTTGGGACCCCCAGTGGCTTTGCATTAGCTAGGATAAAGTCCAAAATCTTTATTATTATTATTATTATTATTATTATACTTTAAGTTCTGGGATACATGTACAGAACGTGCAGGTTGGTTACATAGGTATACACGTGCCGTGGTGGTTTGCTACACCCATCAACGTGTCATCTACATTAGGTATTTCTCCTAATGCTATCCCTCCTGTAGCCCCCCATCCCCTGACAGGCCCCAGTGTGTGATGTTCCCCTCCCTGTGTCCATGTGTTCTCGTTGTTCAACTCCCACTTGTGAGTGAGAACATGTAGTGTTTGGTTTTCTGTTCCTGTGATAGTTTGCTGAGAATGATGATTTCCAGCTTCATCCATGTCCCTGCAAAGGACATGAACTCATCCTTTTATGGCTGCATAGTATTCCATGGTGTATATGTGCCACATTTTCTTTACCCAGTCTATCATTGATGGGCATTTGGGTTGGTTTCAAGTCTTTACTATTGTGAATAGTGCTGCAATAAACATGTGTGCACGTGAAAGACCAAAATCTTTAACATCACTCTTAAGGTCCTGCATGGATTGACTCCCATGCACATCACCACTCTTACCTCTTACTTTGGTCTCCTTGTTCTCTGGTCTCTAGCTTCTGTACCTTTTCTTTTCTTTTAAAGGCTTTTTTTTTAAAAGCAATTTTAAGTTCACAGAAAAATTGAGAAGAAGATACAGAGATCTCCCATACACCCCCTGCTTACACACATGCACAGCCTCCCCCATTATCAACATCCCTGACCACAGTGGTATAATCAATGAACCTGCATCAATACTTTCTTATCACCCAACATCCACAGTTTACATTAGGGTTCTCTCTCTTTTTTTTTTTTTTTGAGACAGAGTCTGGCTCTGTCGCCCAGGCTGGAGTGCAGTGGTGTGATCTCGGCTCACTGCAAGCTCTGCCTCCTGGGTTCACGCCATTCTCCTGCCTCAGCCTCCTGAGTAGCTGGGACTGCAGGTGCCCGCCACCACGCCTGGCTAATTTTTTTGTATTTTAGTAGAGATGGGGTTTCACCATGTTAGCCAGGATGGTCTCGATCTCCTGACCTCGTGATCCACCCACCTCAGCCTCCCAAAGTGCAGGGATTACAGGCGTGAGCCACTGCGCCTGGCCGGGTTCACACTTGATGTACGTTCTGTGGGTTTGGACAAATGCATAATGACAGGCATTCACCATTACCATATTACACAGAATAGCTTCACGGCCCTAAAAATCCCCTGTGCTCCCCTGTTTATCCCTGCCCAACCGCTGATCTTTTTATTGTCTCCATAGTTTTCCCTTTTCCAGAATGCCATATAGTTGAAATCAAGCAGTATGTAGTTTGTTCAGATTGGCTTCTTTCACTCAGTAATATGCATTTAAAGACCCTCCAGGTCTTTTCATGCCTTGATAGCTTATTTCTTTTTAACAATGAGTAATATTCATGGTTTATCCATTCACCTACTGAAGGACATCTTGGTGGCTTCCAAGTTTTGGCAATTACAAATAAAGTTGCCGTAAATATCCGTATGTGGGTTTTTGTGTAGACATAAGTTTTCAACTCCTTTGGGTGAATACCAAGGGGCTCTGCTTTTTTTGTGTGTTTTCATACACATGATGTAGTTCTCTCCTCTTGGACTGCTCCCTACTCCCCACTGCCCATGTCTAGTCCTGAATTCAGCTCTGATGTCACTTCTTCAGGGACGTCTGCCTTGACCCTTCAGATCAGGCCCTCTTCTTGTTGCATGTCATGCAACCCTCGGTGATTTTCCACAGCACCCATCTGCTTGTTTGACTGTTTGACGAATATCCATTTCACCACTAGCATGTACTCTCCATGCCAGCATGCCATTGAGTTCCCACCGTCTGGCACATAGAAAGCATTCAGCAAATATCTGTTGAGTGAATGAATGATGATGAAAAGAATACTTATTCTTTCTCCCCATCATGGGCTCTTAAAGGAGCTCACATGTGAGACAGATATTTAAACAGACAACATGCTGGGGGCGAGATGGGCCATGACAAGGCTGTGTAGCAGGTGCAGAGGGGCCCAGAATCAAGGCACTTAAACAGTGCTTGGCTCTGTTCCCATAGAGCCCACCATGGTGTTGGGGAAGAGTGGACCCCACAGTTGCTTGTTGATATTCACAAGTACCCGACCAGTGCACCATAGGTCTGCTTTCCTCATCGTGTGTCTGTACACGTTTTGTGTGAGCAGGTGAGAGAGATGTTATGGCTTTTAAGACAGAAAGACTACTGAATTAGACCCTGAAAACCAGAGTGTAAGCCCCAGGATAGTCCTTGTGAGCTTTTTGACATTGAGCAAGTCACTTAATCTCTCCAAACCTCAGTTTCTTTGTGTGTGCAATAGGAATGAGTATACCCACTCACTGTGTGGTTGGAGAGCAGAGAAATGAAGCACGAAAGTGCTCAGGCAGTACCTGGCATACTACATGCATCCACTAAATGCTAGGACTCAGTTTCTCCATGAGCTAAAGGTCAGCATTGTATGCAGATTCTCCTCCCTTCTGATTACATAAAAAGAGGGCTGTGTGTGTGTGTGTGTGTGTGTGTGTGTGTGTGCATGCGCGCGCGTGCGTGCACACACACCTACCTCTACACTGAAAACCTTAGGGAAGTCCTTTTAGGCACATAAAGCAGTGGCTGTGCTAACAGTCATTAGGGACAGAGGGAGGATATAATGTGCTGCTGGATTTTGAATTGATATCCAGAAAGAGAAGTTAGACATTTCTCTGTTTTAGAGCTCAGGTAGAAAAAGGAGGACAGTTGAAGTAACCTTATCCTACCTAGGAATCAGGGAGGTTACATTTCTTTAACTCTCGCTCTAACTTAATCTGTTTTTCAACCAACATTTACCGTGCATTTATTTATGTGTTATGTTTATACCAGTGCTCATTTTCTTTCAGCCATTTGTTTTAAAACAGAGTTCCTTTTTGTGGGTAAAGAAGACTAACCGCTTAGAGAAAGGATCCCGCCGTCTCTGTAGCTGTGGTCCACAACTTTGGCTGTGCTTTAGAAATAGCTAAGGGCTGGGTGCGATGGCTCATGCCTGTAATCTCAGCACTTTGGGAGGCCAAGGCATGAGGATCACTTCAGGCCAGGGGTTTGAGACCAGCCTGGGTAACACAGAGAGACTCCATCTCTAAAAAAGTAAAAATAAAAACTTAGCTGGACTTGGGCATGCACCTGTAATCCTAGCTACTGGGGAGGCTGAGGCAGTGGGATTGCTTGAGCCCAGGAGTTTGAGGCTGCAGTGGACTGTGATGGTGCTGCTGCACTCCAGCCTGGGTAGCAGAGCAAGTCCCTGACTCTAAAAATAATTAGCTAAAAAAGTAGCTGAGGAGTGTAGCCAAACACACATGGCTGAGGCCACCCACACCAATGAGGTCAGTATCTCTGGAGATAGGCCTGGCACTGGTGTGTTTCACTGCTTCCCTGGTGATTTAAATGTGCAGTCAAGGTTGAGAACCATTGCTCCTGGGCACAGGGATTGACTGCAGAGCCTGGTTGTTCAGACCTCGGAGCCCCTCATGGTGGCCACCTGGTAAGGCCACCTGGTGCCAGCTCTTCTTACCTGTAGTGCCTTGGAAATGACCCATTGCCTCCAAATGTGAAACTGGAAAATGAGAGTGAGAGTGACACTCCACTGGGGAGAAAGTGATGCTCCACTGCGGGGAAGTGACGCTTTCCCTGGGGGGAAAGGCTTTAGCCTACTTGAGGAAGACTTATCGGAAATGGGCTGTAGCCTCACTTTGAAGGAGAGCGGGGACGAGGCGGGTGTGGGAGAAGGCAGAGCTTTTTCTAGAGCGTGAGGAGGCTGGGAGCTGGAGAAAGGCAGCTGCTCAGAGAGGTGAGAGAGGACAGACCTAAAACCACCGATCCAGGTGTCAGTCCTGGATCTGCTGCTTACTGGCTTGAGCAAGTCACTAAACTCTCAGGGACTCAGGGTCCTCATCTGTAAAATGAGGTCAACTTTGCTGACAAGCACCCTGCAACTGGGAGGTTGTTCACTACTTTAATACCTTAAATGGATGAGCCATAGGAAGGGAGTTCGTGTTGAACCTGAGAGTGCAGAGTGGGGCTGGGAGGGAAGGTCCATGGCTTCTGTATTCCTAGGGCCTGAGACTGGAATTCAATGGTATTAACTAGACTGAACTAAAAAGTGGTTATCATCTCAGAAACAGTGCCAGGCCCTTGAGAACAAAGATAATACACATAATGTAACTATGATATGTATGATAATAAACTGTTTAACCATATTTTATTATGGAAACTTACAAATATGTAGTAGACAGAATAGTATAAGGAACCCCATGTACCCATCACCCAGCTTCAACAATTGTCTGTTCATGGCCAGTCTTGTTCTATGACTATCCCAATTCATTTCCTCTTCTCTCTTATTATTTTGAATCTAATCTCACATGTTATATGATTTTGTTTGTATGTGTAAAAGATAAATACTCTTATAAACCATGATCACATCTTTTAAAAAATCAACATTCTTTAATATTAAAAAATCCAGTCAGGGTTCAAATTTCCAATTGTCTAGTAAATGTCATAAATGTTTAAGTTTGTTTTTGAATCAGGTCCATACATTGTGATTGATTGACATATCTCTTAAACATCTTTAAAAAAAATTGTTATAGACCAGGAGTGGTGGCTAACACCTATAATTCCAGCACTTTGGGAGGCTAAGGTGGGAGGATCACTTGAGGCCAGGAGTTTGAAACCAACCTGTAAAACATAGTGAGACCCATCTCTAAATTTTTTTTTTTAATTAGCCAAGGTTGATGGTGTGTGTTTGTAATCCTAGCTACTCTGGAGGCTGGTACAGGAGGATTGCTTGAGTTCGGGAGTTTGAGGTTACAGTGAGCTGTGATTATGCCACTGCACTCTAGCCTGGGCAACAGAGTGAGATTCTGTCTCTGTTTTCTTTAACTTATTATCTTGATAAGCTGGGCACAGTGGCTCACGCCTGTAATCCCAGCACTTTGTGAGGCTGAGGTGGGTGGATCACCTGAGGTCAGGAGTTCAAGACCAGCCTGGCCAACATGGTGAAACCCTGTCTCTACTAAAAATAAAACAAAGTAGCTGGGCATGGTGGTGCAGGCCTGTAATCCCAGCTACTCAGGAGGCTGAGACAGGAGAATCACTTGAACCCAGGAGACAGAGGTTGCAGTGAGCCAAGACTACACCACTGCACTCCAGCCTGGGTGAGAGTAACACTCTGTCTCAAAACAAACAAACAAAAAAAACCAAAGGAACAATGTGCGTGTGTGTGTGTGTGTGTGTGTGTGTGTGTGTATGTATAATCTTGATAAAATATACATAACATAAAATTTACAATTTTAACCATTTTAAGTGTACATTTCAGTGGCATTAGGTATATTCACATTGTATCACCACCATCACCATCACTACTCAGTAACCTTTTCCATCATCTCAAACGGAAACTCTGTACTCATTAAACAACTCCCCATTCCTCTCTCTTCTTAGCTCCTGGAAACCACCATTCTACTTCCTGTCCCTATGAATTTGAGTGCTTTAGACACCTCATGTAAGTGGAATAATGTAGTTGACTGGCTTTTTTAACACAGTGTCTTCAAGACTCATCCATGTTGTAGCATGCATTGGAATTTCATTCCTTTTTAAGGCTGAATAATCTGCTATTGTATTTATACACCACAATCTGTTTCTCTGCTCATCTGGCAATGGGTACGTAGGTTGCCTCCCCCTCTTGGCTTTTGTGGATAATGTTGCTGTGAACATGGTGTACAAATCTCTCTTAAGCATCTTTTAGTATAAAGATTCTCCTTTCATTTCCCTCCTCCTTTTCTTTTTTTTCCCCATGGAACTTATTTGTTGATGAAACTGGGCCATTTGTCCTGTAGTGTCCCACTATCTGGGATTTTGCCGATGACCTCCTTAACTTTTGGGCTGGCAAAGGTATTTTGAAATTTGTCAATTATATTGTACTTATTGTGTGCCAGGCACAATTCTAAGTACTTAAAAAATGTAAATGGAGTTAACCCTATGAGATGAGTACTATTCTTTTAACTTCCATTTTAAAGACAGGGAAACTGAGGTTGAGCAGAGGTTAAACAACTCGTCCTCAGTCACCCAGCTAGCAAGTGGCAGAGCCAGGATTCGATCCCAGGCAGCCTGGCTCAATTATTCCACACTGCTGCTCAGGCTAGGGCATTATTCAGTGAAAAGGAGGAGATGATTTTGATCCCTGGGGAAACAGGACTGAAACACATGAAAATTTTTAAAAAAATAATGGAGATAGAAATTCTAGTTAAAAGAGGAAATATTACGAGACCATACCTGATTAGCTTCCAAACGAGTAACATATCTTTTGAATGTCGGGGAAGAGCAATGGAAGGAGAGACCTCTTTATAGCTCTCACTGAAGTCAGTGTAAATCTAGACATATGAATTACTTCAGGGTATTTTATTAACGTAGCTATACATGCTTATTGTTGGAGAAAATATCCAAAATAGATAGCCATGTCATTGAGTGGAAATAAAGCAGGTTAAATGGCCACCTCTCTCTTCCCAATAGTCTCTGGATGCCACCTTTCCAAGAGCTTCGTGTTTTTTTGTAAAGTTTGTACATATTTTTGAAACAACACAACACTATTTTGGAAAATGGAGAAGAAAATCATTAATCCTACCATTCATTATGCCTATTTTCTCAACCTGTTTTCCTGTAGGCATAAACATAGGCATATTTTTTAGTTGTTGCAGCACTTTCAAATGGAGAGTCTTATTTCTAAGTGACTGAACCTTAGTCCCCGGGCTTGTGAATTAAGGAGGAATGCATTCTTCTTATTTGGCTGCTGTTTGTATCCCACCGCTGCAGTCAATTTTGGATAAAAGGAAAATGAAGACATTGTTGAGTGTTCTTTTGTAGCCATGGGATCCCTGGGAAGGACTAAATTAGCTGGAGGCAGTGGGTGTGGTGGAGAAGGCATTCTCCTTCCCTGTCAAATACTCTGTGTGACCTTGGAAGGTCACTCACTACTTCTTTGGGGCCAAAAGGGGTGAAACTGGGTGACCACTCAGTCTTTCCAGCTTTGAAATTCCAGGATGCTTTGATTCTAATGAAATCAGTATTTTTTAACAAAGAAGAAAACTACATTTGCCTCTGAGCTGTAAAGGAGGCACTAAGGTTATATTTCTGAAAAAAGAATACATCTTTTGTAGGAGAAAAACTGGTCAAATTGAGTCTTCCTGACTGGTGAGTTAAATCAGTTAGATTTAAATCAAATTCACCCAGCTCTGCCCTTTCATCACTGAGAGATGAATCGGGAGAAATCTACCTTTGAAACTGACCTGGATTTGGAGACATCCATCACTTTTTAATGGACCTTTAGGATGTGGACTTTCCTTTGGGCTCTGTGTTTTCTGTTGATGCCTGTGAATGAAGAAAAATGATAGCCAGCATGACCCATTTAAAAAGAATCATATTTAGGAAAATGGAAAGTAACTCAGATGCCTAGAAATTGGGGAATTATCACCAAGTATTTGTTCAGTGAGGTCATCCAAAAGGTAGAATATCAATACTGGAAGAAACTTAATAGTAGTCTAGTCCAGCTGATCTGTGGCTGGACACCAGACTGAGTCCCCTGGGGTAAGGGTCTTGCTAAACATTCAGATTTCCAGGCCCCATTCTCGAAAGGTTCATTCTGTGAGTTGGAGTTGGGGTAAGGCCTGAAATGTCGGTATTTAAAAGCTATTCAATTGATTATGATGCTAACTAAGTTGGACTTGGTAACCCCTGATCTAGTCCAGACGAAGAGGAAATTGAGACTTGGAGAGGGAGCAGTGGGAGGAGTGACCTGTGGCAGAGCGGAGCCTGGAGAGGTGCTGTCAAGTACTGGCCACTGTCATACCTCCCTTAAAGCGGCAAATTTGAAGATGATGTCAAAACGTGGAGATGCATCTTTAAATGTTGTTGGGTGGTAGAACTATATCCTGTATGGGCTGGGTACGGTGGCTCAAGCCTGTAATCCCAGCACTTTGGGAGGCTGAGGTGGGTGGATCACCTGAGGTCAGGGGTTCGAGACCAGCCTGGCCAACGTGGTGAAACCCCATCTCTACTAAAAATACAAAAATTAGCTGGGCGTGGTGGCAGCCGCCTGTAGTCCCAGCTACTCAGGAGGCTGAGGCGGTAGAATGGCTTGAATCCAGGAGGCGGAGGTTACAGTGAGCCGAGATCACACCACTGTACTCCAGCCTGGGTGACAGAGTGAGACTCCATCTAAATATAAATATATACACACCCTGTATGGTTAATGATAAAAAGGGGAAAGGGACTTAATGAAGAGTCCACTTCTTGGGGGCCGTGACTGTTGGCAATTTTCTTTCCTTTTGCTGTAAACTTACTTGGAGAAAAAAAAAAAAACACTTAACAAATGATGACCATTTCAATCGACAGTGTATGGATGTTATTCATTCTTATATATGAGAATCGTACTTGAATAACTGGCATCTTTTCAGTGACTAACCCCCATATCAGAACCAGCGCTCAAGGTAATGAGGTCAAATATTTTAATATCACTTGAGTAGCAACTTTTACATTTATTTAACTTATGAACAAAAGATGGGATCAGAGACCTTATTACCCTCTTGCATTTCTTCTCAATGTAATTAACCTAATTCTTCCTCCTGTTGGTGGAGCAAGGAAGGGAAAGTAGGTGGCCTATTCGTAAAACTGGTACATCCAGCACTCAGTATCCAGGGGGATAGGGCACAACCCGTCGGGTGCCAGGCTCAGGGCCAGGTTCGGGTTTCATGCAGTCTCCTCCGCCCCTGTTATTCACAGATAAAGAAGCTGAGAGTCAGAGCCTTGTGGAACTTGCCAGAATTCCAGAGCTAGTGTGAGGTAGAGCTGAGATCAAACTTCAGTCCATCTGTTTCCAAAGCCCTCTACATCTTCTCCGGCAGCCACCTGCGCATTTCCTGGGCTGGGCTTTCTCTGGAGGAGAATGTGGAGCAGAGGAAGTGTCGGAGAAAGAATAGAGTTGTGTGAAAGGGTGCTGGTCTGGCATTATCAGGTAAATGCAAAATTGCTGAATCGCAGGGTCAGATGCTAGATCTGATAATGTATGTATGGGCTTGTCATTCCCAGTGATGGGCAGATCAGTCTTTCAAAGGAGGCCTCTTCCTAGAGGTGAGCTCTATAGCATAGGGACTGTGCCTAGTCCTCTAGCATCTCCAGAAGTCCAGCACGTCACCTAATTTTGTTCAATTTATTCAGGAGCATACCCTAATTAGAAAGGGTATTTATTATTCCTTATATTGCAACCGAGTGTCCTCCCTGCCCCTTCTCATTGTGCCTGGTAGTGCCCTCTGAGACAGAGCATGGGGAATCCCTGGATAGAAAGTCAAGAGACCTAGGTTCTAGTCCTTGAAGATGTCACACAACCGTTCTGAGCCTCACTTTCTCTGTAAGTAAAACCACGTTGCTGGCATTACTCATCACTGAAGGCCTACTTTTGATGCCCTGTGGGGACAGGATAGGTGTGGGAGGACCCTCTGAGAACTCTGCTAGCCTTGGGACCTTGTGCCAGCCCAATGCTGGACAACCCATTGTAAGGCATCCTGCAATACCAGAGAGATAGTCTGTTGTAACATACGAGGAAGAGCCTCAGAAAAATGTCACCCAAGACCAACCAAACCAAGACTTCCTATGATGTTCTTTCAGATGATAGCTTTAGGGCTTTTGAAGATGTGTTGGAGTCCCCAAGACCACCTCTAGGCTCGATAATTTGCTAAAGGGACTCGGAGTACAATAAGCATCCACTTGTACTCACAGCTGTGATTTATTACAGCAAAAGGATACAAAGCAGAATCCGCAAAGGGAAAAGGCTGGTGGGGAGAAGTCCAGAGGAAACCAGGTGCAAGCTTCCAGGAGTCCTCTCCCGGTGAAGTCACACAGGACACACTCTACTCCCCCAGCAACCAATGGTAACAGCACTGTGAAGTGTTTCTAACAGGAAAGCTCATTAGAGTCTCAGTGTGCAAGGTTTTTATTGGGCACTGGGCATGTAGGCACCCTCTGCCTAACACATACCAAAATTCCACACTCCCAGAAGGTGTTTAGTGGGAACCATATTGTCTGCATAAACAATTTAGGCCTAGTGAGCCACTCTTATCAGAGGATGGGGGGAACTCTGTTGAAGTCCAAGTCCCCAGATACCAGCCCAAGGCCAACCTCTCCAGCAGATCTTTCTAGGGACACAGTCTCAGACCTGCTGTGTTAACCCTTTTCTGCCCAGAGAAAGTATTGCAGTGCTCATCAACAGGGATCCTAGAGCCAGACTACCTGGGTTTACATCCAGGCCTGCTGTTTGCTCGGTAATCATGGCCAAGTTATTTAAACTTTATGTGCTTCCATTTCTTCATCTACAAAATGAAGATAATAATGGTACCTACCTCATAGAACTTGTGTGAGGATTAAATGAGTTAGTCTATGTAAAGCACTTAGTGCCTAGCACATAGGAAGCACCAAGTAACACTTACTAGCTTAGCTGCTGTTGTTATTATTACTATTGTCGTTGTTACTGAAAGTTCAATAGTGTTCAGTATACATGCTTGGCTGCAGCAGGGGAAGTTCCCAAAGGAACTGTACTCCTGTTAATTTGAAGTATCCTGCCTACCCTGTACCTGGTCCAAGGCAGGGCTGGAGAATGGGGCTTTCCCATACACAGGGACATTCAGAACCTTAGGGGTGGAGTGGGGACTCAGTTGCTGACAGTTTTCTGAGCACTGGTGAATTCACCCTGGAGAAAATCATGATGAGAGTGGTTGATGGAGAGAGGAAAGGCTGAAGGTGCAGGGTAGCCCTCCAACTTTAACACTCTGATGATAGTAACAGAATGAACTAGACACCCTTCTTCTAGCATCTTTCCCATGCAATGGGAAGAGCACCAGCCCAGCTTCTAGTTCCAGAGATGCCACCAGCATGCTAAGTAACCTCAGATCAGCCCTGCCACTCCCCAAGGCTGGACACTATGCTTTTAGTCTCCCAGCTCTGATAAATTGTGCTTCTAGGTGCAAAGTAGGTTCACTACATGCTGGTTACCACTGCAGCCGATTGCACCTTGGGCTGTACTTTGCCTGCTTGCCTGAGTCTGGTGAGGCAGAACACTAACATACAAGTTATATGAAGTGGTTTATTCCCTACAGGTAGACAACAAGGGTCGACAGAAGCCTAGGATTCATGGTGAGCCAGTCTCTCAAGGCTCAGGAAAGCTGCCCAGAATGAATGGAGTCTTGTCGGCGTGTGCCTCACTTGGTCTGAAACTGAGGGACCCCAGAAAACAGCCCACCCTGGGTTTTATACCTTGGGGTAACATGTATTGCTGGGATAAAGTGTTGAAGGACATTCACTTTCTAGCAGGGACAGGAGCAGAACCTAGTTGTTCTGGCCAGTCCATCCTTATATCAGAATGTTACATTCTCAGTATCTTCTTTTATTTTTAATTTAATTTAATTTTATTTATTTTTTTTGAGATAGTGTCTTGCTCTGTCACCCAGGCTGGAGTGCAGTGGCATGATCTTGGCTTACTGCAGCCTCTGCCTCCCGGGTTCAAGCGATTCTCCTGCCTCAGCCTCCTGAGTAGCTGTGGCTGCCACTATGCCCAGCTAATTTTTGTGTTTTTAGGAGAAATGGGATTTCGCCATGTTGGCCAAGCTGGTCTCGAACTCCCAACCTCAGGTGATCCACCTGCCTCAGCCTCCCAAAGTGTTGGGATTACAGTCATGAGCCACCACACCCAGCCCATTCCCAGTATCTTCTACAGTTATTCTTGAGAACTACAAGTGAGAAAGCAGGGAGAACCGGGTTGGCCGAAGGCCACCTGGAGAACTGCCCTGCACAAGAGGCCTCTCTGGGGCTGAATCTGGGTTAACATGCTGGCAAATTCCAAGGTCCCCAAGTTAAACCCAGGGTTCCTTTTAGATTGACACAGGCAACCAAGACCTGCTTTAGTTGCCTGACTCCTTTCCCACAGTCTTATCCTTTCTGCTCTTTACTGCCCCCAGTGTGTGTAATTATACACCACGTCTGCTTTGTAGGTGACGATGATGACTGGTCAGTGACCATGTGTCTATGTTTGCCAGTGGTCAGGGGCTGCAAATGTGTTTGGGTGGCGTCCGCACTCCAACTAGCTCTTTAGACACTGTCTTTCCCTACTGTGTGTTGAGCAATGTGGAGATCCGAGTGGGTCATCGCTGTGCTTTCCAGGTGACAGTGCAGTGGGGGAGAGACAACAGGTGGCATTGGACAGGATTCTGGGTTGTAAGTGACAGAAACTCAGTTCTAGCTAATTTCAACAGGGAAAAAGAATTGATTGGATCAGAACTGAATCATTCAGAAACTTCGGGGAAGGCTAGCCCCCAGAGGCTTAGGCAGTGTCACCAGGACTTGGCTCCCTTGTCCCCTCCCTTCCTGGATGTTGGCTCTATTCTCTTGAAGCTTTTCTCCTCTTGGTGGCAATATGGCAGTTAGCAGTTTTCAGCAATGCCAGCAAATAAATGATTCTTTTTCCTAACAGGGTAAACAAATGTCCTCAGATTGAAGCTTCATTGGGACTACTGGGGACCGTGCCCATCTCTGCCCTAATCCTTGTGGCTACAGAGATACAGTTGGCTCACATGGACTAAGCGTGGAGGAAGGGCAGTTCCCCAAGGAAAATAAGGGTTCTCTTCCCAGGAAGAAGAAGGGATGGATATTGAGCTAATTCCATCCCTCTGTGCAAGGAGTTCGTGGTCTTATCTGGCAAAGCAGACACAGAAACAGACATAGAAACAAAAGGAGGGTCTCTAACTAAAATAAAGGCAGAATGGATTATCTTCTCTCTTAAAATCTTTATATCAGTGAATTTCAGGAACAAAGATAGAGGAAAGAAATGTCCACTATGCAACTGGAACCATGACACCTCTGCGTGCATGTGTGGGCACGTGCGTATCGAGCACGGCAGAGCAGAAAAGCAGATTCCATGGAGGAAGTGACCTTTGTCCAGAACCTGTGTAGCCACCCCTGTCGCTGCCCCATCCATCTCTCTTGGGCACTCACTATGCCCTTGCATGCTGCCCTGGCAATTTCCCTCTGCCAAGATCTCGCAGTGGTGTCTGGCAGGGTTGGTGGATGAATATCTCAGCTCCCTCTCCCCTCTGAGTGCCCAGTGGGAACTGCAGTTGCTCACGGCAGGGTCCTGCTCAACAGTGCCTCCTGGATTGGTTCCAGTCTCTTTTGCTTCACTTTTCCACTTCTTTACCCATGCCCTTTGGGATCACTTCCCAAATGCACATCTTTATCTCAGGGTCTGCTTCTGGGAGAGATCAGCTAAGACATCCTGAAGAATGCTCATGATGTGGATAGATGGAGGTGGCAGGTGGAGAGAGGCGAGGGAGACAGTGCAGGAGGAGGGACTCATGTGAGGGAAACTGTGGTGATGGAACAGTGCACACAGAACAGAGCAGAGGAGCAGTGAATTCAGTGTGGCCTCAGCAGTGCTTTTCAGATCTTTCTGACAGACCCACAGTAAGATGTGCATTTCATAATGTGTTACAGTGCATTCACACCTACACACACACGCATGCCTAAAACAGAATTTTCACAAAATGAAAACTTCCTATGTACAATGCACACCTATTCTATTTCATTAAAAATTCCTGCTCAAGGCCAGGCGCTGTGGCTCACACCTGTAATCCCAGCACTTTGGGAGACAGAGGCGGGTGGATCACGAGGTCAGGAGATCGAGACCATCCTGGGTAACACAGTGAAACGCTGTCTCTATTAAAAATACAAAAAATTAGCCAGGCCTAGTGGCAGGTGCCTGTAGTCCCAGCTACTTGGGAGGCTGAGGCAGGAGAATGGCGTAAACCCAGGAGGCAGAGATTTCAGTGAGCCGAGATTGCGCCACTGCACTCCAGCCTGGGCGACAGAGCGAGACGCCGTCTCAAAACAAAAAACAAAATTCCTGCTCAAGATATGCTAAAATAACGTGATGTCTCACTCACAGGGTGGGATCTGCAGTTTGAAAACACTGGGCTAAAGGGAAGAGTGTAGGAATCGGGGTGGTAGGAGATGAGAGAGAAAGCTAGGTTAGACCAGACCTCAGAGGAGCTTGATGGTCAAGTTGAAACTTTTGCGCTTGACTCCATTGCAGCCTTTTGAGGAAGGACATGATAAATTCCTAGGTGAGATGCAAGAAGAGTCTAAGGACAGTGTGGGGGATGGGCTGGAAGAGGCATAGAGACTGCTGAGGAGTCTGTTGCCAATGTCCAGCTGAGAAGCTATGGGGTCTGCGTTAATGCTAGGGCAGGGGCTGGAGGGACGGGAGCAGATGCTGGAGGCAGTGGGCCTCAGTGGCTAATTGGATGAGGAGATTGAGGAAGGAGAGGAGGAAGCATGGGATTCCCGGCTGGCTCTCTGGGAGGAGGGTGAGACCGTTACTTTTCTTGGTTGTTGATGAACTATTTATCAGGGCATGAAACTTTCATGAATGTTATTCCGGTCTGAGAGTCTGGAAATGTCATAAAGGACTTGTTGAGTGGTCAAGCAGCTTGTACTTAATGCGCCCTGGAAGCAGAACTGTTCCCAGGGCTGCCGTAAGTGGGAAGTAGCCATGCTGGAGGAGCCTTGCTTTTTGATGGATTTCATTCTTACCACTCCTCAAATCACCCCTGTTCTCCCCTCGAGTGAGGCCATTGGAGTCCCCCTCGCCCATTGACCTACTTACTGCACAATTAACATGGAGCCAGGCTCAGGGACTGTGGGGGTGGTGCTGCCTTCTTTCCTTCTAAAACACTTACCTGGCCAGGGCCCTGCTGGGTGCCAGCGATGCTAGTAATAATTTGGTTCCTCCTCTTAAGGAGCTCACAGTCTTGTTTGGGGGAAGCAGACACAGAAACCAACATAGAAACACAAAAAGGACCTCTACCTAAAATAAAGGCAGAATGGATTATCTGCTCAAAACCTGTGCAATTAATTAATTTCAGGAGCAAAGACAGGAAGGAAGAGGAACTCACTTTATGAGCAGCACTGTGTGCCACATGCATGCCCTTTGCTTTATGTACCTTGGATAACTTAGGTCCTAAAATAACTGAATCTGTGATTTATGGGTTTGTGGACCTCCCTCTTACCCATGAGAGTGCTGTGACAGGCATCTGGAGGAGGGGACTTTAAAACACAGATTTTTGGCCAGGTGTATGGTGGCTCACGCCTGTAATCCCAGCACTTTGGGAGGCCGAGGTGGGCGGATCACCTGAGGTCAGGAGTTCAAGACCAGCCTGGCCAACATGGTGAAATCCCATTTCTACTGAAAAAAAAAAAAAAAAATTAGCTGTGCATGGTGGTATGTGCCAGCTACTAGGGAGGCTGAGGCAGGAGAATTGCTTGAACCCAGGAGGCGGAGGTTGTAGTGAGCTGAGATTGTGCCACTGCGCTCCAGCCTGGGCAACAGAGCAAGACTTTGTCTCAAAAGGAAAAGAAAAAAAACCAAACCACAGATTTTGTGTTCTGCCTCAGACCTCTCTGGAATCAGACTCTATAAGTGCCTCAATGGGGGTGGAGGGGAGAAGAAGGAAGCCCAGGGATGTGCGTTTCAATAAGGCCTCCAGGCTATTCTTATGTGTGCTAAGGATTGAGAATCACTGAGGAGGCAGATCTTATTATCTCCATTTTGCAAATGGGGAAACTGAGGCTCCAGAAATTTCAGAATATTCAGTCTGTTAACTCAGCCATATTCAGTCTGTTAATGTCTTACTCCACATTCCATGCATCAGACCTACTGATCAGCTGGTGGCTACTGATCAGCTGGTGGCTCCCTCAGGCCCACTGCCCTGTCTCAGAATCTCTGAGTCTCCGCAGTGGGATTCCTCTCACCTTGCAGAGCCTGACTATTGCTCACACTGCTCAGATGGAACCTCCTCCACGAAGTCCTCCAAGATGCCTTACCCTCCTCCTCCTCTACAGGGGATTAGAATTCTCCCTGTTCTAGACTTGCAAAACACAGCTTACCCAAAGCCTAGAATGATCCTTGTCTGTCTGTGGCACCTCTTTTCCCCCAGAGGGCATCTCATACATTCCATGTACATCCATATATGGTACCTGGTAGGACTGTTCTGTCTGTGGTCCCTCAGCATCACGGAGGGTGGGTTCTGGCCAGAAGGACATGGGGCATCAGAGCGGTTTCATGGAGGAGGGGGTATTTGCACTATGGCTTGCAGGATGAGGGTAGTCTGCCCCCATATGCCACCAGCAGGTTTACCATGTCTTTGGCAGTTAGCAGCTGAGTGTAGAGAGCAGGGAGAGATTAATAACATCCGTGACTAATGGAGTTTGTGAGTCTATCCCCGGGATATGTAAGGTTAGGGGATTGAATTCAGTTCAACCTGTGTTACTGGCGCACCTACTGTGTGCTATAGGTGCAGCAGATCCAAAAGTGAATAAGACCCTGCCCCTGCCCTTATCAAGGGGACTTCTAGCTGTTTTGAGAAAATTACTATCAGACTGTTTAAAGGTATATATATATTTGGTTGTATTTTCAAAGGCTCAAAACTTTAAAAACTATTCAAATAAAATAGAAGTCTTAAAAGTTGAACTTAGTGGAATTAAGCCAAGAATCCATTTTAAATGCAAATGAGGCAATTGCCAGGGAAAGAGGTAAGAATGGAGTTTCAGAGACAGTTCAAGGTGATGGAAGACTACCTGTCCTGGTTGCCACTCTTACTCTGTCTAGGAAGGAGGAATTGGAATGGTGGGAAGTGCCTCATTTTCTCCCATGCTGGGCAGGGCAGGTCCGAGAATCAGCAGAGTGCCTCCCGAGATAAGGCTCTTTTTAATGAGACCACCAGGACCCTTGGAGCTGGCAGCTGGCGGTGACAGTGCTGACACTGCAAGTTGCAAACCAGCAGCTGGATCTCTGGGAACAGGCTCCTGGGTCAGGGAAGGGGACAGTAGGAGGTGCTTTCTAAAGCAGAGTGTGGAAAACCAGAATTTTCTTGAACCATTGTAAGTGCATCATGTATTTGAATTTTTTTTTCTGTCTATGCATGTGTGAGCAATGGTTGATGATTAGATATGAGGCTAAAATTTATGCCAGGTTAATTAAGTTGTATTTGTAGGAAAAGTGTGTCGCTGCAAGATGTGCTGTTTTTCCTCTCCCAGGTGTGGTGGGGGAGGCACTAGGTCCCTAAAGTCCATTTCCAGGGCAATGACAATCTTCTGGCAGCTGCTGTCTTCATTGGTGGGATGGTGCAGGTCAACCCAAACATGCACGGTGGTGACAGATGATAGCACACACAGTGGATAATCTGGATGACTGTGGCCTGTTTGTGTCATGATTGCTGGACCATCTAGGAGCAAGAGGCCTTGCCAGGTGAGGACACTGCTTTGAGACATTGTAGATGCAGGGCTCCCGGCATCTCCTTCAATGTGCCCTGGATGGAGTGACCCACTCACCTTAGCCACTCATGGGCCTTCACAGACTCTTCTGGAAGGAGGAAAGGAGGGCCAGGGTGAGGGGCATGGAGAAACCCGCACTGGAGGTGTTCCTGGACCGAACTGAGAGTTGGGCTGCTATTTCTCATGGCCCAATAATGAGATGCAGATGAACTGGGGAGGAAGAGAGTTTTTATTTCTGTTACTGGTTATAGGGAGAAGGCCTGGAAAATAAGACAACTTAAAATTACAAAGTTTTCCAGAACTTACTTACCTTCTAAGCTATATATCTATGTGTAAGAGTGCATTCATCTAAAGACATACGTGATTAACTTCTTTTAATCTGTAACTAAGATCTGAGTTCGGAAGACCTTCCTCTGGAGCCTCAGTAAACTTGCTTAATCTAAATGGGTCCAGGTGCTGGGGCGATTACCTTTGTCTTGTCTCTTGCTAAATCATAGAGGTTTGGGGCATTCCTTTAGACTCCCAATAAACTTGTTTCTGGAGGCCTGGAGAGTTTCTTCAGACTCCCAATAAAACTTATTGAATCCTAAGTGGGTCCTGTTAAGAATTCCTTCATTATCTTTCATGGTTTAAGTCTCAGGAAAGGCCTATGCAAAACTCTTGGTGGGTTTTTGTTACATTCCAGCTTTTGTATAAAGGCACTAGCTCTTTCAACTTTTAATATTTAACTTAAGCACTCAGTACAAAAACAGTTTTTATGGAGGCCTGCTTTCGTGAGAGCTGGCCTGCCACAGAGAGGCCCTGGGCACTGGGTTCCAGGCACATCTCTGCTTTGCTTCTCTGTCCTCTTGGACAAGTCGGTTATTCTCTTTGGATCTTATTCTCCCCAGTTTTAACCTGATGGGTTTGACTTAGACTGTCTTCAGGCACGCTCACAACTCTGAAGATTTGAGTCTGTGGTTTCAGACTTGGACCGTAGGCATTTCTTAGGACTCCTAGGACAACCTTGGGGTAACTATTGTGATTATGTATCTTGTTCTGGGTCTTTCCTTCCAGGTATTTTCATTTCTTTGTTCCCATTTTTTTACTGTTAATTTTAGCTCCTCATTTTCCTCCCCACCCTTTCTTCATAAAGGATTTTGGAGACAGAACTGGGTTTGAATCCAGGCTCTACCACTCTGTATGACCCCGGGCAAGTAATTTAGTTTATCCATGTCTCAGTTTTCTCATATGTTAAAAGGGAATAAAAATAACACCTATCCTTAAGTTTTTGTTAAATGGAATATTACATGTACACTATCCAGTGTGTAGTATATTACTATATCATCTGGCCTATAGTAAGTGTATTAGATTTATCTTGCTGCTGTAACAAATGACCATAAACTTAGTGACTTGAACAAACACAACTTTATTATCTGACAGTTCTAGAGGTCAGAAACCCAACATGGGGCTTGGTGGGCTAACATCCGGGTGTCAGCAGAGCTGCTTTCCTTCTGGAGGCTTTAGGGGAGAATCTTTTTCCTTGCCTTTTCCAGCTTCTAGAAGCTGCCTGCATTTTCTGGCTCATGGTCCCCTTGGATCTTCAAAGGCAATAATGGCTGGTCAAGTCTTTTTTACATGACATCACTGGGTACTCACCCTCCTGCCTCCCTGTTCCACTTTTAAGGATGCTTGTAATTACAGGTCCACACTAATCATCCACTGTGAGCTCCCTCCTTTAAGGTCAGCTGATTAGCAACCTTAATTTTATCTTCAATCTAATTCCCCATTGCCATCTAACTTCACACAAGTTCTGGGAATTAGGATGTGGGCATCCTTGGGGGACCATTATTCTGTCTACTACAGTAAGCATTCGATAAGTAATAATTTTTATTAATGTCATTACTCTCTCCTTTCCCTTAGGAAATAGGAGTGCAGGAACACAAGAAAGGGCTTGTGGTGGGGGGTGGTAAAGGTTCCCAAAGTAGCCAAATGCGTCTCCCTTTTCACATTCAGCACATGCAGTCAGTAGGTATGTCTTGTGTGTAGACTTTCCTACCAGGCAGCCTGTTACAGAAGGATTAGATTTTACTTGGAGTCACTGCAGAGGCTGGGAACTTGGAGCACTTGGGCACAGGAGGAAGTTTTCAAAAAGTTCAATATCAGATGGAAGTTTTTAAGGGTTGCAGCTCTTCAAAGTTGGCATGGGTTGCCCTTGAAAGGAAGGCACTCCCTGTCCTTGGAAGTTTGTAAGAAGAGGCCACATGAGCTAAGTGTTTCCAAACGTTTCTCCCCTTAAGAATTCCTTGGCTCTACTAGAGACCCACCAAACCAGAGTCCTCCAAAGAGGGCCCAGGACTCTGCATTTATGGGCAATTCGGAGTGAGGTATTTGGAGACATTTTAGTGTGAGTTGGGAGATTGACCCAAAGGAACTTCTGCTTCTGAGTTGTTTGCTCCCCAAATTCTTGCTTCTGAAATCCATTTTTGCTTTTCAAAACCAAAATGCAGCACTTTGGGAGGCTGAGGTGGGCAGATAGCCTGAGCTCAGGAGTTCGAGACCAAGGCAACACAGTGAAACCCCATCTCTACTAAAATACAAAAAATTAGCCAGGCATGGCAGCATGCACGTGTAGTCCCAGCTACTCGGGAGGCTGAGGCAGGAGAATTGCTTGGACCCAGGAGGTGGGGGTTGCAGTGAGCTGAGATCGCACCACTGCACTCCAGCCTGGGCGACAGTGTGAGACTCCATCTCAAAGAAAAAAGGAAAAAAAAAAAAAAACGAAAACAAAATGCACTGTGTGTGTCATTCCTGGTGGCCCCTTTGTGAGGAAATGACCTCTCTCCAAGGGCATGATTCGGTTTCATCTGAGACACTGGGGCTACACCCCAAGTGTGCTCACCCTAAAATGACCTGATAGCCCCCTTCTGCAAAGTATAGGCAGACTCTGAGGCACAGGGAGAGAGTGGCAGCCCCAGAAGCCACTGCTGTGCCCACAGAGGTAATTTTTTGAAAATTCTTGGCCTTTCATTTTTGCCAGGTACCTTAATGGAGACTTGAAATTGGTTTTTTTTCCCCAGTGCATTTTTTTCATATGAACTTAAATTGCCAGTGTTTCTGGCATGACCTAATATGTTGTTATGCCCCCCACATCATTTTTCATAATGGAGAAGGTAATAAGCCTAGGACTCTTTCCCAGGTGAGATCTGCGACTCCTGTCTTGGAATTACCGTGGCCCCATGTTGATGCAGAAGCCCAGGCTCTACTTTGATGCATGGAGGGGGCATGGTGGGGTATGTGAGGGACACAGTATGGCAAATCTAGAGTCTGCTTGTGAAGCAGGCTCCACAAGTGACTTCTAATACAAACTCAAGTTTAAGAACCACCATCAATGCCTAGTCTCATGGGAAAACACAGCTTAAGAGAGGAATCCTATACCTAGTCTAAGACCATCTTTGACTTCAGCTTCTGTTCTTATCTCTTCCATTTGCAAATACTCCAGCCACAGTGAACTTGTCCTCATTCCTTGAACATGGTCTAAAGATTCAGAAGTTTCTTCTGCCTGGTCTGTCTGTTTTTTTCAGATCGTCACATCTGACTTAAAGACCCAACCGACAAACACCTCTTTCTAGAAGCCTGCCCTGATTCCACCTCAGGAGGTGGTCATACCTCTTGCCTCTGTGTGTCTCTTTCTTTTTGTTGAAGTTAGAGTATGACAGGTAAATGAGTCATGCTGAGAGTTTTAGGCAGTATTTCTGGCTCTCCCTCATGGTTGTTCTGGGAGTAACTTGCTGGCAATCACTCCATTCCTCTCTCTCTAGCCCTCTGACTGCCCCCCACCCTCACCTCCCATCCTTCCCATCCCACCCTATGGCCAGCCCACACTCTGGCACCTGGGAGTCACTCTCTAGAGGCCTGTGGAATGAAGGGACCACTCTTCCTGAACTTGGGTTTGGTGTGCCCACCCAGCCTCAGTGGCTGTCCTCAAATGCCCTGTGGTTGCTAGAAGCTCTAAGTGTGCCAGTTTTGTGAATCCCTGATGAAAATAGAGACAGAGCAGTATGCTAATCAGGGAAAGATTGTCTTTATAGAGTACAGCTGATAAGACCATTTGCATATTCTGGTTCATTGTTGTATTTCGAGTAAGTTACATTATTCCTTAAAGGAACTGGGACTGAGTAGCCTGTAGGAAGATTTAGCAGGAGATGGGCTGTCCAGAGCAGGCCAGGTCTCAGAAAACAAAGCTAGGCTGGAAGCTAGGGATTACAGAGAGGCAGATATTTATGTCAGTATAAGGGAGGGCTTTGTGGGAGTTGCCAGAAACAGAAGTGGCCTCACCTAAATGTAGTTAAGTTCTCCTGCACTGGAGGTGTGCGAGCAGGTGTGACAGAGGGCGAGAGGCATGGGTTGCGTGCATTCCAGTTCCAAGGGTCACTCATTGTTGGGTTGAAGCTTTCCTTCCTCCAACCCTTGATGTCTACACTTTTGATGGGGATAGTATAGTCTGTTATTTCCCAGGGCTGCCATAAACAACCAGAGACTGGGTGGCTTAAAACAATTGAAATTTATTAGCTCACAGTTCTGGAGCCTCAAAGTCCAAAATTAAGGTGTCAGCAGGGCCCTGCTTCCTCTGAAGATTAGGGCAGGTTCCCTCCTTGCCTCTTCCAGCTCTGGTGGCTCTGGTGTTCTTTGGCTTGTGGCACCATCACTCCAGTCTCTGCCTCTGTCTTCACGTGGTCTTCTTCATTTTGTGTCTCTGTGTCTTATTCTCTTCTTACAGGGATATCAGTCATTGGATTTAGGGCCTGTCCTCAATCCAGGATTGTTTCATCTCAAGATCCTTAACTGATTATATCAGCAGAGACCCTATTTCCAAATGAAATCACATTCTGGGGTTCCAGGTGGACATGAATTTTGTGGGGACACTAGGCAATTCATTACAAATAGAATGTAAAAATTACATCCATGCAGCGGGCTCACATTTAGAGGTTCCACATTCTTTTTGGCCAGGACTCCCCATGTATATAGACTGAAGTGGGGCCCAAAGTGGTCAGGGGAGGCAGTTGGGAGGTAAGCTGAAGCTTATTGCCCTACCCTACATCCAATAGGCACTCCTGTAGTCAGTGGTAGTCTCCCACATGCTGTTGGGGTCCCAACGGAAGGCTACAACACTCAGCCCCATGTGACAGCTCTGAAAATTCACCTCTGTGCTCTCTCAGGAGTGGCCAGTGTAACTGACCACAGCTCAGTGGCTGTGCACTGAAGCAGGTTACCATGTTCATACTGAGGCCATGCTTCTGGCAGACAGCTCCCAACCGGCACTTAGCTGAGTGGGGACACAAAGGCAGACCCACTCCTGAGAAACACAGGACTCCTCTGATGGATGCCTTTAACTTGGGGACTCTCCATCCACCTTGCTGAGCACCCCTAAAAAGGCACTGCAGGCTAAGTCTCTTCCACATCCCTCCCCGCCCTGGCTCCTGCTCTTGGGGTCTGACCTGCACTGTGGTCTGATGCTCCGTCTTCTAGTGATACTGAGGATGGACCTTTATCTATTCCCATTCTTTTTTTTTTTTTTTTGACATGGAGTCTCACTCTTGTCGTCCAGGCTGGAGTGCAATGGCACGATCTCGGCTCACTATAACCTCCACCTCATGGGTTCAAGCGATTCTCCTACCTCAGCCTCCCGAGTAGCTGGGTTTACAGGTGCACGCCACTATGCTCAGGGGATCCGTCCGTCTTGGCCTCCCAAAGTGCTGGGATTACAGGCGTGAGCCACCGTGCCTGGCTTGTTCTTCTTTATTGTTTTTTGGGGAAGACATTGAGAGTTTTGGGCTTAAATGGCTGCCATTACCTGGACTGGCCAGCACCCACTTGCACCTGACATTTTGCCATGTTTTTCATAGCACTTCTCACACTTCTCACACCACCCTGACAGTGGTGGTCCGGAGCTGGCTGGTACTGGGCTCATGAAAGCTGAGGTTACATTCTCAGGAATTTTCCAAGCTGGGTGACTTCACTTTTGTTCCTTGAAATTGGCAGTGATGGGAATATTCACACCACGGATATCTACAAACACTACAAACTAGGGCCTCCCCAAACCCCAACTGTTTATTAAACATTTACCAGCACACCACTAGCTATTTACATTTATACTTCTTCACTAGCCTGTACTTCCTGAGGCTCTCCAGAGCTCACTGCACTTCTTTGCTCTTAGGAGGCCCCAGTAAATGTTGAGTGAATGGATGAAACCTACTGAGTGTTCCAGTTACTTATTGCTATTTAACAAACCATCCCAAACTTAGTGGTAAAAGCAACCATTTTATCATGCTCAAGGATTCTGTGGATCAGAAATTCAGACCACAGCAGGGATGGCTTATCCTGCTCCATGATGACTGGGTCCTCAGCTGGAAACCTTGATGGGCTGATTCAAAGGCTGAGCGTGGCTGAGACTGTTGACCAGGTGACCTGACCACAGCCTTTCCACATGGTTTTGGCTTCTCCAGCATGATGGCCGGGTTGTGAGAGAGAATCCCAAGAGAGCCAGGAAGCAGCTACACAGCCTTTAAGAAACTTTGTCTTAGAGGTTCCATAGTGTCATTCTCATCATACTCAATATTGATCAGAGCCATCACAGTCTGCTCAGGTCCAGGAGGAGGGGACACAGAACCCACCTCTCAAGGGGAGGAATGTTTAAGAGTTTTGGTGCCATGTTTTTTTTTTTTTTTTTTTTTTTTTTTTTT